>NC_134708.1:42062773-42368273 GCF_043290135.1 Rhipicephalus microplus
ATAGATGAACTGTGTGGCTCTTTCTTGGACCTTTTCTTCAGTCTGATTTCACTCTTAAGTACTAGCTGTAAACTACTTGAACACACATCTTTTCCAACCATCTCGTTAAGTTTCTTGATTCCAATACATTTTTCCTTCCAGCCTAGCAAGGATATAGAAAATCATTATCTTGCGAAACTCAACTCGCGATCTTTACTCACAAACTTCATCGTCTTCTCATTCATTCATGTTTGGCCGATTGGATTTCGCCAGAGCATATAATAAAGCCTCACATTTATTTTTACTTTATAAACTAAGTCTACTAAATTGTGACACTAACCTTCTTAGGTGGATTAAATGCTTTCTATCTAACCGGACACAGTTCGCAGTTGCTAACCGCCATAATTCATCACACTGAAACGTTAACTCCAGTGCACCGAAAAGTTCAACGCCCGGACCTCTCTTGTTCTTAATTTATAGTGACGACCTTCCTTCACTAACATCTACCATTCATTTCTTCGCCGACGATTGTGTTGTATTTCGCGAAATTTCCAGTGTCGATGATTATTCTCACGGTCAGTCTGATTTACCTATCGTAGCTAACTAGTGTAAACAATAGTTAATGAAGAAACGACCATAAATGTAAAGTCATGCGCGTGTCCAGTTCTTCTAACATCATGCACGTGCACCTCTTCAAAGATTTTCGTCTTGTATGTGTTCGCTCGTATATATATCTAGGCGCACATAGAACTTCTAACCTATCTCGGAACACCCACATTGACTACGTGACTCAGATTGCAAAGTTACGGCGTAGATGGCTATCTACGCCGTAACTTTTCTGAATACCCCTTCATCCCGAAAAATACTTCGTCATATAACCCTCGTAAGTCTAAAACTAGAATATGCATGCGCTGTTTGTGGTTCTATTACTGACAAACTAAGTACCTCTTTGGAACTTGTGCAATCAGCTCGCTCCATCTTGTCTAACTAGAATCGTACCGCAAATGTGTGTCTGTCAAGAAATTCCATCGTTCACAAACACCGCTATCTTATCGTCCAAAATTGCCCGTCTCGCTCTTTTTGATAACGTATATCATTAAACTATTCAGAACGAAATGATTTTGTGGCCACAATGCATACCTTCTAGTATCGACCACCGTTACAAAGTTGGCCTTGAAAGATAGCACACAATAGGATTCTTTCAGTCCTTCATCCGTTCAACATCAACTGAAAGGAACAACCTTGCTGATTAGATTGTAACAATGTAACAATTCAACACAATCATGTGTTTGGAGGAACTTTAATTAGCATTGTATACCTGGATTCTCTTTCCTTTGTTTTTTCTCTATTTTTTGCGCAACGTGTATGCATTTCGTTATCCATGACTAGATTTTTATTTTGCTGCGTACATGCCTGTAGCCTTAGCACATTTCTCAAATCATTATTTATAATTAGTTTGTGAACACATGTCCTTGTTACGACTAGCTGAACCTGTATAATTAGAAAATTGTGTACTATGATCATCTGATCTGCTTCTATATAGTACGTCATTTATTATAATCACTCCCATCTTCAATATCCTTGACCATGAGGGTTTACATAAATAAATAAATAAATAAATAAATAAATAAATAAATAAATAAATAAACTTCCTAAGAAAGGCAATAAAGAGACAATTGATGGTTGCGATAACAAATTTGAAAACAGGAGGTAAGTACTGCAGTCAACGTTTCGGCAAATGAACTTGATTTTTTGTTATAGCCTTGAAAGCCTTGTTCAAACAGATCACTTGTTCAAACGCCAACTGCAGCCTCTACCCACCTGTTTACGAATTTTTCACCATAAACATCCCAAGACAGGCATACATGCAGTACTCAACCGACCCGTGGTATTTTAATATTTTTAGTAAGAGACTGGACCACTAAACACTAGTTAAAAACTCGTATTTACAAGAAGCAGACGCCAAGAAGCCTACAACTCTGGACACATGATACATAAAAAAAATGGCTTCGCTTCTGTTTTACACTTACCTGTCCAATGAAGATGCTTGCTTTATTCGAGCCGCTCGTGAGACGAGACCTGAGTTCCGCCATGTTGTCTCCTGGACAGCAAACCAGTGACTGGCCAGTTCCTCTTCACAGTATCCCGAGTATTTAACGTCGGTTAGCCTGTAATTCTCCTCGATACCTTTCGAAAGGCGCCGAATGAATGCGCTGCTATTCTCCGGCGGTGTGTAGAATAGGGAGAGTCGCCGTATGCACGTATTCCGCTTGATCGAATCGGCCATGTCCTCGGTGTCTTGGATGGTCATGTTATAAGACGTATGCACCAATTTCGTCAACGTCTTGTTCAGAGACAGCGACTCAAGCACGTGCTTCCACCATTGGTTTCGCCCACCTGCTCCACGAACACACATCACGCGAATGTCTAGTTTTTGCAAGGTTCTAGTCGATCTCAAAAATTCGGCTAATGGAATTGATATCCGGGGGTCGTCAAACCTAAAATCGATTCGGACGGACGTTAGCTGCTGACAATTCGGTAACTGAACCAAGACGGCTAACTTTTGTTCATACTGCGACAACGACAAATCGACTGCCGAAAACACCTTCGACTGTAGGAATTCAATGTCGTACGCACTAGTGTAACGTTGGAGGGAAACTTTTTCTTCCGATCCACTATGTTTCAGCTCTGCGCAAAGCCAGTTTAATCGAGAAAGGTAAAATGGTGAGCTGATGTGAAACTTCTTCAGGTTTTCCTTAGTTGGCAGCGCCCGGAAGAAAGCGGACCACGTTTCGGGATGCAGTGCGTACAAGGGGAGTCTCACTTCTTCCAGAGTGTCGTTCTCCATGAGAGGACGAATCCAACAGTCGTAAACTGTTCTATGAACAGGTGGTAAAGGAAGTGGTCTCGAAATCTCTAGCATGCGTATTACTGGCTTAGTCTCGATTATCCGCGATATCAGAGCCGTGGTCTCTTCTGTCACCATGAACAAGTCGAGCGATAGCTTCTCGACGCTCCAGTTTTCCAAAAGGCCTTCGAGTACGGCCATTTGTATTGACGGTGTTTTAGTGCTCACGTAAAGAACCTTTAGCATTGTAGTGGAGGCGAGGAATTCCTTTACAGATTGCGGATACAGACTACCGTGCACTGACATGTCTTGGAAGTGAAGCCCTGTTAGAGTGGGGTTTTTTAACAAGGCTTTAAAGAGCGTGTCAACCATCCTGTCTTCCGCAAACGTGCCCTCTACGTGTAGGCTACTGAGCGACACCGACGACTCCAGAAGTGCACACAGAGGACCTACAAGGACATCCAGAGGTACCTCCACGGGCGTGAGTTGCAGTTTTTCAATGTTGGTCAGGCAAGGCAGTATAGTGGAAATGGCGCTAGCGGTCGAAGTATTCATCCTAGCTACTGTAACGCTTTTGATACACCTGTTTTGACAAAGGGCGCTCAGGAGGGGCAGGCTTCTAGACTCCGTTGAAGAAAGCGCAAGGCTGACGCTGCCTATGCACCGGTGCGTCGTCAATATCCACCCAAGAAGTTCCAGGCATTCTGACCATGGTTTTGTGACGGAACTTTCCACATACGGTGCTGCGGTGGCAGTGTTGGTTACGTGTAGCTGGTTACATCTCTCGTGGTCTTCTCGGATTTCGAATCGCAAGCCGCGGAGAAAATTGTTCCAGCTAACCAGCTCGGTGACGATCTGACACGTTTCTTGATCAGAAGCTGTGCAGGGTAAGAGGTGAACACCGGTTCCTCCTTGCGGGCCTTCCATGATGACGCACCCGCTTGGTTATGGAATATGATGAAGCGTTAGACCTCTATGGTTGCTCAGCAGGTCCAGAACAGTCAGCCGCATTCCAGAGTAATCTAGTGTGACTGAAAAATATATGCTATAATGTATAATATATATAATAAATATATGATACTATATAATATATTATATTGTTATATATAATATTATATATAGTATAAAATAAGAAATATATAATACTGTATTTATAGAATATAATATTATCAGACGTATTACGTCCTGAAATCGTGCTATAATTATTAGAGACGCCGTAGTGAAAGGCTCCAGAAATATTGACCATCTGGTGATCTTTAACGTGCGCTGGCATCACACAGTGCACCGCCGCAGTGGTCCAGTGGCTAAGGTACTGGGCTGCTGACCCGCCGGTCGCGGGATCGAATCCCGGCTGCGGCGGCTGCATTTTCGATGGAGGCGAAGATGCTCTAGGCCCACGTGATCACATTTGGTCTTCGCGTGGCCCCCTGGGGTTAACCCCTGGGGTTAACGAACCCCAGAGGGTCGGAATTTCCAGATCCCTTCACTACAGTGTCACTCATAATCATATGGTGGTTTCGGGACGCTAAACCCAACATATCATCATCATCGTCGTATCACACAGTACAGGGGCCTCCACCATTTCACCTTCATCGAATTGCAACCATCATGGCTGTGATCGAACCCCCGACCTTCGGGTGAGCAGCCGAGGACTATAGCCATTTTTCCTCCGAGGCGGACAACAAATGTAAAGTTGACGGGCGTAAGAAAATCTTTACATTAAATGTGTCATGTTACTGCTTGAGATGGAATTAGGGCCAAAAATAAGTTCCGACCGCAGAAGCCTCATTACAGTGAGAAACGCCAGAAGTCATCGTGCAGTTACGTCTCAACTATTTCAGCTAGATTTGGGGAAAACTTTCTGTGGCATGGATAGTAAGGCTACCGAACAAAGTGGGTGTATGCCTCAGCTGAAGTATATAGTCCTACAAATGCGTCTATGCTTTTGGTGTGAAAAATCACGAAAACATCCCTTTGTTTTCTACGGATGCTATTTATAAAGAGATGTTGCAATAATATAGTCCCAAAAACCAAGGAGATACTAATATTTGTTTTGATTTATGAAGTGTCATTTCACGTTTTTGAACGTCAGAAAACTTCGCACGTTTTAGGTGCATCTCACAGTGAAAATGGCGTACTCACCTTTCGGTGAGTGGTTGTCACCCTCCAGCTATTATGTAGACGACTCACCGAAGAAGCTTGTGGCGAATTTCATTGACAAATGTCTGTATAAGTAGGCGTAGAAAATTTTATGCAATGACATTAGTCGAACGTGGCCGTCATTCGAGATGCGAGCCGCACCTGACTTATTCGCAGAGGAGTACATGTGCAGTAGCTCTGCCCCCATAGCTTTCCCTTCATTGCCACAGGAAGTTGCTCCCGATTATAGCAAGTTGACGCGAAAAATAACGTACGAACGAAGCACAACTATGGTATGCTATCTGGGGAGTCTGATAGCGTCTTATAAATAAGAATATAGGCAGGGGCAATCTCATCATGCGCAGTCATGGCTTTGGTTTGCAGATGTTACAGCAAAAAATGCCCCTGCCTTATCGAAGAGAATCGTGAGGAAATGCGAATGAATACATTTATTGCGCCAAAAGGGGACACCTTTGCCGTCTGACATTCGCCTTCACAGATTTCTGCCATCGCCTTAAGAGGGGCCCAGCCAGCGAACGGTCGAGAGCGAGGAGCCAGCGTTCTCGGCTCTGCATTGGCGTTTCACAGCAGCGTCTCGAGCGCACATTCCGGCTGTTCTTGAGAGGCGCCCAGCCAGTGAACGGTCGAGAATGAGACGCGTGCGCAGAGAGAAGAGAGAGCGAATGGCGAGAGAAGGAAGGCGAAGCACTGCAACTACCCTTTCCTACACGCTCTCACAAGACATGCTCCAGCAACGCCGACAAATTGACCATTTGCGGGAAAACCACTGCGCATGAGCAGTAACCGCACAGGTAGTGTTCCTGCACAGGCGTTTTGGTTTTGGTTGGAAAACATCAGCCTGGCGTTCCATCAATATGACCCGTAGTAACGGCGAACACTGCCGTTTTCACGTAAACACCGTACCTCACAGACGGTGCACAAGCCGTCCTCACTGAACCTATAGTTAATCGACAGACATTTCAAGGTTCAACTTCAAGTGTATAACATAATGTTCTTCTTAAAAGAGCAGGCGTAATGAGCCTGGCGAACCGTCGAGGTAGCGGAGTGCAGGTATCACCTCACTTGGTTATTTCTCAGGCTGAAACGCGAGAAATTCTTGTTTTACACCGTGTATACAAACATCAACAGAATGTTTTTCTCCTTTACCTTCTTGTTTCAGTAACGGGCATGCGTTTTTGGTCCTAAAGCAACAAAACAAGCGTTTTGTTTTCCAACCAAAAGCGAAGCTTTCCTGTTTACACGACAGGGGGCGCTCACTTTTCCGCAAATGGTCAATTTAGTCGGCGTTGGCTCCAGCGGCTAGGGGCGAGGATAAACACGTGCACCAAGGGGCTTTACACACGCCCACAGCTGTTGCAATAAGAGAAGGAGTGAGAGCGAAAACAAAACACCTGTCCGCGCATGTCCGCCGCCACCGGACGCCGCCACCGGATGCCTGCCATAGCCCGACTAATGGAGTCATCGATTGGCAGATTTGGAGTGGCCGACGAACGCTGCGCCGAAGCACTTCCCTCTGGCGGAGGGCAACAGAAGGGAATCCACCAATGGAACACACGTGCTCTATTATCTAGGACAAATAAAGGTTCAGAATGGAACGCGATGCGCGCCTTTCTCTTTTGGCACGAATGGGTACGCGGGGCACAGCGATGCTATGCTACCAAAACGTGAGCTCCGACGCGAGGCAAAACTGACGCGACCAGCGTCCGTTGGCGCGGCTGAAGGTGGCACCATTTGAAGGCACGGGGTGCTTGAGACTTCCGATCAAATCCACCAATTTAAGCGGAGTAGAAAAAATTGCTCTATGGAGTGGATCTGGCGACAAAACTGCTCCAGATCTGCCAATGAAACATACAGGGAGCACTTTCAATCCTCAAATAAAAGAGACTTGTTCCAGATGAAGCAGACGAAAGTATTACCGGAAGTGCTGCGAATCTGTCAATGGATGACACCATAAGAAAGCCATTCGCATTTTAAAGAAAAGCGGTCACCCCAAGTGGTCGTGAGGTCTTCCATGGGGGCTGCACGCTGCGCCTCAGTAACCCCCCTCCCCAACCCCCCCCCCCTTTGGGGTGACTGAAGAGGCAGCTATTCTCCCAACACTCACCCCTCCCTGTGCGCATAATGTATATGCTGGTTACAATGACAAGCAGTGTCTTCAAAAAGGCGATGGACTGCAGTTCTTACTTTACTCTCCCTCAAGATAACAGCGATCATTGACAGCTAATAAATGGCTTTTATTACTTTGCTTGCTAACTACTAGTTTTGAGCCCACAAACGATGTAAAAATAAATGCCTAAATTTCTTACTTTCTGCATGATTCGCAACACTTTCCACTTTGCTTGCGTGAATGAAATTAATTTCAAAATTTAGATTGTATTCACTGACTATGCTTTTCACTTTGAAATTAAAACCTTCCGCTATTGGCTCTGAACCTTTTTCACGCAGCTCACAGGTACTGGACCAAATTTGCGGAAACTTGGTAAACGCCGCTATATTTATAATCGGAGACGTACGATTAAACATGGTGTAGTTTCTCACCTTGTGGATATCAGTACGCGAGTAGAGGCAAAACGGAAGATGGCAGCTCAGGACGACAGCGTTGAAACGATTTGACAGCAACAGATCTGGGCCAGGCAGTCAGGTTGACGGATGCCGAATCTGCAAGGATGTGGCAGTCGATACTCGAACCTAGTCCCGGCAGAGATGATGATGATGATAATGATGCTTGACACTCTGGCGCACACCCACAAAGGGGGAGTAATGACCAGGCAAGCAAGGACTTCTTCTTCTTTACCTCTTCTCGTGGCTCTTACGCAATGCAGGTGATTGGCCGATTGTTAGGTGATTTTTTTTCAGTGTTTCTTAATCATAAAACGACTGTGCTAAATTTCAAACAGCCCCTAAATTGCCAAGAGGTCCAAAATTATGGTGTGACTCATTGGCCACAGAGTTTCAAACAATAATACCCAGAGCAGAATCTGGCGCTAGTGTGTACGCCTGCTACTTCGGTGGCACTTGTACCCCCATGGGAATCATGGGAAGTACAGGCTTCGGATCCGCTTTGAATGGATTACGTTCTTGAGATTCGCGAAGCTTCTTTTTCGGGGGTAAAACAAAGTGATATGAACTCAAATTTAATTTGAACTTGATTCAATTATTTGTGCAAGAACTTTATTGCAAAAAGTTTTCGCGACCAGACGGCAAAAGTGAAGCCTGGACGAATTCAATCATCGGGGTTTGCATCGCTGTGCTATTGCACTCCAGATTTGGCATCAAGCTTTATTGAATTATTTTTCACAACACTTGAAAACAAACTTGATTGTTTTTGTCTCAGAAGTATGTATTATCTGTTTATAGAAATAACAGTACAGGATTAAGCGTGAAACACTTATCATTTCGTCTTCTGCGACGCTAGGTGCGTCTGTCCCAGTGATCCCAGTGGTATGCCCTCAATGCACCTCCGGTTTTGTTGTGAAGTCGAGTCAGCGGAGCGCGACGGTGCGTCTCCTCTGTTTCGTCATCAGTTTGCAGTCGATTTAAAACGAGCTTAGGCAAGACGCGCTCGTGAAAAACATTCACTCGAGGCAATGTCCTGCACTGGCATAAGACGCTACATCTAAGTGCAGCGGTGAGGGGACGACGCTTCTTTTAACCGTCAAATACGACTAGTAAAGCTGCAACGTCGCAGCAAATCAGGAGATCCAGTGGTCGTCAGCCTCTTCGAAAATAAAGGCACAACGTCAGCCTCTTTCACCGCACCCCACTACCCATGCTGTGCGAAGAACGAAACTGAAACTTCAGAAAAAAGTCCATAGACACTTCGCTCATACATCATTCTCATAGAGGTACACGATCGCACCGCCAGATTCCTCTCTAGTTATTATTGTATGAAACTCTATGTCATTGGCATATTCGGAGCACTTCTGGTAGTACTTTTTCTTCTACATACGGAGCAAGTCTATTTCATTCGCAGATTGAGAGTGCACCCTGTATGTTCCATTGGCAGATCTGGAGCAGCTTTGTCGCGCGATCTACTCCACGGAGCAAATTTTTCTACTTCGCGAAAATCGGTGAATTGAACCGAAAGTTACTAGCGCTCCGTGCCTTGAAACGGTGCCAACGCGCCCAGGAACGCCACTCGCGTCGTTTGCGCCTCGCATCGGAGCTCACGTTTTGCTAGCGTAGCGTCACTGTGCGCAGCGTACCTACTCATGCAAGAAGAGAGACGCGCGTGGCGCGTTCCATTCTGGCCCTGCCATTTGCTCGTCAGGAAGAGCGTGTGTTCCATTGGCATATTCCCTCCTGTTACTCTCCGCCAGAGTGGAGTGCTCTGGCGCTGAGTTTGTGCCCCCCCCCCCCCCCGAGTCTGCCAATCGATGACACCATTAGTTGTGGCGTCGCAGTTGTGCGCGAGTTTACAGCGAACGCTGCCGGAGTTGCATGCATTTCCTTGTTTTCCTCTTTGTTGAATGCGAAGCATTTCTTAGCGAACTTTGGCGACTTTGAGCGTATCTATCTATCTAGCCGCCTACGACATTTACCTCTCCTGGCCGTTTGCATAATGGTATCTATACCAAACTTTGTATGGCATAACGTTACTGTATCACGAACGAGTATATTTGATTAGTCATAGCAAGAAAATCATGACATGTATGTCATGAATTACATTTCATGGTTTTGCTGCTCTTGCGGTGGTCTCGTTCACATGGCATGCTGCAAAACTGGTGTGCTATGACATGATTGCATGGCGAACACAGGCAACAGACCATAATGTGGAAATCATGACATACAGGTTATGTAAGTCATGAGTCATGACTACACGCCACGCTCATGATGCGCTCGCAGCCATCTCGCTAGATTCACATATACAAAATCGGCGTTGCGTGATGCGAATGGATGACGATGGTATGTGACTGGTGCAAACATGATAATCATGACGTGCGTGTCATGTGAGATTATGAATACAAGCCACACTCATGATGCCCTCGCAGCCGTTTTGCTAGCTTCACATACCCCAAATTTGGTATTACGGGACGTGAATGGACGACAAAGGGATGTGACTGGTGCAAGCACGATAATCATGTGATGCGTGTCATATAACAACATGACTACATGCTACGTTCATGTTGTGCTCGCGGCTGTCTCGCTAGCTTCACATGTACCAAATTCAATAGTACGTGACGCGAACATATGTAAATGACATGTCCAAACATGATAATCATGACATGCATGTCATGTAACAACATGACTACATGCTGCACTCATGATGCGCTCGGGGAAGTTTCGCTAGATTCATATATGCCAAATTTGGTATTACGTCACGTGAATGGATGACGAAGGCATGTGACTGGTGCAAGCAATATAATTATGAGATGCGTGTCATGTAAGAGCATGAGTACATGCCACACTCAAGGCGTTAATACACTTAGACGTGATCCGGTGCACGTGTGCTCCAGCGTTGGTTTCGTTGCTTCATGCCGGTGATACCACGCCAGGCGCCAATCTGCCTGGCCAACGCCTCCTAGATTTCCCGTGCCTGCCGTGACATCGGTGGTCACTTCGGAAGCGGTGGTCGTCGGAACTACGGTGGTGGCGCCGCTCAAGTACACTCTAAAAAAATATCGAGTAAAAAGAGTGTCATTTTGTCCCACAACAATAATCGTCATCAGGCTTGCGTGCGCTTCCTATCTTGAAAACTCGGCACTGGCCACTTTCCTTCCGAGAATGCAATGTAACCTGATAATGGGCATGTCGATTGTGACCGGAATGTATCGGGCGCGGGGCGATAGCGGAAAGATGGAACGCAATATAGATGACGATTATTGTTGTGGGACAAAAGGACACCCTTTTTACTCGCTCTTTTTTTAGAGTGTAGGGGTGTCTTCAAATAGGTTTTTACGTTTTTGGAGCTTATATGCAACGAAAATAACGTAAAAAGTTTTTAAAAAGGCGTAAACGTAATTATAATTATCCCTACGTAAGTGACGCCGTCATTCAGCAAGCAACTTTTTAATACAAGGCATCCTCTGAAGTTAGTAGCAAATGCCGAAATTGCCGACCGCATAGGCCAAGTACAAAGACCCTTACCTCTACGTAGGCAGCGTTGTCACAGATGACCGGCGTTTCGCACTCATTCGGCAGGCACGAAAAATCTAGGAGGCGTTGGCCTGGAATATCCTCGCAGGCATGTGCCGCACTGCGTTGCTTTGACGCGTGTGCGGCACTGCGTTGCTTTGACAAGTCCGGCGTCCCTTTGTCACGAAGTAAGACAGACGTGGTGCATCCTGGGTAACGTGGTGGGCATCTCGCACCGGTTGCCGCAGGGCTGCGCCAACAGACGCTGGTCGCGTCTGGCGTCAGACTATATTGTCATAGAGAAAGAAAAAGACAAAAGAGGACACTCCGCGAAACCTGGCCTCAGGAAGTGCGTCACGACTACGTAACGAACAAGTGCTCTCACCAAACGTCAGAGGACGCAAGCGCAAAACAAAAACAGTTATAATTAATGACACAGAATTGTTTTTACAGAATAATAAATATACGCCCAAATCTGGTATGTTCTTCATACATAAAAACAATTTATTCAACACACCTTACGCGATTATTTTTCTTCAGCCGTACTGTCATAAACACCATCCACCCAGCGACAAGCCCATGCATGACTGACAGCGGGAAGCTTTCGTCGCTTTCGTGAACGTCGGCTGCGTCGGCGTTTTCGTGCGTGAGATAACAGGTGAGGTACGTTTTCAAGTGAAGCTTGTTGAATGACATGTTGTTGGGCTTGTTGGGTCATTTTTTCAGAAAACGGTTATACTTGCGCGAATAAGACACCATGCAACAAACATAGAAAGATGCACACACTTTGCGCTTCGAGTGTGCGAGTTTGTTTCTTACGTGGCGTCTCATTCACGCAGTTGTAACCTTTTTCTGGAGCTTGTAAGGACGGGGAGGTTCGCTAAAAAGAAAGTTTGCGGCTCTATGCGGCGTCTAGACGGGAACATTGTGCAACGTATGCAGTATAGCAAAGGCGGCATGGCGTCAAGCCGAGGCGAAGCGTGCTGCGTCTGCCACGAACGCGAGCGTCTGTGCGCTGAGCATAGCTGGGCAGCTAGGTCATAGGCTCGGTGGCTCGGTGCAAAATATTGAGAATCGTTCGCTGGGCCTCGCATGCTTCACGACGCGTTTCCCGAAGGCTTGGAACACGAATTATTCTTGGTGTGCCGGAGGCAGATCTGGACTAGCCAAGTGACCATCATCTTCGTTTCTTCGCTAGCCTTGTGCCACTAGTGCAAGCTGCCCACAATTTTTTGACGTTTCCAATATAACTTTACCGCACAAATTTCAACTACGATTTTTCTTCCCAATGTACTGCTGATACTGCGTATGCACGAAGGTGTTCTAAAGTTCCCAGGCCAGGCCGCGATACCATTGCATTACAAGGGATAGCGGCCTGGAAACTTCTGAAGATCTTTGTACGTGGTCTTGACGTCTATCTTTGTAAGTCAGAGTTTTATGGGTCAGAGATGTATCACTGGTTTTGTATTGTGCATCGATTAGCTAATCATTCAATGGGGTGTTTGCTGGCACACTTATGACGTGCACATATTGTAACGGGTGTAAGAGAGGAAAAGTAAAACTGGTTTATTATGGGTGAACTTGTGCCTTGAAAATTATGTGCGAAAAGATGGAAGAGTCTGCTAGAGCGTTCCAAAAACAAAAACTGTTCCTCTGCCCAGGCACCGTCTTCTTCTTCGCAGCTCCAACCCACACTGGCTCGTGCCTGTGAACAAGGGGCATGAGTCGTGCGGCCCCAAGCAAGAGTGTACACAAGACTGTGGACGCTGATTTTTCATAATGTCCGATATTGTCAACAGTCTCTGTGGCATTAGTCCCCCTTCGAAATACGCATCGTCCCGATGCGCTATGGAGGGAGGCAAACAGAAAAAGGGAGCGCTTTCATTCCCTCTCATAATAGGGCTTCATACGAACGACGTGTACGACTTCTGCGCTGTTTTGCCGCTTTGAAGAGATGTGTTCATCGGCGATGACTTCGTAGTTTAGGTCACTAATTCGTCGGAGAACCTTATAGGGGCCAAAGTATCGACAAAGAAGCTTTTCTGATAGGCCGTGGCGTCGGAGTGGTGTCCATATCCACACTCGCTCGCCTGGGTTGTACTGAACTTTTCTGCGGCGCAGGTTGTAGTGCCTTGCGTCCTTGTTTTGCTGTTGATGTATTCGATGTAGTGCCACTGGCGTGCTTCTTTAGCCCTTTGCAGAAAGTCGTCAAGTTCAGATGGCTCGTAATGGTCGTTGTCTACTGGCAACATGGCATCTAGTGTCGTAGTGACAGTGCGACCATAGACCAGCTGAAATGGTGTGACGCGGATGGTCTCCTGCACTGCCGTATTGTAGGCGAAAGTTGCGTATGGCAAGATTTCGTCCCACAATTTATGCTCAATGTCAACGTACATCGACAGCATGTCAGCGATGGTGCGGTTCAGGCGTTCTGTCAACCCGTTGGTTTGGGGATGGTATGCAGTGGTCCTCCTATGGCTGGTGTTAGTCATTGTCAATAAGGACTGCATCAAATCAGCCGTGAACGCTGCTCCTCGATCGGTAATCACGACGAGTGGGGCTCCATGGCAAAGAACAATATTCTGAACAAAAAACTTCGCGACTTCCGTTGCCGTTCCTCACTCAAGGCAGCCGGTTTCAGCGTATCGTGTCAAATAGTCAGTCGCAACTATTATCCACCTTTTTCCTGATGCCGACATTGGAAACGGTCCGAGGAGGTCCATTCCGACCTGTTGAAATGGAGTCGCAGGTGGCTCTATAGGCTTGAGAAGGCCGGCCGTCTTGAGGGGCGGTGTTTTTCGCCTTTGACATTCGCGACATGTCTTGACGTAATGCTTCACGGACGCTAGCAACTTGGGCCAGTAGTATTTTTGATGAATTTTGGCGAAAGTTCGACTCGCGCTCAAGTGAGCCGCAGACGGTTCATCATGGCAGGCTTCTAAGACTTCATGCCTCATGGCTGATGGTACAACGAGTAAGAACTTCTACTTGTTGTGTTCAAAATTCCTCTTGTAAAGTGCATTATCTCGCAGGCAGAATGAGGATAACCCTCTCTTAAATACGTGAGGAACTTGTTCGTCGTGCCCTTCGAGATACTTTATTAATGGGAGCAGTTCCATGTCAGCCCGTTGATGTTCGGCGATTTCTGAGGTTTTTATCACACGTCCTCTTCTTCTGAAAGAGTTGAGTGGACTGGTGAACGTGATAAGCAGTCAGCATCATCATGCTTTCTGCCAGACTTATATACGACCGTAATGTCATACTCTTGGAGCCTGAGACTCGCAAGCCGTCCCGATGGGTCTTTTAAGCTCGCCAGCCAACAAAGTGAGTGGTGGTCGCTGACGGCGCGGGAAGGCCTGCCGTAGAGGTATGGCCTGAACTTGCTGATCGCCCATATGACTGCAAAGCATTCTTTTTCTGTTGCAGAGTAGTTTCTTTCCGCTTTTGAGAGGGTGCGACTAGCATATGCTATTACTTTCTCTTCTCTATTCTGCCATTGCACCAGGACCGCACCTAGGCCAAGATTGCTGGCATCTGTATGAACTTCCGTGTCTGCGGTTTCGTCAAAGTGGGCCAGGATAGGTGGAGCTTGCAAACGTTTCTTTAGTTCGTTGAAGGCAACGTCTTGTTCGGTGCACCAAATAAATGGCACGTCCTCTCTTGTGAGTCTCGTTAAGGGTTCGACAATTTTCGCGAAATTTTTCACAAACCGCCTATAATAAGCACATAAACCCAAAAATCGGCGTACTTCCTTCTTGTCTTTTGGCTTGGGAAACAGCCCCACGGTCACAGTCTTCTCCGGGTCAAGGTAGTTGTTGGACAAGGTAGTTGTTGCTTAGGAGAGAAGCTAAACATGACCCTATGCAAACGCAATTTTTTAACACGAAAGTGTTTTATGCTGGGGTCGAACAAGATTTTCTTAACGTATTCCTGTTGCGGATATGACGTCAAAAATGTACACAATCTGATGTCAAAGAAAAAATGATATTTCCACGGGCACGAAAACATCCACTTCTCTGCCCGCAGCAACAGATGGCGAGCAGCTAACCACTGCGCCACGGCTACAAACGTGCCTTTTATATGTCACACTTTCCTCTCGTAGTGCTTTTTGTCAGTGGCATAGTGTCTCCCTCTTGTAGCGGTAAACTGAAGTAATTCATGGTTGATGCGGCCTCCGCGATTAGCACCTGCAATGTGCGTTGCTACACGTTCGTCCGATTTGGCGTGCTTTCGATAGAAGTGAGATTTCATCAACCATTTTTGTCAAACCGAAATCAGCTCTGCAACGCCTACCTGATACACCAGGTTGTAATATCGCGTTCCTAACTTACTCTCGCCCGGAGAAAAATTACGGCCGGGCTAGCCACCATAGCCAGGCAACGGGGATGGTCTGACGCGCTTAGTGTTTTCCTCAGTCCTGCCGTGGTGCATAATCACACTTTAAGTAGTCACAAAAGGGCCACCATATCCAGAGTTTTGTATCGAGTATGGGACGCTTGTCTAGCTATCAGGCCTCTTTCTCTGATTACACTCTTGCCCTTGACATGCAAGCTTACACAAGGTCTCGTTTCATCATCGATCATCGACGTTATTACCACCAGGTGTAGACTTCGACACATCGACATTAACCGGTGCTATATCTGCCAAACATCAAAACACATTGTGCGAATTTCCTTTATCAATGTACAGTTAACATTCAATTACTTATGTACGGGTCGTATTACTTTCGTGTTATACTGATTCGTATGATAGATGGATTAACCATGTAATTTCGTTTGTACTGGCTATCTTCCCACAAAAAAAAAGTAGATATTGAGGTACATTGTCAAGAAATTCATTGACTCACTAATCGAAAGGCCTGTGGCGTCCTGGATTAGTGTTGACCCGAAACTGTCAATGGAGTTTAGTGCGCAATATCTGCATTATTCCCCGCCGGGTGAAGGTTTGTTAAAATGTGTAGAAGAATGCGTTGGTGGTTTCGAGTCAGCAGCATTACAGAACGCCACACGCATCGCAGTTAACGGGCTTATGATTTCGCTAACAATGCACCTGAGGTCTGCGGTTGTCTCATGGGAAGAGCGTGTTTGGTACCTACGGTAAGCGACATTTCGCTCACTCACAAAGGTCGTCAATATTCAATTCAACTCCGATGAGTCCGTAGAAAGAAAAGTGCGCAGATACATGGGTGATATCTTCATTTTCATTTATTGTCCGAAGGAGTTGTTCGAGAAAGCTCCAGATATATGTGTTTTTGCAGAAGGTGCATCAGTTAGAGCTGACACACAAACTAGCTGAAAATAGTTCAAGGTTTTCGACATCAAGACAGAGCCCCACTAGAAAACATACGCGTTGGTCTTTTGAACCTATAAGGGCGGAAATCCGTTTTCCTTTTTTTTCGTTCCAGACCTACAAAATTAACAAATAGAGGAATGCCCTTTGTCACAAACGACTGCAATTTTCGTCTCGCCCACGCGCCACATCACCCAAGGAAGGGTGCTTTTGTGTTAGAAGGACGACATCCGGCGACTAACGATACAGCATCGGCGCCGCCGCGTCTTCTCTACTCCTGTACCGAAAAGAGAGACATGTGCTCGAGGAAAAATAAATGACCTAGAGAGGGTACGGGACGTCCCGAAAGAGTTTCGACTTCTTTGAAATCGGCAGTTGACCTGCAACCGGCAAGAAGCGTGGTCGTCAGCGTCGAGAGAGCTCGCGTAGGTGGCTAGTATGGACTGACCCGCGCAACGTATTGAGATGGCTGCAATACCGGGTACCCTCGTCGTCTACTAAGCTGGCGAGGTCTTCAGCGACACGCCGTCAACTCCCCTACGTGCACCAAGGGCTGGCCTGGTCCATATGGAACCTTTTATTGTGACTTTTTTTCAACTGTTACTTTATTTTAAGCACTTTTTAATTAATTGTAGTTGTGCGCGCTGCGTTGCACTTAGAGATACAGAAGCTCCATTTTGAGCTTGTCGTAGTTTTTCTTTCTATCTTTTTCGTTTCCATCTTGTTATTTTTATTAACATTCCACGTATTTGTGTTTTGTTTGTACCTGTTGTAGTGTTCTTTTAGAGCATAGTTTGCTTTGTTCTGTTTCATCGCGTATCAGTGTTATTCCTCTCCGTTAATTTACTTATTCTCCTGCCTATTGCCCTGTGTTTTAAATAAATGCTTGTTTGCGTTTAAGCAAATGTTGAGTACGTTGGTCAGGCCCATACGTCACCACACGCGCAACCTCGCACGAGTTGACCGACCTGCAAATAAATTTGAGGTGTGCCACTTCGAGGCCTTTCAGGCGTCGCAGGCCGAAGCGTAAAGAGGAAGCCTGCGAGTCTGCCGCACGTCGATTGTTGGATCGGCGGGGCCTCACCCGAAGTGTGTGACACCCTTAGGAGGTCGCGTCTGCATTCTATGCGAAAAAACTTTGACAGCCAGGTCATCCACGTGTTTTCTGCGACGTATACCAAGACTCTGGTTTCAGTGGTTGCGAAAAATATGTGAAGGCAAATCAAGCGGGGCTAATATAACGTGTACCAGATGCGCCTGCTGCTTAAAAAAAAACAACAACTTGCATTACTTTTGTGCAGGCATGATGTGTCCAACAAACCGAAGAGGGTCAGACAATGTGCTTGCGTTACGGTAGTGTTTTCCACACCAGAAATGTGAAAGTTTGGCAAGTTTATTTCAAGTTGTTTCAAGTGGCAGCCATAATAGCTGTTTTAAGAAACACAGAAAGCATTCTGTGCCCATAACCACTGGCGCGGTAAACGTGACTCGCCTGTCGTGAGGGAAGAAATATGTGGGATAGATTTGGAGGTGCTTCGATGACCATCTAAGAGGGTCATCGAAGCAGCTCTGTACAGCATGGCCCAAGGCTACTGGGGTGTCCATCAGCACGTCTGCGGTTTCGCAGCCTCTTTGTAAAAAAAAGCAAGGCGCTGGCTGAGCACAATTTTCAATTGACACGTGAAATAATTGAGGCAATGCACCAGTACTCCCTCAAGAGGACTTTCATGTCGAGAACTCTAATATATAAGCAGGTCATGAATGACACACCATAGTGTGCAATGATGTTTCCACGATGTATAACATCCAGTACGATCTCTTTTGTAACTTTTCCCTGGTTGTGCCGCATGTAATTGGCATTTGTGTAAAAGTTCATTTTGCCGTTCCTATGAATAAAATGTGTGTCACCGCTGCGTGTGCATTGCCTTTTCTTGTATCCGTATTGTGCACTATGTTCCGTCCAATTTTTAACCAACACGCAAAAGCTTCCACACTAAGTTGCTTGAAGGGTAATGTTTTGTCTTTGGAAGTTCTTCAGGTCTCACTTTACATGCATTGTACACAAGCGCTATTTTGTTTTTCATCGTATTTATGTAGAAAAAGTGAAGCTAAAGAAGCACGACCGTCCGGAAAAAGCAAAAGATAGGGGGAAGTTCCTGGTAAAATTTGTCTATGTGATATGGCTTCTGACAGGGTTTCTTAGCACCCATTGCGTCTTAACAAAATGACTACTGAAGTTGAGTTGCACGCGTATCAACGTTAGGCTTGTGCAAATATTCGAATGCTTCGAACATTCTAACGAATAGTTGAGTATTTGAATTCGCTTCGATTCAAATTTAAATTATATCGAAGTATTCGCAATGAACGAAAAGAGGTATATTGATGCGCATGTAACCGCTTGTAAATGTGGTTTTGCTGCAATGTTGTAATGTATAGCCGCGAACACACTTGTCCAAAAAAATTTGTTTTGCCGCGAAGTTCCTCTTTAAATATAAAGGGGCCCTGCAACACTTACTGAGCATGGTCAGAAAACGCTGCCATTGGGTAGTCAAGGCTACCGAGAACACGCGAGCCAAATAATATAGCGCAGCACGTGGCCTGTAGTTCCCAATAAATTTTCATAGCTAAAAATTGCTTCCCTCCCTCGGCAATTGACACTAAAAGCCCAAAAATCAGTTGTCACAGCCGTTGGTTTACTTGAGCATGGCGCGCTCGTCGTTACCGGGGCCGCCACGGGAGGCCGCCGCTTGTCCACGAGTAGATGCGCGATCGCACTGAAAAGCCGCGTATTCGAAGAAAAAGAAAACAAAAACAGAGGTGCCCAATGTCACGAGGTGCATGTTACGTATTTTCATTCATCGTGCCATTCTTTCCTGCTTAACTTCCAGCTATTTCGTCGGGACAAGAAGAGAGAATGCAACGGCAGCGCGCGACAAATTTTTGGAACTCCGGTCGCACTGAACTGATTCTAGAACCTTTGAGGCAGTAAACTTGTGAAGCAACAAGCATGTTTACTAGCTCCATGGCTAGTTGAAAAAGTGTTGCAGGTCCCCTAAAAAGAAACATGCTACCCTCAAATCAATTCTGCATTTTATTAAGCTTGTTATGGCGGCTTACTTGCTCCAAGTATGATAAATCGTAAAACATTAAGTATCTTACTGGTTATTTATTTATTTATTTATTTATTTATAGAATACTGCGGACAAAAAGTCCAAGCAGGGTGAGCATACATGAAACAGACTAAATAACAGAATGAAACAAGGTTGCAAAGCGTTTTTTACACAATTTCTTTGCTATAAGACAGAGGGGTTATGACTTAAAAAAAAGTAACAATTGAACAGCAAGGTGACAATACAATTCAAGGAAGCCATGGAAGAAGAGTATTCACACAAATGGTCAAGGGCGTTGAGGAAATGCTTCGGTTAGTTTATTCCAATCATCTATTGTTTGTGGGAAGAAGGAGTACCGAAAAGTATCAGTCCTTGCAAAGATTGGCGTTAGGGAATGAGGATAGTGGTGTCGAGTGGGTCTCCTTAACAAGGGGGATACCTATGCTGCGGTGTCTAAGTGTAGCCTGTGTTTCACTATGTTTGAAAGAAACTGTAGCCGACTTTTTCTTTTCGGATTTGTAATAGTTCTATACCATTAGCCGTTAGTAATGCAGTGGGGGAGTCGGTTGACATAAATTGACTATATATGAATTGTACTGCTTTTCTTTGAATCCTTTCTAGGTTTTGAACGTTAATTTTTGTGTGGGGATCCCAAACTATGGAGGCGTACTCAAGTTTAGGCCTAATTAAGGAAAAGTAGGAGAGGAGTTTAACACTAGGCGGAGCAGTCTTGAGCTTGTGGCAGAGAAGGCATAATTTACGTAAAGCGGCAGAGCAGATGTTATTTATGTGCGAATTTCAGGATAAGGTACTTGTTAACGTTAAGCCTAAGTATTTATAGGAGGCTACTTTAAGTAAAGGTGCTTCAGCTGAATTGTATGTGTAGTCTAATGGGACTTTTTTGCGCGTTATGGGGAGATACACACATTTGTTTCCATTAAGAAGCATTCCCCATTGTTCACACCATTTTGATACATTGCCTAAGGTAGTATTAAGATCACATTGGCCACTAATGCAGGTTACATCTCTAAACAAAACACAATCGTCAGCAAACAAACGAATTTGTACCGGGGTGCTAATTACATTGACAATGTCATTATTGTTGACCAGAAACAGAAGGGGGCCTAGTACGCTCCCCTGCGGAAAGCCAGAAGTCACAGGAAAGCAGCCCGATTGTTTTTCTCCTACCTGAACATATTGGTTGCGAATAAGTAGATAAGCTGAGATACAGGAGATAAATAATTCTGGTATACCAACTAACCGAAACTTTATAATTAGTTTATCGTGTGGAATGCTTTACTGTAGTCTAAGAATATTACATCAATTTGGTCGTTAGCATCAAGACAAGCTGCAAAGGTATGAACGATAGTAACCAATTGTGTTGTAGTAGAAAATCCTTTTCGAAACCCATGTTGATGATTTGTTAAAACTGAGCGTTCTTCTAAGAATTCATTTAATTTATGAGCTATTATGTGTTCGATAAGCTTACAGCATGATGATGTGAAGGAGATCGGTCGACAATTTTGTAGTACTAGGCAGTCACCTTTCTTGAATATAGGAACTATTCGTGCCGACTTCCAGTCATCTGACGATTCCGCTGAAAAATGACGAGTAAGTATTTTGCAACAGACTCTGCAAAGCGACGCAGAAATATGTTGGGGATATTGTCGGGACCGCAAGAAGTCTTAGTCTTTGAGTTCTACAACATAGCAACGACACCCGAATAAGAAATAAAGTTTACAATTGCATCACTCGCATCCTACGGCAACTACTACTGAAGGAAGTTTAGACTTCCTATGAACAAATAAAATGGCATTTGCATACAGCCCGTATTTCAATTCGAAAGAAATATTGTGCAGGTTAAATATTCCCCCTTTTTATGTGTCATACATACCATTAGAATTCGATTCAAAATTATTCGACCAAAATCTTTATTTGCTTTGAATTCGCTTCGAACCTGAAATTCGCTATTCGCACAAGCCTAATGAACGTGCAAACTTGGACCTCAAACAGCAAGTCAGTCGCACCTTAAACGGGGCAAGTGTTTTACGAAACGAAACAATTCATTCTCGAGAAATGACATTCTCGAGAAGGTCACTTAAAAAAAAAAACATGTCCCAAACATGTCCCTTCTGGTATGGTCCGTTGAACGCGGCCGATCTGGTAGACCGTATGTGGAGTGCAGAACCACGGATTCGCCGGAGGTCTGTCAAATGTTGTTGTCGAGCACTTTGCGGATTTGTTTGATCCTATTGTCAGGCCCGTTGCACTGCTGAGGCGCAAGACCTCGCGTAACGTTGAAAACACTCCAGCCAATCACGTACGCCGCGGTTAGACTCCAGCCCAGGCGGCGGTAGACGGCGACCATCTGCGTGGAGTGGGCGCACCAGTTCTGATAATTGGCTTGCTTAAGCGACCCAACGCCGAAGATCAAAAATATCGAAAGCTGGGCGGGTTCGCGTTAAACCAGCTAGCTAAAATATTTAAGGGCTTTTATCGTGTCTGTATATCATACCCTTACATCCTTTTATTAAGGCACCTTCACGAATCAAAACCCTCATGCCATGCGGGTGTACCAATCGTTATAACACCCTTACCACTAAAATACTGAAGAATAAAGACCCCCAGTCGGAGGACATTCCATTAAAGATGCCATAAGCGTAGGTGGGGGCGCGAATCCATCCATACACACAACGTAGCATATTGTAAAACGCCCCTTTG
The DNA here is from genome assembly GCF_043290135.1 of Rhipicephalus microplus. Taxonomy (NCBI): domain Eukaryota; kingdom Metazoa; phylum Arthropoda; class Arachnida; order Ixodida; family Ixodidae; genus Rhipicephalus; species Rhipicephalus microplus. The sequence goes on from NC_134708.1 coordinate 42,084,956, forward strand.
ATGGAGCACTCGCGATACACAGCTTCAAGCCGACCAATCTAGTACATATAACCATGGTATCTTGAACCATCGTTTAGTACCCATGAGGATATTCCTACTGCGTGTAATTCAACAATGCAAATTGGCAGAATGGGCGTCAATTAATGATGTGCTTGTGTGCGTCGGCACATCCCCCATACCGTGGGAATCGATATCATGCGAAGCGTCCGAACGGAAGGTGACTTTGGCGTAATTTCATTATTGATTTTAGTGTGAAGAAATTATGCTAAAGATATTTACAAATGTGCGCTAAAACATATGTCTAACAGACGCATGTGCCTCATATTACCAATTGTTTGGAGTTTTGTAACGGGACCAACGACAACATGGGTATTACCAACACAAGAAGGGTTAAGCTGATATCTAGCGCTTGTAATAATAATATACAATAATGAAGTTTAATGTACCGAAACGAGGACGTGATGATGAATGACGCATATATAGCGCCAACGCTTGCGAAGGATGGTAGTCACGGATATATTGCAACGTAGACAAGCTTCAGTAGATGGTGCTTAAGAATACAATTGGCGTTAAGCCAACGTGATGCATGTGTCTTAGAAATGCATATGTAATGTTTATAAAATTTGATAGCCAGCACTGCAACCACAATCGACATTTCCCAAACACTGCGTCGCGATAGGGCATCTTTGCAAAGCAGCTTCGAGACCTGACATGATCATTTAATAGAACACTTGATTGCCTATCGAAGAATGCTTGGGTATGATTCATGCTGAGCATTCGCATGGTTTGGGGACATCTGTACGTGTTGCCATTTCTCGGCGGCAGCAACGGTGTGCTTCCACAACGGAATGGAAAATAGGCTAGAACGTTCACAATGTTCGAAATAAGCTAGTTATCAAAAACGACTCCGGGATATATACAGCAGAGACCTACTGGAACGATTTCGTGAAATTTCAGTTATCGCGCTGCAAAGCGAGCGGGTTCCAAAGTCAATTGAACACCACCCAAAGAAATTACAATTAAACACTCTGGGAAGCCATGCGGTTTGTGGTGCCACAATGCAATTCTAACAGAACGTTCAATTAGCCCTCTGCCGGGTAAAACCTGGAATCGTTCTTCATAACCAGCCTTTTTCGTCACACATGAGTTTTTGAGATACAAAGCATCTTATGAGCGAGCTTCGTCCGGTGACGTCTGCGCTCCACTGCGCATGCCCGAACTCTCTCTCCCACCCTCCTTTACGCGGGTGTTTGGTTGCCTCTTCTCCTCCGCGTGCGCTGCAGCCTGTAAACCGACTCCCTCCTCTCTCTGCCCCCTTTCTTGTAACCGCTTGCGCTCAGTCGGCTTCTGTCATTCTCGCATCACTCCCGTTCCGACGAGTTCTAACGAGAGCGTCGGCGCCAGTTGAAGCAGCACTCAAACCTCTGCCGAAATCGAGATCGTCGTGGAGTACCAGCAGCACGGGGCTCACAATGCGGAGCTCAAACACCTGCACAGGCAAGGCTATCCTGAACTCCGGCTCAGGGAAGCGCAAGCCAAGTGTCAGCATCGAGCTACCGCTTCCGCTACTGAGAGACAACGCGAGTCTTCGGCGAGGGCCACGAAGCTTTCGAGGCAACTGTAGGGTCCAGAATCAGATGGATCGACCACACGATTCAAAGGAGACTACATCGACAACGTACAGACACAACGTAATGGTAAAAGAACCGCTAAAAACAAACCGCACACATTAACGGAAACTCTGAGTGAACGTAAATGGAAACTTGGCGTGCACCCCAAAGGATGCTTCGCATCTCCTCACGGTTTTCTCTAGGAGGAGATGGTGTAATTTTTTTTATGCCTATTTCCCTTTCAGTTACAGCTTGACGTTGCTGTTGCCGACGAGAGATGGCGCTAAGTGCAAATTTTCCCAGATTCTGGTCCTGGCCCTGATATATAACCATATGATAAGATTCTTTGCATTGGTCGGGTCAACGCTGCCGATGCCCCACCTTATTTCTTGATGTTCTCGCATTTAAATTACCAAACCCTCTTCTCGCCGTTCCTGGGTAGGCAGACTAGCAATCACTTGTCGCGAATATCCGCATTCCACCACCCATGATGCAGGGGGAAGCCAGAAGGTGGCACTCCAAATCTATGCCCTTCCCCCCACCCCCCTACCTACATGTTTTTTCGCCATGCTTTATATAGCACGAATTGACTATTTTACTGCCCGGCCCCCGATTTCTGAATCAAGGTTGTGCCTCCTGCCCCTTCCCCCAGAAAAATAGTTCGGCATACAACCCTGTTGTGGTGCACACGTTGCTAGAAGAAAGGATGTACGTGACTGAAGTTTCAAGTTTTCACGTTATAACTAGCCAGACATATTCGTCCAACTTTCTTACGCTCCTATGCCACTACCCCAAGCAAAGCAGGTGACCCTGAGAACACCCAGACATGGGCGGCTATATAGATGGATAGATAGAAATATAAATACGTAAACAGAAACGGTAATGTGCCTTTCGTTTGATAATAAATGCTTCATTTTCGTTAAGACAAAGTGGTCAAAATTTTCAAATTTCTGCAGGAACCACCAATAATTATATCGTCGTTTTGGTACGTAAAATCCTAACACCCATATTACTAGTATTACCTTGTTTCGCAATGTGCCGGGCGTTTCGAAGGACACCACGCTGCGTGTGCCATGCTTTGGGGCGAACATGCAGCCTCCACCACCGAAGTATACTGCAGACTTGACCTTGGGGTCATGCTGGAAGAAGTCTTCGCATTCCTGAAAGACCGGAAAAGAAAACGCATGGATTATGAAATAGACAGACGTTATTTACCAACCCCTGTATGTCATTGAGGGGTTTGACAAAACGCATTATTTATTACGCTAAAAAAGATATGAACGATATCTGAAAGATATGAATAATTAAGCTAGTATCGTCCTCTTCCCGCTAACGTACGTCGGGACTGGAGAAAGAACTGTGCTCTTCCCTCTATATTTTAACATGACAGTGTTTTATGCCGGGGTTCACCATAGCTCCACTGACGCACTTCCGTTACGATTATGACGTTGTAAAATAAATCCTAAAAGATTGCAAATAGAGGAAAACGAGAACAAAACATTTCTGTTATGTGGCGTCGAACCAGCGACCTTTCAATTCACAGCGCGTGACGCGAAGCACTGTGCCACAAGGCGTTTCTTTTCTTTATTGCATTACAGCGTACGAAATCAAGCATGTTAACGTTAAGACATTCATATACACTACGCACTGTTGACGGTCCTCAAAGCTCAGAAACTTCAGTTTCAATTTTCGTCATCCGTAGCGAGATGGCGCGAGAAGCGCGTTGGGCGCACTCTCTCAAAAGGTCGTCGTCCCGCTTTGCCTCCACATCACGTGGTGAAAGTGTGTGTAAATGCTATCTCTCCTGGTGGCTCACTCCCTTGTGCACTTATCTTGTGAAGCGATTGCTTTTTTTACCTCTTGTGCTTGCACAGAAAGTTTGCTTTGAAGTTACAGTAGTTAAAATGAGCATGAACGTTTTCACTTCGCTCGCTGCCACGGCCGCGATTACGGAAGGAGCGCGCTGCTCAACAGTTGTCCGCACTCGTCTTGTGTATACCTGTACGTTCGTTTCGTGCGTCTTTCTTCCTTTCTGAGCAGCGTGCTTTATGTGTCCACTGTGTCAGCTGGTTGTCCGCGCTGGTTCTCTGTATGCTCATTTAGTGCGTGCTTTCTACTTGAGGTGCGCGCGGCAACTTTCGAGCTGCTTGCCGTTATTTGTTGCTGTAGCATTCATTCCTTCGCACTTGTTGCAAAACAATGAACAATAAACGCTCACCTACCTTTGTGAACACATATACCGATTTCTAAAGAGAGGGATCAGCCACGCTTTTTTTTCTGCTTCTCTTTTTCATACTTGCGCAGTTAGTCAGCCGTTCGGTGTGAACCAACTAGACGGAAAGAAGGTCTCTTACTAAAAGTAAAACAAGCTTTACGTTGCAAGCATATCAGTTGTGAAAATATTTTCGTGATTCGTTCCGAATAACCTCCTTTTTTCTTATCTCCTGAACTTCATAGCTGTGTTCACAGATGTTCAACACCATTAGTGTTTGGGAGCAGGTGGGCGTTCAACAACACTCCTCCCCCTCTTCTCAAGTTTGAACACGTATATGCGCACTTACACAAACACACGCTAAGCTGCTCATTCAATTGTCGCGGGTTCGATTCCAGGTACGGCAGTGGTATTTAGATGAAAGCAGCGGAATGTGGTCCCGTGCACGTAGCTTTCAAGACAAGTTAAAAAAATCTCAGGTAGTCGAACTTTCCGGAGACCACCACTAATGCATGCCTCGTAATTCCACGGCAGTTTCGGCGCATTAAACCCTAGATGTGATTATCACTGTAGGAAAGACTTCTGGCTGCCAAAAAGTGCAGTCTTGGGAGGGCATTGTGGTATATCTGTTTGCTCAGCTATAGTCGCTTACAAGCTTAAATTTTGTCCTTGTGTAGCGATTAGCGTAGTTAGAAACCCTGCGCTAAAAACCGCTACACTACTATGCAAGCTGAGAAAGCTCGTAGCAAGGGCACTCAACGATTCCCAACCGTAGAGTTGAGATAGGCGTCACTACAGCCAGCTCCACCAAGTTGTTTGCCCCTTCAGATGTGGCGCTGGAGAAGCGCCGGTGAGGTAGTCCTCGGTGACGTAGTGGCGCCCTCTTTCCCTCGGCGCGGGTATCATGCGCATGTTCCCGAAGCCCTTTCAGTCATTTCAAGGGAAAATTATTCAGAGTACTTCTGCATTTGGTTCATTATGTTATTTTTGAACTTGGCAGCTTATTTTTATTCCGGTTGCCAGCACTGCTAGCGTTGTTTAATGCTTGTATTAAGAACTTGATTTTGAGCGTGAACGCACTACACAAGATCCTCTGGCACAGACGACGAGCCATGCCCCGTTAGTGCCACGAACTGAATTTCGTAGATTTACTTACCCTTTCGTAAAAACCGGCAGAGTGACGGCTTGAGAGCATCACATTAACGTCACCGTGGCCTAAATCAGCTATGCCTACGCTGTCGAACGTGTCGAAGCGCAGACTGACTGCCAAAGTGAACTTCACCCTACTTGGCATCGAGACGCTGGCTATGAGATCAACGGCATCGATCTGGAACGAGCAAAAATAAAACTGAGCAGCACTACTCATATAGGCAAAATGAGGAAACATGCCCAACACAATCAATCAATCAATCAATCAATCAATCAATCAATCAATCAATCAACCAATCAATCAATCAACCAACCTATCAATCAATCAATCAATCAGTCAATCAAATCTATCCGTCAATCAAATCGATTGATCCATCTATATATCCATCCGCCCGTCTGTCTGTCTGTCCGCCCGTCTGTCCGTCCGCCTGTCTGTCTGTCCGTCCGCCTGTCTGTCTGTCAGCCCGCCTGTCTGTCTGTCCGCCCGCCTGCCTGTCTGTCCGCCCGCCTGCCTGTCTGTCTGTCTGTCTGTCTGTCTGTCTGTCTGTCTGTGTGACTACTTCCATAAAACGGCGTGTTCATGCTGGATGAAGACGACGGTGGTGCGAAATTGTTCATTCGACGGCATGACATGGAATACTCTTGCACGATACGTAATGCGTTAGGTCTGGTGCGAGACGTCAATGCGCACATCTTGAACAATTGAAACAAAATACAGTGAGCTGTTGTATTTACTCATTCATTGGCTAACTTTCGCCGTGCTACTGTCCACGCATGTAATGCCGTGGCGGCGGTGATTAGCTCCGGCAGCGCGTTGGGTTGGTCGTTGTACTGCTGCAACTGATCACGGTTGCCATGATAAAACATCACGTATATAGGTGCAATTACGGGTAAAAAGATTGCTTGTATCACTGAAATTCTTTGAGGGAACGTATCTTAGGTTGTATAGCGCTTACAACTAACTGTGAGATATAAACAGAACAGGCCAAGGGCTCAGCCTGAATCCCAAATTATTCCGGATATTTACAGAAGCACAACTTCAAAAGGCAGAGCGACAACGCAGCATCGGAATCGCACGTTAATATTTTTTTTATAGTGGTGACAGTTATAGAGTATAGCAAAGTGTTCATTGTTTAGGATGACTGCCGGTTGGCCATGTTGGTGTAAGCTTATGATGAAACAAGCACCAATATGTACGAAGACCTTCAAAGAAAACAAGGTCACTTTGGGGGGATAGGGGATGTGACACGTGTTTTTCCGGTTGTATGCCATCGGTTATGGTAGGGGTCTTTTCTTCGTTATAATAGAAGTGGTTTGTGGTGACGTGTGTGCGCGTTGTGCACATGTGAGATTCTTTCCTTAATAGAAATTTTCACTTGCTAGTGAGAGCTTGATCCCGTGTTTTTTTTTTCAAGTCTGCATACATATTGGCACTTGTTTAATCATGAGTTCATCGCACTGGGACTATGCATATAGTGAACACAACCATGAATCCTGTCTGATCAAGAGCAGGCACTGTAAAAAGTAAGGAAGGTAACATCGACAATGATAAGAACACTTTAAAAACGAACCAGAATTTTCATACTCTCCACGGGAGCCTTCATAACAATGAAGTAAAAGAAGTTACGCCAAGCTATACCTTGACTTAGGCGCCGCATGTATTACACGTACACATCAGGAATGTTGCCGTCGTTGTGGTTAAGGGTTCACTGTAATTTGTATTAATGATTCTGGCAAAGACGCAAACAATCTTATTGGGACATCAGTTATATGGACAGTCTCGACGCGTTATGCTATCGCTGTCACGTCCAGTTCAAAGTCCAAAATGACAAGATCCCCTGGCGCACCATACGTTCTACCCGCGGGTAATAGGGCGCCTGTGGGTGCAACGAACACGGCTGAAGCAGACATCAAACAAGCCAGCCCATCTACGTCATTTAGAGGACTCATATGATAAGATGCCCCTCCTGTTAAACCGGAAATCGAATGCTCAAGGAGAGAGGAAACACCCCGCCTGTCTTTAGGAAACATTGAAAGACGCGTGCGCGCGCGCGTGTGTGTGTGGGGGGGGGGGGGGGAGGCTGCTCGATCAGCAACTGCGAATTTCGACTCTGGTGGTGAGGTAACCCTTGCTGGCGCACGCACTATCTCGCCATCTCGGCATGCATGAACGAGCGGCTCAAATGTAAATGTAGGTGCAGCTCTCTCAACGTGAAGATACTTGCGAAAAGTGTCCCTGGAGCGGCCGTTGTTTTTTTCTTACATCAGCGTTTTGTAGAGTTGCACGATATCGAATCCAAAAGAGCTAGCTGCCAGCTTTACATCGTCTAGCATTAAAATTTGTTGCTATGGTACTCGTTTCTTCATCCTTGCGGTGAAGCTAACTTTTTTCCCCGCTTGAAAAGGTGCTGGCATTGCCAAACGGCGCAACCTCAACAGCAACGACGGAAATTTTCCTCACGTGTATGCGCAATGCTTGCGGCACCTGTTGAAACGTACATAGGCGCAACTTTCCGACCATGGACGCACCATTCTGACTTCACTCTCAAGCGGCTTGCAGGACTTGTCCCATCCTGATGACGGCAACACATTCTTTGTGGATTCGTCGGTCACCGTAAGCAAGAAAACCAAGCTGATATATTCGATGCTGCGGAATAGAAAGCACTTTGTTAGAAAGAAGAAGCGCTTTGTATGCCATGGCATCAGCATATTGTATTGCATGCAGTAACACCAAAGCTAATACGCATGTATGACAGGCAACTGAAATTTGAAGGCCTCTTCATTCCATGCCCACATGGTGAAGGCAAAACCACAAGAGACAAATGTGTGAGATAAGTGTGTGATTATAGATAATAGATGAGGTGAGCGCGCAAGAAACCAGGCATGGAACGCACACCCCATATTGCTTCATTTTACTAGCTTGCACGATCGAATAGTTCTTTCTGAATTACAAAGCTGCTTAGTGACACGCGAGAGGAGTGACACTATACTTGCTTAAACCACCCCGTATAGTACCGCTGTGAGCTGTCCAGAAAGCCCGCTGAAAATAAAAACGTATATTATTGCGTTTGTAAGGAGCGAAGAGCAAAAAGCATGGTTCAACGATTTGCGGCAGCGTCTACAAATGCCTTTTGCTTTTGCTCGCTTTGACGAGGATGCACCAACATCCATCCGTGCAGACTCCAGTCATGTGCCTAGTGGCTGTTCTTGTCCAGTGCCAAGATGGTGCGGAGAGGGTGGCTGCCTACGCTAGCAGAACCTTGAAATATGCCGAGTCCGTGCTTGACAACGGAGGAGTGTCTGGCTATCGTTTGGGCAGTTTGAAAGTTTCGCCGGTATTAACCCGGCCGCTCTTTACAGTCGTAAGCGACCACCACTCCCTTTGTTGATTCAGCAAGATATTGTAACGGGGAGTATTTAATAAGTGAACGCCGGGTGGGCTAACACTGCACACAGTATGCAAAGATGCACGACAAGAGGGCCGTTCAGACACGGCCCCACAACAACATCATCGTCTTCATTCCATCTGCGTTGTTTTTGCACCTGTGCCTGAGGTACCTTTCTATACCCGTGACATTACCCCGGGCGGCAAAGCACCGTCCCGGTGCCTGCTGTTATTAGACGGACGGGTCACTGTGATAGGGCTTCAGGCGAGACACATGCACAATGCCACTTCTGGATGTAGCAGTGGGGTTGGTAGTAGGAGAAAATTCATAGGGGACAGGTGTGACTTGGCGCAGAACTCGGTAAGGCCCAACGTATTGCGATAAAAGTTTCTCGCACAGCCCGACACGACGAGATAGCAGCCACAGTAGCACGAGAGAGCCCGGAGAAAAATCGACAATATGATCGACAATATGAATATGACAAAAATCGATAATAACAAGTCGGGAAGGCAACAAATGGACCAACTGTTCGTCAAGGTCACCGACTAAGTCACCAACTGCAAAGCGTTTGTAACGTCTGAGTCTGCCAGCTTTCGCTTGTACGCATTATTGATATCTCGTGAATGGCCTTTGAGATCTACGAAGTCTTCTTCGTTCTCAATCATGGGAATGCTTTCCACCTCGAACGCTGCAGTTATTGTAGACTTCTTGTCAATAGCTTGATGGGTGCAGCACGCTGATGAGATCTCTAACGGCACGGAAGAGGCCTTCTCTATAGTTAAAGTTCCAGCTTGTGTGCTGCCATTTTCCCCTTTATTTGTCCTGTGGTACACCTATCTAAGTTCTGTGGGACAAGATGGCTGTTGGAGACGTAATTGTTAGATAGCGGTGACATTGTCGGAGAGAGTACTTTCTTCTGGGCCTCCGTTCTCATACGTTGTTATTAAGTCTAGGTGCGTCTGCCGAGCCTTTAATGTATCTGCAATATTATATTCTGCTGTGACCCTTGCTAGAATAATCTGGTGCACGTAAACGTCAGCTTCCTCCATCTCTGCTTCCAAGTGATCGATGTCAACTGTGTTTTCAATCTCCTCATAAATTCATCTGAGAAGCTCGTACTGCTCGGTCAAAATTCGGTAAAACTTCTTCAAGTCACATATTGATGGGTGTGGTCCATATGCCAAAGGTGTTCGATATTTGCGATGACCTGCATGACGGCCTTGCGTGCTTGACTCCGCCTTTCGTAGAGGGCCTCCATAATCCGGTCCAATGTCGGAAACAGGAGAGATCACTGGCTGGCCGTGCAATAAGGTGAAGTCGGAGTCAACACGGCATCCATTGCAGAAGGTTCACACAACGAATATGCGTCACTTGTCAGGCTGTCGTTTTTCATGATCTTGTGCATATCGGGCCATTGTCGTGAAGGGCGAGTCACAACTGAGCTAAAGAAGACGTGAGAGCTCCCGTCTCGCGAGCCTCCAGACGATGCCTGCACTCACGGGGCTGCACTGTCAAGATGCACGTCATTGATCTATGGACTGCCTTACTTGTGAATATTGGGCCGTCGTCGTGAAGGGCGAGTCTGGGCGGAGCTGAAGTAAACGTGAGGGCTCCCATCTCGCGAACCTTTAGACAATGCCTGTACTCACGTAAACCCATGGGTGCTTCTAGTGGCCTTAGTTGCAACCCGAGTCGTGCTTCGATGTCCCAGCAGTGGTTAGGCCTCGCACATCAACTTTTCCCACGGCGGCTTCACAAAAGTCTTCAAGGCTACGACAGCGGTCGAAATTTGTGAAGCCCGCTTCGTCTCACCTCCGAAGGTTCTTTTTCCGGGATTTCACGGCACCAAAATGTTGAGGAAAGAAACGAGTTCCCGTGCTCGTGGCGAAACCCACCCCTCCACCTCTTCATTAGTCCGAATGCACTGCTCTCATCCTAGTGGCGCTCTTTGTCGTTCACACAATATTTAACACAGTGCATAGGAAGACGGCAACGTAAAAAGAAATAGGTCTTCCAATAAGCTACTAAGCTGACGTTCATTTCGGAAAAAGCTTTTCTTCGAAGTTCGTATAACACACGCAGAGATAACAAACCAAAAAACAACAAATAAAAACCAAACAAGCTAATCTAAGCAAATCACCTCTGTGCTAGAACCAAACATTCTTTCCTGGTGAGATAAACTGAAGCTGCACTAACACATTTGTGTGGACCGAGTTTCCAGATATGGAATGCCTCATCTCCCGTTCAGGCAGATAACAAACAAACAAAAAACAACAAATAAAAACCAAACTAATCTAAGCGAATCACCTGTGTGCTAGAACCAAACATTCTTTCCTGGTGAGATAAACTGAAGCTGCTCTAACACATTTGTCTGGACTGAGTTTCCAGATATGAAATGCCTCAGTAATCTCTAATTCAGGCTGCGTCTTAGCCTTACTCGAAAAACGCCCCCTTATCGAAGAGGGGCGCACAACCACACGACTTGGAGTGCAACGGCAAGTTACCAACAGTGCCCGAGGATAGTTGATTTTCATGCGCCCTCAGCCTAACACTCTAGGTAAGGCTAAGATGCAGCGTGAACGGGAGATTATTGAGGTATTCCATATCTGGAAACTCAGTCCAGACAAATGTGTTAGTGTAGCTTCAGCTTATCTCACCAGGAAAGAATATTTGTGTGTGGCGCATAGATTAGACTATAGCTTGCTTGTTTTTTGTTTTTGGTTTGCTATCTGCGCATGAGCTACTAAGCAATACAAGTTCGTTCGTTGTACCCTACGAATGCCTCTTTATACCTCGACAAATAGACTGCTAGCTTCTTCAATAGTGCGTTCTCATCCGACATAACCAGACGTTCTGCTTAAGGCTCATTTTTCCAGCTCTGCACGAATTGTGGCACCTGAGATAAATTTAAAGACAAATTCAAGCTTGCACCAACTTCTTACCCGCTAATGCCATTTATCAAGGCATTGTAGATGCCTCGTCGCGCGGTGAAACTAGACGGTCTGAAGGCCACGAAGTTGCAGATCTTAGAGGAAGGCACTCCCTCTGCCGTTAAAGTGGCGGTCAGAATCTGCAAAAAACAAGATAAGGACAATGTTGGCAAGTTGGCAGCTGCAACGAATAATAAAATTAGGGAGCCCGGAGTCTACCGGCGAAGTTGGGCCAAGAGAAGCTTGGCGTGTGCGAGTCTGACCTATATATAGTTTATTCCTGCGCCTTCCTTGGCTCGTTGTTAGTTCGTTAGTTAGTTCGATCCACCACACTCGTGTTAAAGTGCCGGAAGCTTGTGTGATACCCGGAGCCAACCGGGTTTGGCACGGTTCAAGGTGTGCGCACCTTAATAGAATACTAAGGTGAAACAGTAAATCAGTTTTAACAGATACAGTACTCAGAACTTCGTTGCCTTTGATTCTCCCTCCGTCATATATTAATAAATGAGGAATCTAAGCTTCCAAATTCATGCGTGAAATTTGATCAGAAACTTCAGTCCATAAACAGTCAAGAATTCCAAATTATTTGCACATTTTTAGGCCACGTTGGCTCGATTACATTTTGTGAAACATAGTACTTATGTTAAGAAGCAGTGTACAATAGAAAATAGTGAGGACAATTTTCAGCGACAAAGAATTATGTAGGACCTAGTTAACACTGTCTAAATCAACGACATCATTTTGAGCTGCATGGTGCGAGAACCTTAAGGTGGCGTCACCACGCACATTGTCGTTAAGCACACTTTCTCGTTGATCAAACGCCTCTTCGAGGTAAAAGCCTTCCACCAGTGTGAAATTCTAACTTACTGCTTGGAGAAAAATAGATTTAAGTTGTCACTTTGAGGCTTTAGACAGAAGTGTGGCTTGATTTAGGGCGCTTTGCTAAAGTGGTAAAATGCGTCAATCTTTCAGGTAATCCTCGACTGGCATGATAGAAATCGCTTATTGCGTCTCAAATCTAGTCCCATGAAAATTGTTTTTGGTCCACCAACTACAGTTGGAGTCCACCGTGCGCTTCAAATGCTTTCTTTCTCATTTCGAAGCAGCGAGTGGGAGGAAAACAGCAAGTGCAAAAAGATGCGTCCGTTCATCAGCGCGTGACATGACCTTGAACTTTTTTTCCGTCCTTCTTTACCCTTCAAATATAATCCTTGCTTTTAGGGCTATCATGAGTGCACGCGCAGGCATGTGGCGGCATCCTACGGAGGCCACGGTAAGTATGCAGACCACGATGCTCAACTAATTCAATGACCTTGTACTGTGTTTATCTCGCAGTCGTTTGGGCTTATGGCTTCATTTGTACAAGGGGATTGGGAACAATTTCCATCGATTGTTTTTAGAATTGTGTGCAGGCCGTGTGCAGCGCTACGATGCTTATAGCTCGCATGCACGCAGGTCCGCCCTCCGGACTTACACGGGTGGATAAAAAGACTATTCCACCTATCCTTGTTGAACTTTGTGCACGAGTTCAACTCGGTTATCCTTATTGAACCTCTTCTGTTATTAGGTTCGCTTGTTTTTCGAAAGGGCGATCATCCGAAAAAATAAAAAAAAAGCCTCTACATTCAATCAAAAGAGTTCGCTGAACATGCTCAAGAGGCGTTACAGGCCCTCATGGAGGAAGGAAACAACTTAGGAGAGTCCCTGACGTCACTCGTTGTGAAGCCGTGGTGATGCCGGAAGTCGGTCATATTGACTGGGCTAATTATCCTCTATTGTTTTCATCCGAATGTAGAGCAGAAGGCGCGACTCCCTCTCCGACTCGGAAAGCACGTGGGCTGCACAGCGCACGTTTCGTGACGATCCGAAACTAATGGAACGGGGCTCAACACTCTGGGACAGCACGATACCTTCGGCGAAATCATTTCGTACGAGTATTAACAGCGAGTAACAGCTCGCCGATAACGAAGCAAGTCAAGAGAATGCGCGCTAGATGCACCGACAACGGTGACTGTTTTCAGGTCAATAATTTAGCGACTGTACAGACAACAGGATTGGTCGTGCGTCTTCTACGGTTGCATTCCGCCACGCGGCCGACGCAGCGCCCTGCCACTGTGTCCCGTGTTCCGCGTGAAACTCACCGGCGTCAGCATTCTGCGACCGTGGTGACTTTGAGCACGGTGGAAGTGACACTTGAACGCGGTTGCTCTAACATTGAGGTTGCAATGCTGGGGGCGAGTATAATAAGCGAAACAGAAAAGGTGTTGTAACACGCACATGGAGGTTGTTACTGTACACATACGGAACACGAAACTACGTATGTGCACATGGTCCTCATTGCGTCTTGCTGAGCGCAACAGTTTCGTTCACAGTCGCAAGCAGGAGCACTGCCCAACCGTCACTGACCTAGGCGTTCGTCGTCGTTCTGCTTCGTCATGGTGCCCAACGCGATTTCGCTGAACACGTCAAATGCCTCATCCGCGTAATCCACCGCACAACGCATGGATATGCGTTCGTTCTACGCACTGTTGAGGCCCCGCGGTGGACAAACGGTTTTGTAAACGTTGCTAGGAGTGCAGTAACTGCCTGGAAAACAGTGCGGAACCAATAACGCGGCGCAGAGCACGGATATTGTTCGCCCCGGTTCAGCATGAGACCTGTGGAGGCACACATGCCGCCGCCAGCCGCGGCCGCTCGCTGCTAGACCAGCTACACTGCGCAACACGTAACCATAGCAACGCCGCCATGGTGCCTAGTGAATATGACCGCCAAGATGTCATTTCCCTTCACACTTTTCCCGTAGCGCGCCGCCTGGGCATGCCCTCTCGTTTCTTTCCTTCCTCTGTGCAGGGTCTGTTTAAGGTTAGGCTTAAGCACTTGCACACCAATACCGAACATATGCAGATGCAAACAAAGAAATGATTTTATGGATTAAAAAAGATCATACATAGCAGAAATAATATACAAAAGGAGGTCCCAAAGCTCTTGGCTGCAAGGGGACCTTCTGTGCTGGTTTAACAAAAGAAAATGAGTGAAGCAGACCAACTTGGCAAAGATAAAAAAATGAGTTTCAGAGAATCAACAACACCTGATAGCAAACTACCTAAACCAATGATGTACAAATTCAACAAAATACATGTGAGATGAAAAGCGAACGATACAAATCAGCTCAATACAAACTACAATGCAACAATAAAGTCCGAACGCTATCATGCCATTACAATAAAATAGTCCTGAATCGAATACTGCTATACGAGATATCACATGTGATGATTTATAATGGGCAAATAAAGAAAAAGGTAAAAGTGTTGTGCCCCAAAGCGCCAACGATTTCAGACGAAAAATTATAAACGAATTTGGTATAATATATAACTAAACTGAGGCGTTTTAGAGCGGCACTCTCTTTTATAAATCAGGAGAGCGGTCACAAGTCAAGTGGTAATGGCGGAACCAGCCTGTGAATTCAGCCAACCAAACGTCGTCCTCTTCACAGACTGAGTGATACCCGCTGCCTATCCGAGTAGCACTCATCTTCTTCACTATACATAACAAATATAATGGGCAAAATAGTTCTTATTGAACAGCGTAAACTAGAAAGTAACTCAAACGTTAGGTATATACGTAATAAGTGTTTATTTTAAAACTACCTGTGCTCAGAGACATTCATGTCGCTTGGAATACCGTTCCAGACGGAAATCGCTGTGAAGATTCAAGCGATTCTGCCATAACTAGCGCTGGCTTTTGGTAACGAGAAGTTATTATTTGATGCAAGTCGAGTTGTATTTTCATTCACGAGTTGTTCCTTGTTAAAAATTATGATTTTCACCTCTCCTTGGCTGTCTCTTTCTGTGTGTCGTGTTTTGTGATACTCTCACGGTGGTTTTTATGTCAAAGCACCAACTCGTGCCCAACACTCAACTCTTATGTATGGCATGTTTCAGTGAAGAGAATGGTATGTAAGGAATGTCATTTTAAAATGAAAAAAAAGTTTCTCAATGGTTCTAAAACGATGCTCTTGTAAAAGAGCAGATGCACTACATCGTGGCGACTGAAATGTGACAATGCGAATGGCCTGGTTTTGAAGATGTTGTAAAGGAGGCAGATGAGTGCTATATGTATTACACCAGGACGCAATGCAGTAAATGAAGTGACTGTTAATGAAGACAGAGTAAAGCGAGGCATTTATACGGCAGTACGTACGCGACTTGATGAGAATTCTGATGCCATAGGCAGCTTCTTGCTTAAAGCGCGGTACATGAAAAGTCTACTCCAAGTTTGAATCACGAATCATTCCCTGAAAGCGACAATGACTGGGAGCTTTGATGGAATAATTATTCACCGTAATAGACATAAATTCAACGACCGTTTTCTGAGTGGGGTAAAATAGCGTAAAAACATTTAGTGCGGTTAATTTCTAATGAATTTTGATGAAAACAGCGAATTATGCTTTCAATATCGCTATTCAGCTTAGAAGTAAAGAAGTTCAAATTGTAGTGTCATCCAACAGAAGAATCATCAAACAGGACATAGTATAATATATATATATATATATATATATATATATATATATATATATATATATATATATATATATATATATATATATATATATATATTGTAGGGAAGAAGAGGAGCTTCAGCGGCATTTCTCGGCGCATCAGGGGCATCGCCATCAGCATAAGCTCGTGCTTGCTGCGCTTGGCCGGACGCTGCTGACTGCTTCGCTTTCTGCGTTCTGCGCTGCAAATAAACCCCGTTACAAGTGGTGGATTCTGCTGGGTTTCGATCACCCTGGAGCTTCGGAATCGCATTTTACCATCCACTATGCCTACCGACGCAAGCGCCGCTCCAACTCCTCCACCGGCACCGCCTACTGTTCTCTGCGCCGGTTCTCTGCGTCTGCGCGATCCCTCTGTTTTCTCAGGCACAGAAGACAAGGACGTTGACGACTGGATTTCAATGTACGAGCGAGTGAGTACTCACAACAAATGGGATGACGCCGCCAAGTTGGCGTACGTCTCCTTCTACCTGTCGGACGTGGCCAAGCTGTGGTTTATAAACCACGAAGCGGAACTCCCTACATGGTCGGTCTTCAAAACGAGCCTCAAACAAGTTTTCGGGCGGCCAGAGGTACGCAAACGCCGTGCCGAACAACGCTTACATACTCGGTCCCAGCAGCTTGGTGAGAATTTCACAAGCTATATTGAGGACGTTCTGGACCTTTGCAAGCGAGTCAACGAGTCCATGTCCGAAGAGCTTAAGATCAAGCATATCATGAAGGGCATTGAGGACGACGCTTTCCAAATGTTGCTTTCTAAGAGTCCTCGCGCTGTCCTAGAACTGACCGAGTTATGCCAGAGTTTTGACGAGTTGCGCAGGCAACGTCTTTCCACCCGACGTCCCTCAGCGCTCGACAACTCTTTGTCCAGCCTGTCCACCCTTGGCATAGGAGAAGACCATGCCTCTCTTCTCTCCAAGATCCAAGAGTTCATCCGCGCTGAGGTCGCTCGTCAGCTCTCTTTGATGTCCTGCGTACCCGATCAACCACGCAGATTGACGTCTACACTCCGTGACTTCATTCAAGACCAGGTCGCACAAGTTCTTCCTCCCGCTCGTGAACCGCCGCCAGTCGCCGCACCTCTCACGTACGCCGAGGCCGTTGCTCGACCTCAACAGCCTGCGTTCCAGCCAGCGCCTACGTATTCGTCGCCGCCCTTTTCGCCGCCGATCTATTCACCGCCGCCTATGCCGATACCACCTCGGCCGCAGTTTTCTGCCCCCCAGCCGCAAGTCGGAGTCTACTCCGACGAATGGCGGACCCACGACAACCGTCCCATATGTTTTGCTTGTGGTGGTGTTGGCCACGTGGCACGTTATTGTCGTCGTCGCCAGGCTGCTCAGAACATTCGACGAATGCCCTCTTTCGACCCTCAGTTTTCTTTTACGCCTTCAAGCCCTCCTTCCTCTTCCTTTCCTTCTGATCGTCCACACGGCCCGACCCGCCGCTCCCCATCTCCACGTCGACGTTCGCTTTCCCCTATGCGTCGCCGTTCCGGACCCACCGACCAGGAAAACTAACGGCCGCAGTTCCCGAGGCACGAACTGCGTCCCCGTCACCATGCACAAGTCCTCGCCCCTGTCCAGCTAACGTCATTGAAGTGTCAGTCGATGGTATCGTCGTCATGGCGCTTGTCGACACCGGAGCCGCTCTATCCATCGTTTCCATCAACCTGTGCCGCAAACTCCGCAAAGTTCTGACGCCATTATCCGGCCTCTCTCTTAGAACGGCTAACGCACAAAGTGTAACACCTCTCGCAGCCTGTACCACACGAGTCGTCATCGAAGGGATTGTGTATATTGTCGAATTCGTAGTGCTGCCCTCGTGTTCCCATGACATGATACTCGGCTGGGACTTCCTTGTGAATAATAATGCCGTCATTGACTGCTGTCGCACTGAACTTGAGCTATCTGCACTTCCTGATGTAGACGCTGTCGAAGCCTCCCTGCCGTGTTATAAACTGTTTGTTTCCGACGACACCACCGTACCACCGCGCTCTGCTCTGCTGGTGACTGTGTCGTGTGACGCTATTTCCGACGGTGATGTTTTATTTACGCCCTCTGCCCTGTTCATTCAACGCAAATGTTCTCCACTGCCCATTGCTCTCCTTACTCTCCACCATGGCGTCACGAAGACGCTCGTGTACAATATGCTAGAAGGGCCTTCACCTTTATTCTATGGTGAATGTCTCGGTCACGTGCATCCGATCGACGCCCGTCGCATTTTTGACGCTCCATCTAGTTTACTATCTACGGACC
The DNA here is from genome assembly GCF_043290135.1 of Rhipicephalus microplus. Lineage (NCBI taxonomy): Eukaryota > Metazoa > Arthropoda > Arachnida > Ixodida > Ixodidae > Rhipicephalus > Rhipicephalus microplus. The sequence goes on from NC_134708.1 coordinate 42,103,059, forward strand.
TCAGCGCACTCATTTCTGACTCTGTTGTTGACCAGTCACTTCTTGACGCTTTCCACCACTCCATCGATGTCGCAATGTCTTCTTCAGAACGAAGCCAGTTAGTGAACCTGCTGCAAAAGCTTCGTACTTCTTTTGACAGCCACGCTTCTGGCCTCAGTCGCACATCGAGCATATCTCACAAGATTGACACAGGAAGCCATACGCTTCTACGGCAGCGCCCCTACCGAGTCTCAGCGTTGGAGCGCCGTTTATTGACGACCAGGTTGCTGGCATGCTCCAGCGGGGTATTGTACAGCCTTCTAACAGTCCCTGGGCGTCACCGGTCGTTCTTATTAAGAAGAAGGACGGCTCCATTCGATTCTGTGTGGACTATCGACGTTTAAACAAGATCACACGCAAGGACGTTTACTCGTTACCGCGAATAGACGACGCCCTTGACTGTTTGCAAGGAGCAGAATACTTCTCTTCGCTGGATTTACGGTCTGGATACTGGCAAGTTCCTATGGAAGCATCTGACCGACCAAAAACAGCATTTGTCACACCTTATGGGTTATACGAGTTTACCGTTATGCCTTTCGGCCTTTGTAACGCTCCAGCCACTTTTGAAAGAATGATGGACACTATTTTACGAGGCCTCAGGTGGAACACATGTTTATGCTACCTCGATGACGTAGTTGTCTTTTCCACCGATTTCGACACCCATTTAAATTGTCTCGAGCACGTCCTCACACGTCTCACCGACGCCGGCCTTCAACTCAACCTCAAGAAGTGTCGTTTTGGTGCCCGGCAGCTCACCATTCTTGGCCACGTCGTATCGCGAGACGGCATACTTCCTGACCCCGCCAAGCTTCGAGCAGTCGCCGATTTTCCGAAGCCAAAGAACTTGAAGGAACTTGTCGGCTTGTCGTCATACTTCCGACGCTTTATTAGAAATTTTGCTTCTGTATGTGCGCCCCTTACGGACCTTCTTAGCGGCGACAAGGACCTTTCCACCTGGTCACCAGCATGCGACGATGCATTCACCAAATTACGCCACCTGCTGACTTCACCACCCATTCTCCGCCATTACGATCCTGCCGCTCCCACGGAGGTTCATACTGATGCCAGCGGTGTTGGACTTGGCGCTGTGTTCGCGCAACGAAAGGCAGGGTTTGATGAATATGTCGTCGCCTACGCAAGCCGAACTTTAACGAAAGCCGAGGCTAACTACTCCATGAGCGAGAAAGAGTGTTTAGCTATTATTTGGGCCCTTGGAAAATTTCGCCCCTACCTGTATGGTCACGCATTCGACGTCGTCACTGACCACCACGCCCTTTGTTGGCTATCCACTTCTAAAGACCCTTCCGGACGACTTGCTCGCTGGGCGCTCAAACTTCAGGAATACGACATCCGCGTTATTTACAGATCTGGTCGTAAGCACACGGACGCCGACGCCCTTTCTCGCTCACCCATATCGGATGAAGGCGTTTGCCTCTCTTCCCTCGAGCCTGCACTTGCGTCATCCGCCTTGCGCAGCATGACGGTGGAACGACGAAAAGATCCTTGGATCAGTGGCCTCATAAGCATTCTTTCTGATCCTCTCACTCCTTCGCCGTCTCGCGCTCTCCGCCGCCAGGCTAGCAACTTTTGCCTAAGGGATGATCTTCTTTATCGACGCAACTACCTTTATGACGGTCGCAAGTGTCTCCTTGTGATACCCCGCCATCTTCGAGCTGCTATCTGCGAAGCTTTTCACGCGGACCCACAGTGCGTCCACGCAGGCCTCTTCAAGACATACGCTAGGCTTCGACTCAGATTTTATTGGCGTGGCATGTATAACTAACTACATGCGGAAATTCATTCGCTCGTGTGCTCAGTGCCAACGACAAAAGTTACCTCCCGGGCAAGTCTACCTGTCACAACCTCTTCCTTGTCCTAGTCGACCTTTCGATCGCGTCGGCATTGACATTTACGGACCACTACCATCAACTCTAGCTAGTAACCGCTGGATTATTGTTGCGATAGACCATCTGACACGCTATGCCGAAACAGCCGCGCTGCCGACTGCCACAGCCCGTGACGTTGGAACGTTTCTGTTGCAACGTTTCGTTCTGCGTCATGGTGCCCCTCGCGAGCTCTTAAATGACAGAGGCCGCGCCTTCCTTTCTGACGCCTTGAAGGCATTACTCAACGAATGCCGAATCGTGCACCGCACAAGTACAGCGTACCCCCCTCAGACGAATGGCATGACGGAGCACTTCAACCGTACTCTTGGCAGTATGCTGTCGATGTACGTCACCTCTGATCATTCAAATTGGGACCAAGTTCTCCCGTTCGTCACCTACGCCTATAATACTGCCGTACAAGCTACTACTGGGTTTTCGCCATACTTTCTTTTGTACGGACGAGAACCTTCAAATACAGTAGACACTATTCTTCCATATAAACCTTATGAGTCCGAAAGTACAACTCTGTCCGAAGCTGCCCGACATGCTGAAGAATGCCGCCAGCTTGCCCGCTCTTTTTCTACCGAGGACCAGTGGCAGCAGCAGTCCCGCCAGACTGGGGACCGTTCGGCTCCAAACTTTCCACCTGGTTCATTGGTATGGCTTCGGGCACCTGCTACCGTGCCTGGCCACTCCGCAAAATTTCTTCCCAAATACATCGGGCCATACCGTGTTGTAGAGCAAACGTCACTCGTCAACTATATTGTGGAGCCCATCATCCCATCCACAGACCTACGCTACCGCGGGCGCGACACTGTCCACGTCTCTCGTCTCAAGCCATATTACGACCCATTAGTCGTTTGTTCTCCCTAATCCGCCAGGATGGCGTCTTTTTGTGCGGAGGGCGATTTATCAGCGGCATTTATCGTCGGCGCATCAGGGGCATCGCCATCAGCATAAGCTCGTGCTTGCTGCGCTTGGCCGGACGCTGCTGACTGCTTCGCTTTCTGCGTTCTGCGCTGCAAATAAACCCCGTTGTAATATTATATATATATATATATATATATATATATATATATATATATATATATATATATATATATATATATATATATATATATATATATATATATATATATATATATATATATGGAGTCTTGGTTTGGAAGACCTTTATTAGGCCCGAAGAACCGGCAGCCGACAGCTGAGATGATCGGACCAAGATGATGATGCTACGCGACAACGATGGGGATGCATGAGCCACACATGATAATGATGATAATGTACCGGTGAAGAGGATGCGTATACTAAATGCCCACATCAATTCCCCCCACGTGAAAGCGGCCAGCCTGGCCGCGGCAAGTCAAGGGGACAAAGAACGTCGCATGAAGGGCTTCATACGGGATACATGGACGACCTCTGTAGTTCGATAACGGCGATCTGCGGGGGCTACAAGTGGCGTCACGCGATAATTCACTGGTGAAGTCTCTTCAAGAACTGTGTACGGTCCAATAAACCGAGGCTGAAATTTGTCGCACAAACCAGGTGTGCGAACAGGCGTCAAAAGGAGCACTTCGTCTCCAGGTTGGAAGAATACATCACGATGCGATTCATCATAAACTAGCTTTCTGTCTTCCTGGCGGGCTTCAGTGTTTATACGAGCTCGTTGGCGGCACTGTGCGAGTCGTGAAACGTATTCCTCTGAAGAGGATGGAGATGAATTCACTTGGCAGGTAAAGAAGGAGACGTCCAGGAAAGTAGTAGGGGAGCGTCCATAAACTAGGTAAAATGGCGAGTAGCCGGTTGTTCGCTGAATGGCCGTATTGTAGGCGAAAGTGACGAATGGGAGAACAACGTCCCAGTTTTTGTGGTCTGGTTGAATATAGGCGGCGATCATGTCAGCAAGAGTGCGGTGGAATCGCTCAGTGAGGCCGTTAGTCTGGGGATGATAACTAGAGGCAGTCTTGTGAGTTGTGCTGGAGGCCTGAAGAAGTTCGTTCACTAGTTGTGAAAGGAAGGCCCTTCCACGGTCACTGAGCAACACACGTGGAGCACCATGACGCAGTATAATGGCTCGGAGGATGAAATCGGCAATCTCAGAAGCTGAACCTGTAGTAACGGATGCCGTCTCGGCGTAGCGCGTCAAATGGTCAATGGCTGTTACTATCCACCGGTTTCCAGCAGCACTGACTGGGAGGGGGCCATAAAGATCGACGCCTACAACTTCGAATGGTGTGGCTGGGCACGGAAGAGGCTGTAGTTTACCGGCGGGAGCAGATGTTGGTAGTTTTCTACATTGGCAGGTAGTGCAGGACCCGACGTACCGAGCTACGCTAGTGGTAATGCCTGGCCAATAAAACCGACTTCGAAGGCGATCGTAGGTTTTATGGTAACCAAGGTGACCAGCAGTCGGATGGTCATGAAGTGCCCTGAGGACTTCGGACCGAAGCGATCGGGGTAGAACGGGAACCCAGCGCTGACCGTCAGGTTGGTAAATTTTGCGGTACAGCACCGAGTTGTCCAGCTTAAATTGCGAGAGCTGGCGACGGAGCCTTGCATTAGGTGGACGGGAACTGCCAGTGAGGTAGTCTATAATACGTCGACAGTATGGGTCAGCCAACTGTCGAGAAGGAAAATCGTGCGGGTCATCCGAAGGCAGCTGGTCCATAGAGGCGAGAGAGGAAACCGCCGTAGACGTGGACTCCGAGGGCGTGTTGTGCAAATTGACGGCTGAAACCCCGAGTGGAGTCGCTGGCAGTGGGCAGCGAGAAAGAGCATCGGCGTCACTATGCTTCCTGCCACACTTGTACACGATCTCAAAATCATATTCTTGGAGGCGTAGAATCCAGCGTCCGAGGCGTCCCGACAAGTTCTTGAGTGTCGAAAGCCAACATAAAGCATGGTGGTCGGTCACAATGGTGAAATGGCGGCCATGCAGGTATGGACGAAATTTCTGTACTGACCAAACGATGGCGAGGCACTCCTGCTCGGTGATCGTGTAGTTCCTCTCGGCTGCGGAGAGGACGCGGCTGGCGTATGCAACGACTCGCTCTCGCGAAGAGTTGTCGCGTTGCAGGAGCACGGCTCCTAAACCGTGGCCGCTAGCGTCTGTGTGCAGGAAGGTCGGTGCATCATCGTGAAAATGAGCAAGTACAGGGTCGGTCGTGAGGGCACTCTTCAACCTGTCGAAAGCTGATTCACATTCCTGAGACCACTGAAAGGGCATACCGGAAGCAAGTAGCTTATGAAGTGGTGCGGCTATGGAGGCAAAGTTTTGTATGAATCGCCGAAAGTAAGAGGCGAGACCAAGGAAACTTCGCAAATCTTTTGGTTTGTCAGGGCGAGGGAAGCGAAGCACTGCAGCAGTTTTGTCAGGGTCTGGGCGAATTCCGTCCTTGCTCACAATATGACCGAGTACCTTGATAGATCTGCTGGCGAAATGGCACTTTTTGGTGTTAATTTGAAGACCAGCGCCCGCAAGACAAGTCAGGACCTCGTCCAAGCGTTGCAGATGTTGAGAAAACGTCGATGAAAAGACAACAATGTCATCGAGGTAACATAGGCAAGTCTTCCATTTCAGGCCACGCAGCACGGTGTCAATCATGCGCTCAAAAGTTGCGGGCGCATTGCATAGACCGAACGGCATAACATTGAATTCGTATAGGCCGTCCGGCGTTGCAAACGCAGTTTTTTCTTTATCATCTTCGTGCATGGGGATTTGCCAATAGCCTGAACGCAAGTCGAGGCTCGAAAAGTATTCAGCACCCTGTAAGGAATCTAGGGCGTCGTCGATGCGTGGCATGGGGTATACGTCCTTTCTAGTGATCTTATTGAGTGCTCAGTAATCGACGCAAAATCGTACGGAACCGTCTTTTTTACGCACCAAAACCACTGGAGACGACCAAGGACTGGTTGAGGGTCGGATTATCTCCCGTTGCAGCATATCGTCTACGTTTTCCTCAATGATTTTTCGTTCGGCTAGGGAGACGCGGTATGGACGACGATGCACAATGGATGTTCCGTCGGTCTGAATACGATGTGCTGTAGCAGTTGTCTGAACCAGGCTGGATGAATGAACGTCAAAAGAGTTTGCATGCTTTTGCAACAAATCAAGCAGCTGCTGCTTCTGCAAGTCTGTCAAGTCCTTGTTGATGGCTGCTGTAAAGGCCGAGGAAGCAGCATGATCTCCAGGATGGCCTTTAGAGGAGGCAGGGGTAAGAGGCACGACGCACACAGGCTCCAGATCGGCAACGCAGGCGACAGTAGTGCCCCGCGGCAGTAAAATTTTATCTGGTGTGGTGTTCGTAGCAGCGAGGACAGCTGATCCATCGTTGAAGCGAGCCACACCTGATGCCAGAGCTATGCCTTTATTAAGGCAATACGGTGACGGAGTGACCAAAATGTCACCAGAGTCGACGTCGTTGGACAAAACTGTCACTAATTGATGTTCGTTTGGTGGTAACTCGATGTCTACTGCAGCGATGAGTCGAAGTGGCCTGTAGGTTTCGTCGTTGAGCAAGTGGTCCGTGTCAGTAAGATGGACGACACGTTGTGCACAGCAAATAGCCGCAGAAGCAGAGGAAAGAAAGTCCCAGCCTAAAATGAGTTCATGGGAGCACGGGGATAGCACAGCAAATTCTATATGATGAAGAATTTCGTCGATTAGTACACGGGCAGTACAGAGAGCGGAAGGGCGAATCATTGTTCCCTGGGCTGTAACCAGTGTCGGTCCATCATAAGGCGTCGTGACTTTTCGAAGACGGGCACACAAATCAGCACGAATAACAGAAAACGCAGCCCCAGTGTCCACCAAAGCATCAACGTCCACTCCCTCAACTGTGACCGCAATCATATTGTAGGGGCGCGCTGGAGGAATTGGAGTCTTGTGTTGGAATGCAGTTTGTCCTCCAAAAACTGCATCGCTTAGTTTTCCGGACGCCGATCAGAAGTAAGGGAAGCGGGCTGAAGAGGAGAAGAAGAGCGACGGTAAGGCGACGGTGAACGGCGTCGGGTTGATCGGTGACTACTGCGCAGTTCACCCGATGCTGGCGGAGATGGAGACCGACGCGGCGGTGACGAATAACGGCGACCCTGGTACAAGGCTCCTGCGGTATAGTCCCGTTCGCGTATGTCATACCCTCGGCGCTCGTCTTGCTGGCGCTTGCGGCAAAAGCGTGCAATGTGACCACGATAGCCGCAATAATAGCACGTAGGCCGAGTCGATCGGTGAGGAGGGTAGTAGCTTGCGCTAACTGCACCAGGAGAGAGAGAAGTCAGAGGGACAGGTGACGGCTCACGCGGTGGTGATGAAAAGCTCGTGGGAAAGCTTGTGGGAGGTGCGGCAGCAACCGACGCGTACGTTCGTGGCGGGGACGTCGAGCTGACGGTGCCTGGTGGTGCGGCGGCGGTGTGCGGGAACGATGGTAGAGTACGAGAGACAATGGGCTGCAGGTTGGCCATGTGGGTCATGGACGTGAGCTCTTCCCTGATGACATCCCGCAATGACGTTGAAGAAGGCTGAATGGTAGATACTGATGGTAGTGTGAATCCCATTGATTCTAATTCTTCGCGTATTATCAGCCTTATCGTTTCTCGTAGGTTTGGATCAGTCGTAATACGGGCCGCGTCACTGTCCGGTTGTAGGCGCATCGACTCAAGTTCTTCGAGGCGCTGACAGGTTGTCGCAACGTCAGCAACGGTAGCCGGATTCTGGATTGCAAGGGCATTGAATGCGACGGGTCCAATGCCCTTAAGAAGCTGGCGTACCTTGTCTGACTCTGTCATTGGGGTGTCAACCCGGCGGCAAAGTGAAAGGACATCCTCGATGTAGGATGTATACGACTCCCCGATGTGCTGTTTCCGAGTCGCAAGAGCTTTCCTTGCGAGAGCTGAACGGACAGCCGGTGTGCCAAAAACATGGCGAAGCTGATCTTTGAAGGCTGACCAGTCGGGGATGTCCATGAAGTGGTTGAGAAACCACGTCTTCGCGACACCCGTGAGGTAGAATGACACGTAAGCGAGTTTGTAGGTGTTATCCCACCGGTTAGCAGCGCCGACCCGTTCGAAATCGTCCAGCCATTCCTCCACATCTTCCCCGCGCATACCAGCGAAGGGATGGGGCTCACGCTGTAGGCTGTTAATGACGTGAAAAGGCGCGGCACGCGGTGGCGGAGTGGGAACGGCTGCAGCACCGACCTCTTCTTGGTGCGACATATTTCCGGACACCTGGCCCAAGCGGCGACCTGAACGTAGCTCCAGGGGGTAGAGTGGTCGAGAGGATGGCGGGGGATCCAACAGCACGCTCCACCACGTATGGAGTCTTGGTTTGGAAGACCTTTATTAGGCCCGAAGAACCGGCAGCCGACAGCTGAGATGATCGGACCAAGATGATGATGCTACGCGACAACGATGGGGATGCATGAGCCACACATGATAATGATGATAATGTACCGGTGAAGAGGATGCGTATACTAAATGCCCACAATATATATATATATATATATATATATATATATATATATATATATATATATATATATATATATATATATATATATATATATATATATATATTGCGACGTGATAATGACTATATGGTAACGAGGTTTATTTGGCTGTGAACTCGGGAGCGAACAGGCACTACAGATCCTGAGGTGCCCATCCACAAACGCCTATGATTGTCCGCAAAAACAGATGATTGCTGCTGAGATGTTGCCTATATATATACATACATACAAAGAGAGAGATATCCCACCTGATAGGTTTCATGAAGTGTCTCCACTGATCTCATTACATTTCGTTCATGGCTCGGTATTCGCACATCCCGGAGGAATCCGAAGCCGTACAGTGGCACCCCCTGCTTTATTAGGATGTTTCGCACGCTGAATTTGAAGAATGGAGATTTCAGCGCCGTTTTTGTCGGTGCAAAGTTATTCTGAATTAAGTTGACGGTGAAGAGAAACGTGTAAGCCGTTCCATTCGGCAGGAAATCATACGAGTCGGCTGCAGGAAATGAGATGAAAATAAACACAAGGAAGGCGTGCGCGGTAACAGTACGTGTTAGAACTCTTCTTTTTGACGGGCTAAAATATATTCGAATAAGGTGGCATGTATAGTCAGCTTAGCGATGCACATGAAGGAGCTTTAGGGTCATGTTTTCCGGAGGTGAAACTTTTCGTTGTTGCAAAGCGCTTCCATATCGTTTACGGGTCTTTAAATAGCGGTCGGACAAAAATTTAGAGGTGCAAGCGAACCAGGAAAAGAAAGGACCGAAGTGGGGCACCATTCCTGTATTTGCCCTTGTTGCTTTGTGCCTCCACATTTTCACAGGTCCACGGAGCGACTAGGCCCAGAACGCGTTTTAGTTGTCACAAATGGAACTCCTCTGTACTTTGTGTCACATAGGCTAATATGGTAAACAAGTTAGATTTGCTTGCTAACTGTTGTACGGTTTTAGCCTCCCTCGTCCTACGCGGGACAAGCAAGACAACGCAACGTGCAGTTTTAGGTTGGCCCAGCGAACGTCAATCAATTATAGCACACAGCTACACCACATTGAGACATCCGCAGTGACAAGCTGAGCTCCACATCTTGTTGACATTTTTAACAACAACAACAACAACAACAACAACAACAACAACAAACTTGTTTCATCACACTCATTGTGGGAATCGGTATAACACGCAAGCGAACCTCATCTTCACAGGGGTTATTGATTATTCATTGCGGGTCCTGGCACAAAACGCGTTTGTTTTAATACTGAGTGTTTCCGCTACTGTGAGGAGGGAAGCCAACGGCTGCGGCTGCGCCTTGTGCGGCAGCGGCTACAAATCTTTGCGGCACCCTTTTACTCTTCTGTGCACTTCAGTGCTCCTTCGATTTCTGTTATTCCTGCTCCGAGTGAACTAAACACGTCGGTCCCATCACATGGCTTCAATGTAATAGGACAGATCTTTGCTATCTTTGCTATCCCTAACTCTTTTTCCCCATGCGAAATACTGAGTGGTGGAGGTTGCGGAGGTGAGCGACAACAGGACGCTGGGAGGCGAGTTTGTGTCACATGCGCTGCTTTCGCGCGATGCCCGCCGCTCTGATGGGCAGCGTTCACCGTACTGAGGAGTCGGAGCGAGTTGCTCCCGGCAGGCGCACCCGCTCCTTGACTCCGCCCCTGTTGTCACGTGCCACCCACGCCACTACTTCCCCTTTGGTTAAACGCTATGGCACGAGCGAATTTTTTGCCAACTTTGGCGATGTTCGTTGCAGCGTCTTGTAGACGCTCTAGAAACCTCTTCGCGACGGCTGCCGCTCCACTCTTGGGGAAAAATCGCTCGCACGTGAAACCCGCTTAGGGATGTTCTACGCAGCCCAGCCGCAACGCACGTGCCGCGACCCCTGCCGCACGGAAGCGGGGCACAAACAAGCAAATTGGCAACGCTCTTTCACACTTCACTTGGGTGCGGCAGGTGTGCCAGCACGTGCACTGCGGCTAGCGCACGGAACGGCCCTTAATGGCACGAGGTGAAGGGGCACTACAGTTGGCGGGAAGTGCCACCGCCGAGTATCACGACACTTGTGAAAGAGGCATCGGTGGTGGCGAAAGAGTGGGGGGCACCGAACAGAGCAATTTTACGCGTCAATATGCCCGCGGAAGCGATATAAATAGAGAGTTTTAGTACTGCGTACGCTGTGCACGTGGCGGCGTTGCGTACGTAAGGACGCCACGTTCTGCGTAGTGCGCATGCGCAGACGGCAACGCGCATGTCAACAACACGTGCTTCTATTTTGATCTACCAGATGGCGCAACGCGCTTCACGCTCGTTACGTACGCGGGTACTACGGCGTACTAAAAGCCGATTAGTGGCAAACGACACCACGTAACGCAAGGCGCTTGCGTGATGCGTACGTAGCACCATTCCGCAGTACTAAAACTCTCTAATATCGGTTGCGGGGGACACCATGGCGTAACCATGCGGAGACCACCTTGTGACGTGCATGGTTAGATTGCTAGCCAGCCTTCTGGCACACAGTCCAGAGCCCGCTTGCGCGTATCCATTCTTTATTAAAGATGATAGTCTTTCTCGAGGATTTTCAACGCAAAAAGTTTGGTCTGTCTGTCAGTCTGTACACTCGTCTGTTTGTCCGCCCTTAACGATACCCCAAACGGCACTAAACCCCAAACGATACCCCAAATGGTCGACCCCATCCACAGCGCCCACCAATGTTGCTCAAGATTCAGCGTTCATATTTGTTTGATGGTCAAATAGGAGCAATTATTGCGCACATCTGAGGCACCATAACAACACGTCAATACTCTGTATGTGTGCCTTTTTTGCTAGAAAAAGCGTACATAAGTAATTCTAAGGACCGTAGCATTTATCACAATGCGCTGACAATGCAACGCTTGCACGAAGAGGCAAGTGTGTCCAACGCTTTGCTTAGACGACACGGTGGTGGCAACTACCCCTCGCGTTGCGTTATACACCTTATCGCCTCCAAGACAGGCACGCAAGCCGCGCGCTTCGTTTTCTAATATAATTAACTGCCAGATAGCGCGCATGTCTCACGGGTGACGTGACTTGATGCGTTTGTTCGCCTTCCCTGCACCCTCGAGGCCCTGTAATGCAGCGCCTACAGAATACCATTCACCGATTTTCTTGCACAAAACGTCAAATAAACGTTTTGTTCACTCTCTCCAGACGCAAGACTATTGTCTTTCTACGACTATTGCTGTGTAACATGCAGATGTGAGGCCAATCTTATTCTTGTTTTGTAGTTGACTTCATCGAAATCAGTAAATGTTGTGGTGGTTTCTTCATAGACTCTACGAAATGCCAAATAACTGCTTTAAAAAATGCTGCTCATATTTTACTGCCTGACTGCCGGCATTATCTGTTATAGCCACCTGCATGAAATCTTGGGGCCGAGCGAGTTGCTTTTATCATCTGTATCGAGCCAATCTGCGTCGAACTGAAGTATATGATTTGGGCGTTAACGCATGCTTGTGGCAAAACAACAACAACAACAACAACAACATATTTTTCTTCAATAAATGTGTTATTACATTCCTTCTAGGTTAGCATCTGAAAACGGGTCGTGGTTGACGCAACAAGCATGCGCATGTTGTAAATATTCCTACTTAGCATGCATAGCCCTATGAGGCACATAACAAGTGGATTCCCCCCTTTTGGGAAGGAGGCCACATTTTCACAGCTGCATGCAGAAGCAACCTTTCTGTATATGATTGGAGGAAAACGTATACAGGCATGCCTCACTCAGAGTTGCAGCTATAGGTAAAATTTCCCATGATCAATAGCTTCGCCGCGGTACAATCTTAACATTTATTTGTCAACCCTCATTGCGCAAGCTTTTTGTACGGTTGTAACACAGTGCACATTTGATCCCCATCGAGCAGGGGGGGGGGGGATTTTGAAGGATTGGATCAGTTCTGCACATTTTGGAAAGGGGTAAATGGCGCTTGAAAAATTCGGTGTCGACCGGGCTCGATTACGATAGCAAGTGCACCATGTGCCAGATGGCCATATTACTTCGCACCCTTGAAGGAGCATGCGGCAAGGTTTTAATTACTGCGATCTAAATGGCAATTTAGTGTTTCAGTACAAATATCACTGTCGAGCGCTTACAGCTTCCTTGATAAGCTGTATGAGATTTTGCGGCAGCTGTTGGAAGCTGAATGCGTTTTCTCTTGTCGCTGAAAACAACATATGGAAGAACAAGCGACCGTGTTTAAGGGCCTACTCTACAGGCGTAATCTATAACCAAGGAGGACTGTGAGCTGAAGTCTACAGTCACGGACGGAAACCTCCCGCAATCCATGTGCTCGGGAACCCCCACGAGGACAACGTATAACATGGACACCCGAAAAGGGGGTGTTGCAAGGCGCAGACTGAGCTAAACGTTACCTCGGCAAGAGAAGTAACCTTTAGCAAAAAAGGCTCAAGCAGCACATGCATACGATGTAAGAAAGAAGGCTTGATCGAACGCGCTGGCCGAACGCGCGGAAGAAACCAGACAAGAAATAGACCAGAGTAAGTTAAAGATAACGGAAAGAAAAGAATTTGAATTCTTGGATTTATCTTGACTTTCTGACAATTCATACATTGACGCACATTCTTAAACTCAGCGACGGCCACTTCCCGTAGAAATACGCATGTTGCTACGTCGTATTTTATAGCATACATATTCATTTACCATACATAATTGTTCGCACACTGTGAACGAGGCTCCAGTGTGGGAACATACACCTTCCGTTTTTATGTGCACATTTGCGGTCGGCGTTCAATTTGACCCTATGGGCACAATAAGCACAATATGCACAACAATAAAATATGAGAGGTGACTTGGCATCACGTTCTTGCAAAGCATGGTAGGGGTAAAAGTGATATAGCACGTCTGGCTCCTTCTGCTACGGATCGCACTGTATATATGTATCACGGAGCAGAATAGTACTAGGCCACATAGAGTTTCCTCAAATTAACTATAGGGGACTCTGGCGCTACGATCGTTTAGTGGCCATGGGAATGATGGGTAGTACATAGATTTGCCCGGTATTCGGGTGACCAACCGTACTTGCAGCTTCGTGTATTGCTGGTTTCGGTTTCGTTTTGAAAGAAATAACGAATCTTTTCGAATTACGTGACCCGATTCTAAACGGTAAGCCTAAAAACACGAGGTGGTGAAGCGCAGCCGCTGAACATTTGTTAATTTTTGTTTCGTGAGAAAACAGCTCCAAGCTACATGAACATGCACGGAGCCAGAAGATTAGACAAATCTGTGTACGAATCATGACCATGCTCGCTGAAGCGCCGTGCGTTGCAGCTCCCATGGACACTAGCGCCAGAGTTCCCTCTAGTGTATATTAGGAAACTCTATTCTACGCCGTTGCTAGCCTTTCTCGCATTTTTTTTTTCTGATTGTGTAGCCTGCAGTAGTTCGCACGCATGAAGTGAGAGCAAAACAAAGCAGTTTATAATTGGTAACACCACGAAGTTGCGCTTAAAAACTACGCATTATGCCACCCGCTTCTCTTCGTCAGAGTGAGGCGAGATAACGTGATTCAACCCTGCACGTCACAGCGATTGCAGCGTCCGTTTCTCCTGTGGTGGGACTCACGCCCAACACGCCTCGTTTTGTCCACAGGCGCAGTCCCTGAGAGTCTGGCCATATACGTAATCACAGTAAAAATAACGGCTATCGTAATCTATGATGCCTTTGATCTAGTGCATTAAAGTAATGCTGTGAAAGTTTATTATTTGGTAAGATGGCGGGTTCGGGTAGTGTTCGAGTGAGGAAGAATCATCGACAGAGGCAAAGAAATATAAACGTGCTTAGTGAATACTGATTGCACATATCAATGGCGTTTTCGGTTAAATGGAATAATCGACTACTTCCAGCAGTACATTGTGTGTTGTGTTCCAAGGCCAAGATACTCGCACGATTGTATCTCACATAGAGAAAAAAGCCACCTTCTTTTGTTTCGATTTACTCCACATTGATCTTTCTACTCTGTGCAGAAATCAAGTTGCTTCCTCAAGATACATGACCCAAGCATTGGCAAAGTCAAAGGCAAACGGAAATGACGCACGATTGTTCTGGTCGTCGACTGGCTTTACTGGTCCAATGATTGCACGCCTGAAACGTTCAGTGATGCAGTAATTCGGAAGTAGATGACACATTTCAGAAATATTCGTTTAGACGTATAAAATACGCACTTTTTGGAGCGAATAAATGCTTTGCTTACTAGAGAGTTATTGATAGAATGCCTGTTCTTCTGCCAGCTTTAGGTACGTGGATTTCGCGTATGAATATGACATCCTGACCATTAAAAAGGATGTGACTTGGTCACCCAACAATCTTGGGTCTTCTACGAATAAGAAAAGTACAAGGTCTATTTTGTTTACACTTCTATGAAAAAATAAACTCTACAAGGATATTTCAGTTCAACATAAGCCCCCAGAATTCACTGCTTATAAGCTCCACTAACCATCCAGGACCACCTTATTAACACGGCATGTGTGACGTCGTATGCTGCATGGAGAAGAGTCGTCGTCTTCTACCGTAACTTTAACTTTGCTAATCGTTTACTTTCGAGGCCGGGCGGAAGAACGCTGAAATCAATCGATTGAGCACGTCACTCATCGCAGAACGCAATTGCCTGACGGAGTGCAAATGCTCGCCAAAGCAATCTACTTACTACGTCACAACACGTGGGTGCGCCATTGCTGCCCGACTCTCAGGCCACTCACATCCTTAGAGATAATCCTTTATTATTGACATGCCCAATCAAATGCAATGAAATTTTCCCCAACATGTTCGTAGACGTACAAAGATTCACCCACGTAACGTGGATTACGATTAAAAAGTGGTTGCCGTAGCCGTTAGCATGTATCTGGCACATGCGTACTTTCAGACTTCGGCGTATTCGTTTGAATGTTCCGTGAAAGCTTACTTGTCCTTAGTCTGACATCAGACGAAGTTGAGCACGATCCCTGCTCAGCTTGATGATATATGGCGTTTTTTGGCTCAAGGGCCATTTGATGGCCAAAGAGCGCCAGTTCATAGGACAAGGAATGTGGACGATGATTGTGATTAGCGGCTGTATAAGGGCCATAAAATTCCTCGCGGGAAGGCGGGTAAAAACATACAAGTAGTAAAATCATGACCATGCCGTGAAAGGTGTGTGGTGCGAATAGGTGATGAAAGTTGGTGATAATAAAAGACGATGATGGATATGTATGGCATTAGCACAAGTGCCTCACTCGTTCATACCCTTGCGTCCAAGGGCCGTGAGGCAAGTGCTTTCTTGTGTAGCCACCGCAGCGAAAACCTCCCAGGAGAGGTCGTGCTATGGAATGCCGGGGAATATGATATGAAAACTATGAATTTCTCTTAAAAACGCGAATAATGACTTATGACTAAAAAGCGGTTCCCTACCGACGAACATTGCAGGGTGTAAAGGTATATGTTGTCGGTAGGGTAATGGAAAGTGTTGTTTTCTTAGAGCGTCCAATTGTTTGCTCTGAATTAAAATGTGAAGGACTGTTAATCCTTCACCACATCTGTCACACAATGGTGGATCCCCACCCGACAGAAGATGTGTGTGTGTCGTGTATGTGTGTCCTATCCTGAGTCTTGTAAGTATTACCTCTGTATGACGCGATTTCGATACGGGCAGCCAATGACCAAGGTGTGGCTTAACAATGTGTAGTTTGTTTTGTGTGTGTGTATCCCACTTGCTCTGCCAGTAGTCCCTGAGATCTCGTTTGAGAGACGGCTTAAGATCAAGGGCCGGGATTGATATGGATGTAATGGCGGTGCTCTCATGGACGGATGCAGCGAGCTGATCCGCCCTCACGTTGCCTTGAATTTCACGGTGCCCTGGCACCCAGCACACAACAACATGTCGGTTGAGTGTGAAGAGTGTGCATAAAATGGAGTAAAGTGAAACGAGGACAGGGTTTTTTTTGTTTTTTAAGACCTTGCAGAGCCGTTACCACACTGAGGGAGTCTGTATAAATTACTGCTTTTTGTATTTGTGATTGTTTTATGTGTTTAGCTGCCACGAGTATCGCGTAAGCTTCCGCTGTGAAGATACTTGTGCCTGGATGTAGCGGGCCAGCATCCAAAAAGGAAGGGCCAACAGCAGCGTAGGACACAGAGGAGTTAGACTTAGAGGCATCTGTAAAAAACTCAGGACGTGTGTATTTGTGTTGAAGTTCCAAGAAGTATGTTCGAATATGGGCAATGGGCGCATGTTTAGTAACTTCTAGGAAAGACACATCGCAATCTATAATCTGCCACTGCCACGGTGGCGGGTATGCTACAGGAGCCATTAAACTGTGTTCGAGTAACACTCCAGTGTCCTCAGCTAGACCCTTCAGGCGAACTGAGAAGGGCTGCCTCATTGAAGGCCTGTTTTGGAAAAGAATGGAGCACGACAAGTCATTAATAGTAGAGTATGAGGGGTGCCTCTTGTCTGCCTTCACCTTAAGGAAATATACAAAGGACATGTAGGTTCTTTGCAGATGAAGCGACCACTCATTTGACTCAACGTAAAGGCTTTCTACGGGGCTGGTGCGAAAAGCACCCGTAGAAAGGCGGATGCCGGAATGGTGCACGGGATCCAGCATCTTCAAAGCACTTTGAGTCGCAGACTGATAAACAATGGCCCCATAATCTAAGCGGGTGCGAATTACGCTTCTATACAGGTTCATGAGGCATTTCCTGTCACTACCCCACGTAGTATGCGACAACACTTTTATAACATTCATGGCTTTTAAACATTTTGTTTTTAAATACTTTATGTGGGGTACGAAGGTCAACTTGTTGTCCACGATTAAGCCTAAGAATTTATGCTCGGCTTTGACGGGCAGACGTTGCCCGTTCAGTCGGATGTCAGGTTCCGAGTGCATGCCTCTCTTTCGAGAGAACAAGACACACGTGCTTTTTTGTGGGTTAAGCCGAAATCCGTTTTCATCTGCCCATTTGGAGACCTTATTTAAACCCAGCTGAACCTGCCGCTCACACATGGCCAAGTTGCATGACTTGAAGCCAAGCTGAGCGTCGTCTACATATTTACAATAGAACATATTGCGGGGAATGGACAAGTGCAAAGAATTCATTTTAATAATAAAAAGTGTGCAACTAAGCACACCACCTTGTGGCACGCCTGTTTCCTGGATAAATGTTTGAGAGAGCACACTGCCCACTCGGACACGGAATGTCCGGTTTGACAGGTAACTTTCGATTATATGAAACATTCTTCCGCGCACGCCAAGGTGTGACAGGTCTCTTAGAATTCCGAAACGCCATGTTGTATCATAAGCCTTTTCGATATCGAGGAACACAGAGAGAAAATATTGTTTATGAACGAAGGCGTCTCTGATCTGTGCCTCGACACGAACAAGGTGGTCTGTGGTGGATCTACTTTCTCGAAACCCGCACTGAAATGGGTCGAGCAAATTATTTGTTTCAAGAAAATGTACAAGTCGGCAGTTTATCATTTTTTCGAAGACTTTGCACAAGCAGCTTGTAAGTGCTATAGGCCTATAACTCGAGGGTAAAGAAGGGTCCTTGCCCTCTTCAAAATGGGAATAACAATAGCCTCTTTCCAGGCGGTAGGAATAGTGCCAGAAGACCAAATAGCATTGTACAAACAAAGTAGGGTTTTTCGGGTTTCGTTTGGTAGGTTTTTTAACATTTCATACATCACACGGTCAGAGCCTGGGGCAGAAGTACTGCAGGAGTTTAGAGATGTTCGGAGCTCAGCTAGACTGAAAGCTTGGTTATATGCCTCGTATCTAGTGGATTTGTGTTCGAGTTTCTGCTTTTCTATTCTTGTTCTGTATTTTTGGAAAGTGTCAGTATAGTGGGACGAGCTGGATACCTGTTCGAAGTGTGCACCGAGGAAGTTTGCCTGATCTTCCAAGGTATCACCTTGAGTGTTTACGAGTGGAAGTGCGTGTACTTGTTTTCCTGCTATCCTACTGACCATGTTCCATACTTTAGCCTCCTGTGTGTATGAATTAACCCCTGATAAAAACTTTTGCCAGCTTTCTCTTCTGGCCTGCCGACGCGTTCTCCTGCCTTGAGACTTTATTTTCTTGAAGGTTTCAAGATTTTCGGCTGTCGGTGAGTTACGAAGCAGCCTCCAAGCTCTGTTTTGCTGTTTGCGCGCGTTTCGGCATTCATCGTTCCACCATGGCACACATCGTTTTCCAGGGTGTCCATTTGTTTGTGGGATGCATTTTGTTGCAGCATCAATCAAAAACGCTGTGAAGTAGTTCACAGCAACATCAATGTTCAAAGTACAGATGTCATTCCAACCTAGACAAGCGATAGTATAAAACTGTTCCCAGTCGGCTCTGTTTATGAGCCACTTGGGAACGCGTGGTGGACACTCAGTTACTGTCGTTGTGCTCAAAACTACGGGGAAGTGGTCACTTCCGTACAGATTACTGACGACTTTCCACTGGAGTAGAGCCACAAGAGATGGAGATACTATGGTCAGGTCTATAGAGGAGTAGGTGTTATTAGCGAGGTTATAATAGGTTGGTACTTTTCGATTTAGGAGACACGCGCTCGATGAGATAAGGAACTGTTCGATCAGCCGACCTCGCGCGTCATACCGAGAGTCACCCCATAGCCTGCTATGCGCATTAAAGTCTCCAAGGAGAACATAAGGTTCCGGAAGTTGATCAATTAGAGAGTGTAAATCACGTTTTTGCAGCTGATAGCTAGGAGGAATGTAGATAGTTCAGATTGTGATCAGTTTATCAAAAAGAACCGCTCGAACAGCCACTGCCTCAAGGGATGTTTGTAGTTGTAGGTGTGTGCATGCAGTTCCTTGTTTCACTATGATGGCAACACCTCCGGATGATGTCATGGCATCATCACGGTCCTTTCGAAAAATAACGTGTTTGCGAAGAAAATTTGTGTGTTTTGAATTAAGGTGTGTTTCTTGTACACACAGCACTTTTGGTGTGTGTTCGTGTAAGAGTTCTTGGATGTCGTCAAGGTTTCTGAGAAGGCCCCTGACGTTCCATTGTATAATTTGAGTGTTCATGGTGAATGTAAAATAATGCTGTGTGTACGAAGAGCGAGTGGCTGTTTAGACGGGGAGTTTGAGTTCAATTAACAGGGCCATCACCAGGCCCTGTTATTTGCTTTTTTGTTTTCTTGGCGCGCTCCAAGGAGCCACGCCACTCTTTCGGCACCAAGGGTGCCGACGTATCCATTGCCTCCTCGGAGGCACTGGATGCCCGCACGTGCGGGCTGTTAGTTCGGATTTTAGGCCTCGCCTGGTGAGGGGAGGCCTTGGGACCCGAAGACTCTGGAGTCTCCGGCCTCTGTTTGGGAGCAGGCGGTGTAGCCTGGGCTACAGCCGCCTTGGGGGCAGGTGCCACAACCTCCGGCTCGGTATGCGCGGGCCGAAGGTGTGGCGAGGGCTGGTGCGGCGGTGCCCCCTGACGCGCTGCATCAGCGTATGTAGGTCCATAGAATGGGGCGACTCTTCGCCGTGCTTCCTTAAACGTAATGTTCTCCTTCACCATCAATGTAATTATTTCTTTTTCTTTTTTCCAGTAGGTGCAGGAGCGTGAATATGCGGCATGGTTTCCTTCGCAGTTTACACAGTGTGGCGGTTGTTTGCAGTTCTCAGACACGTGGCCTAGGACTCCACATTGTGCACAAGTCTGGCGACCACGACAGGTTTTAGAGCCATGGCCATACCTCTGGCATTGGAAGCAACGACGAGGGTTTGGTATATACGGTCTGATAGATGTCTTTGTGTACCCTGTTTGTATGGAATCTGGTAGTTTACTGGATGCAAACGTGAGTATCAAGTGTTTCGTTGGTATTTCCTTATTATCTCTTCTGATTATAATTCTCTGTACATTATTGACATTTTGGCTCTTCCACCCTTCCAAAAGTTCAGTTTCGGTGAGTTCAAGTAAGTCTGCATCAGATACTACTCCGCGGGTGATGTTCATGGATCTGTGTGGTGTTACGGTGATCGGCACGTCACCAAACGTTGAGAGGCTGTCTAGCTTTACAAATTGTGCTTTGTCCCGAATTTCGAGAAGAAGGTCTCCGCTAGCCATTTTGGTTACTTTGTATCCAGCCCCGAGAGTTTCATTAAGACACCTGGCAACTACGAAAGGAGATACGGTCCTGGCTTGCTTTCCGGTTTTTTCGCAGTGAATGACGTGGAAGCGGGGAAAAGTTTCTACTGGCTGGTTGAAGAAGTTTATGTCGTCGGTGCGTACCCGCTTTAGGCCGGTACGATCAGACAGTTGAGGGAATGCTCCATGCATGCCGGTCTTATTTTTGTTCGGCAGCGTTGGCGGCCACCCACCACGGAGCCCAACGAGGGGACGCTACAAGTTTACAGATGCTGAAAACTGCAGACGCCAGCCGTACAACGCCACTATAACCCAATGCGCCAAGACCAAGGTAGGCTATTTGCACAGGGTTAACCCTTGCCGCCAGGAAAATTGGAAGTAAACAGAAGAGAGAAGTAGACAGGAAAGCTAAAAAAGTAAGAAAGACGAAGATGTAGAGAGAGAGAGATAGGAAAAGGCGACTGCCGATTTCCCCTGGGTGGGTCAGCCCAGGGGTGCCATCTACGTGAAGCCGGGGCCAAAGAGGTGTGTTGCCTCTGCTGGGGGGCCTTAAAGGTCCAATCACCCAGCGTCAGCTCAACCCCCAGGATCCCCTTTTCCCCGGGCACGGCAAAACCACGCACGGCTAGGCGTGGGAGGGAGTAGAAACTCCCCCGTTAGCTCGGGTCCGTGGTGTCGCTACACACCAAACGCCTACTTGCGCAGGCGCCCCTGCGGGTCCCTGTTCAGCTTGCCGTTTAGATATCTCTTCACCAGTTCGACACAACAGTAGCCAGAGTTGTGCGGTGTTTGATCAGAAACCCGCATTACACAAGCCAAAGACTCTACAAATGACTCACTTACAAAGTGCTGCTCTCTCCTTTAAAGGGCCGATTTCTCGAAAAAAAAAATGGCCGCGTATATGCAGGTTTCCCTGCAAATGTCGTCGAAAGACGCTAATCCTCCGTCTGTAGAGAGAGAAGAAAACGTGTATTTGATGTTATGCGCAAAAAAATTGCTGAATTGTATTCCGGAGGCAATGCGTTAGAGTGCCTCGATCCGTGCAGCGAAGGCGAACGAGCGTATCAAGGCACGTTTTAAGGCACGTGAGACACGAGCGCTACCTGTCAGTTATCTTCGAAAACGAAGGAAAGTGTGCGCGCCCGTCTCGGAGACAAGGTGTAGAACGCAAAGCGACGGACAGGTGCCACCACCATGTTTTCTTAGCAAATTGTTGTAAACACTTGCCTTTTTGTGCATAGCGTTGCATTGTCAGCGCTGCGTGATAAACGCTACGGTCCTTCGAGTTACTTATGTATGCCTTCTCTAGTATAAAGACACACATACAGAATGTTGATGTGTTGTTATTGTTCCTAAGATACGCGCAATAATTGTTTTTTATTGACAATCGCACAAGTATGAACGCTGAAACTTGAGCATTATTGGTGGGTGCTGCGGATGGGATTAGATTTTGGCCGTTTGGTGTAACATTTCGGCAGACAAATCGACAAACGTACATACATACTCACAGACAGACCTAAATTGTTGCGTTGAAGTACCCCAAGAAAGACTACACGTCGTGTTGCTTCCAGTAAAAAAACCGATATCATTATGAATTGCACGGCGTTACTGCATATCGAAATAAATCTATTAAATTTTTCATTTCATGTACACAGATTTCTCTTAAAAGATAATGAGAGCTAGGAGAGCGTTCGAATAAACCCTACGTGAATACATCCCCGGCGACTGGAGTGGAAGGTCCAAGACAATGAAGTCACACACTCCTGGCTGTGGTAAAGTTTGGGACATCAGGTACGATTTGTCCGAGTTGTTCTGGGCGTAGACGGGAGACAGCAAGTGACACACCAGCGGCGGCTTTTCTGCGTACCACATACACACACAAAAAAATTGGCAGATCCCACGTACAGTGTGAATCGATAATATGCGAAGCACGAATGAGAAATGTTGATATGTAACTTTAAAATCAGCACAACGTTACGAGATGGAGGTAAATGATGCCGTACATGACTTCCGTGTCATGATTTTCATGTTTGGATATGTCATTTACCTTCGTCATCTATTCACGTCACGTGGTACCAAATTTAGTATATGTGGGGCTAGCGAAACGGCCATGAGCACGCTATGAGCGTGGTTTGTTGTCGTGTTCTTACATGACACGTGTGTCAGGATTATCATGTTTGCCCCAGTCATATATTTCGTCATCCATTGATATCATGAACATCAAATTAGGTATATGTGGAGCTAGCAACATGGCCGCGGGCGCATCATTAAGGGCCCAATATACTCCAATGTAGCGTTGAAACGTGCGCACACTAGGCACAGCGACGCTACGTTAGCGAAACGCGAGCACTTATAATCTGATGCCAGGCGCGACCAGCGTCCGTCAGCGCGGCCCGACGGCAACCGGTGCGAAATGCGACATGCTTCATTTCGCGCCGATGCGTTACCCAGACAACACTGTGTCTTCCTTTTTATCGTGACGGAGGGACGCCGGACGCGCTGAAACGCGCCTGCGTCAAAGCAACGCAGAACGGCGCGCGCCTGCGAGTATATGGCAGGACCTGTGCCTGGCGTGGCTACGCCTGCGGGACATGACGAAATCAACACCGGCGAGCACGTGCACCACGTCACGTCGAAATGTATTGGCGTCTTCACTCTGGCAAGTAATCGTGTTCTGACACGACACGCATCTCATGATTATTATGTTTGCATCTATCACATAGCTTCGTAATCCATTGGCGTCGTGTAATAGTGAGTTTGGTACATGTGAAGTTAGCGAAATGGTCGCGAGCGCATCGTGAGTATAGCATATAGTCATGTTATTACATGACACGCATCTCATGATTATCATGTTTGCACCAGTCACACACCTCCGTCATCCATCCATGTACCGTAATACCAAATTTAGCATATGTGACGCTAGCGAAACGGCCGCGAGAGCATCCTGAGCGTGGAACGTAGTCATGTTGTTACATGACACGCATGTCGTGATTTTCATGTCAGGGTCTGTCACTTGTGTTCGCCATGCAATCATACCATACCATATCAGTTTTGCAGCATGCCTTGTGAAGGAAACCACCGCAAGATTTTACAGGACCATGAAATGTAAATCATGAAATTCATGACATACAAGTCATGGGTTTCATGTTCATCATCATCATCAGCCTGACTACGTCCAGTGCAGGACAAAAGCCTCTCCCATGTTCCACCAGTTAACCCGGTCCTGTGCTTGTTGCTGCTAATTTATACCCGCAAACTTCTTCATCTCATCTGCCCACCTAACCTTCTGTCTCCCCCTAACCCGTTTTCCTTCTCTGGGAATTCAGTTAGTTACCCTTAATGACCAGCGGTTATCCTGTCTACGCGCTACATGCCCGGCCCATGTCCATTTCCTCTTCTTGATTTCAACTATGATATCCTTAACCCCCGTTTGTTTCCTAATCCACTCTGCTCTCTTCTTGTCTCTTAAGGTCACACCTACCATTTTTCTTTCCGTTGCTCGCTGCGTCGTCCTCAATTTAAGCTGAACCCTCTTTTTAAGTCTCCAGGTTTCTGCTCCGTAGCTAAGTATCGGCAAGATACAGCTGTTATATACCTCATTTGCCTGCGCTGCCATATATGATCATGCTACCCTACCAACAAGCCCAAATTGCCACCCTCACTGTTCTGAACTCGTTCTGATATGTCTGTAAGGTATTCTTTGTGACTAGACGAAATAAGGGAGGCGTGCTCGAGTTGAGGGCGAACAAGAGTGAGGTAAGCTAGCTTGCGAACATTCGGAGGAGCATTTCTTAGACTTTGACGCAGGTATCCCAAAGATTGGGAAGCATTGGCTGTAACGGAGGTGATGTGCTCTGACCAAGAAAGATTTGATGTGAATTTAATTACAAGCCATGCTACGAGTCAACACAGTTCCACTGAGTTTACGAAATCTGCGTACTGCTTGAAGCCAAAATCGCAGTTATCACTGCCAGGGTCACTTTACACGCACTATGAGCGGCTGGCGAATACTTCACTTGTACATCGCAAATCAGTGTCTCCCCGTGACGTCACACTAACACGACACGTCAACGAGAAGTCGCCTTCGCGATATCGAAACCGAAAATGTTTTTTTAAGGCAGCGGTATTAGTGCTCTATGCGATGAATGCTGAGGCACCACTAAACTCATTATAGGTTGCTCGACCACATCGCTCTTATTCGGAACAGCTATTCGAAAATATTCGAAATTCGTGTCAGTACTCCTTTGGGTGAAGGATAATACAACTTTTACGGACCTATTTTTGATGCTGAAACACGCTGGTTTATATACGTCACTGAGTAATGAAGTTACAAATACTAACTGATAAATATGTCATACACTCAAGGTTTAGCCTTTTAACTGCGATTTTTTTTTTGAATGTTGAAACTTTATGGAGTACGTGCACTACTTGGACACCCTGGTTTATATACGTCACTGAGTAATGAAGTCACAAATACTAACTGATAAATATGTGATACACTCAAGGTTTAGCCTTTTAACTGCGAACACGAATAAGGAAAGCACACGACGACTGCTGACCCACAACGGTAGGCTTCTTTCGACAAAATAGAGGAATGTGCACTAAAAATTTTTAAATGACTCAATCCTATTGCGTCACATGATAATTTTGATATATATCGGAACATAATAAATGACAAACTCTTGCATCATATTTCGGCGTCTAACAGTTTATGACGTTCTCTGTACTCTTGGATATTTTCTCCTACGAAAACTTTTTCTGCGTACGTATTCCCACATAGATTCTAAGACCAAATTACTCTTTTTTAGATAAGTAGCAGCCCTGACTTACGTGCGTAATGCCATATGCACGTGCATCCGTACGTACTTCCCCGAACACGTTCCCCTCGCCACAAGTGTTGAAACAGTGCCAAGTAGGTGACGCCGCAGCTGCGCGTTGCCGTAGCGCTCCCTTGGCAGTGCGCGCTGACGTCACTCTCTCCCTCGCTTGTCGCGCGCTCGCCGCAGCGCCCGCAGCTGCCACTTCGTCCGTTCTCTCGCAACACGTGCCGCTACCACCGCTCCCTACCACCGCTCGCTACCTCCGCTTGCTATATCGCGGTCTCGTCGGTTCACTCGCAATAAACTTGACGCGCGTTCAACGTACGTGTTGGCACATGTTCGTGCGTGCCACTTCCCTCTTGCTTCACCCTGTCCACCACTCCCTGCTTGGCATCCAAGCAGGGTTCCTTTGGGGAAGATGGTGTAAATTTACGTCCAAAATAAGCCTTTATTGCAACATGGCGCTCGCGGCTTTTCTCACGTTTTTTTGTCGATCTTCATTCTAGTGATCAAAATTTCATCAACATGCAATACTAACTTGCTTAGTTTTGTGTAAAAGCGGATACGAGGCTCGGGAATATTTGATTAAAATCTATTGAATATTGAATAGAATCTCTACCAAGTTGCTGTGATCTGTCATAGATACAAAATACATTCGTCCCAGTTTTTGTTCTCGTGATGGGCAATATAACAACGGACCACGCAAGCATAGTGAAAACAAACGCCCACGTTGTGCACGAGTCAGACTCACTACTGAAAAGACCTCCTGTCTGCGGTGTGGTTGAAGTTGGCATCCTGGTTGAATGTGGCGGCGTCGAGGTTGTACTTGGCGTCGTGGTAGTACTTGACGTAGTGGTTGTACTTGGCGTAGTGGTTGTAGTTGGCGTCGTGGTTGTAGTTGGCGTCGTGGTTGTAGTTGGCGTCGTGGTTGTAGTTGGCGTCGTGGTTGTAGTTGGCGTCGTGGTTGTACTTGGCGTAGTGGTTGTAGTTGTCCTAGTCGACGTTCTCGTAAGCGTCGTACTAGAAGTTGTCTTCACTGGCGTCGTCGCGCTTGTCGGAGTCGTCGCCGGGCTGGACGGCTTCGCAGTGGTCGTTGTAGTTCTGACTCTGGCCGCTGTGATGGTGCTTGAAGCCATTGATGTAATAGTTTGGCTGCTTGCCGTCGTAGTAGGTGGTGCCGTAGTCGTTGTGGCTTTTGTAGATTTTATGACGTCTAATTGAAAAAGAAAAGAGACGAAAGTACTGTGACAATATTACACGCCGATTCTAATACGCCAATGAAACGTCAATGAAACGCCATAATACGCCAATTTATACGTTATGGTAGCTCTTTCCGATTAAACTGTAGCTAAAGATCTACCTACCTATTTTGAAGTCACTGAGCAGAGAAAATTTATGCTTTTGAGGAGGCTCACGGGAAACGGCTCGTCGAAGGACTAGTTGAACAGAGTAGCACTTTCAGAAAAGTGAGTGCATGCAACGCTGCACTGCACAACTAAGTTAAACGAAGACGAATTTATCACGCAAAAAGTTTAGTTCATCAAAGTTAGATTAATTAGGCTCCTTCTGAGCCACTAGGGGATGTAACAAAAACGTGTACAAAATTTTGTATATAGCTTCTCAAAGTGTTAAAAACGCTTGTTCTACTTACTTGGAATGTTAACATGCGCTGCACACACACACACACACAAAATAACGAGCAGAACAACAACATCAATTTTTTGATGAAACAAGATCAGTGAATACAAAAGCAAATAATTGTAAGCGTGTCTGGCACCGCGCGGTAAAGAGTATGTAGTATCGTGATACGACGTACTTATAAACGTATGTTGTGTGCTTTCCAATAAAGAGAACGCAAAAGCACGAACTGTGTAACACAAATGCAGCATCGTATTTGATACGCAGTCCTCTACGCATGTCAAACGTGTTGACATGCCACGAGAAGACAGTGAAAAAAAAAGCATCAAGCAATCGTCAAAGCGATACCGCGTTGCTTAGAAAAGAGCAGCAAAATCATTGACAAAAAAGCAGAGGTTCACATATGAAGTTCGAATCGACCCAAAAAGGCTTGCTCCGTGTTCGCCAGCCGATTTGGAGAGCGAAGAGTGACAACAAGGTGGCCGACAGGAAGCAGCGACCGGAGATGGCGCACAACTTGAAGCAGAACGTTGCCGTTTGAAGGATGTTTCAGTCAAAAACTGTTGAGCGTGACGAGAAGATACAGTGAACGTCGCTTCACTTGTGTCATTCCTGCGAATGAAAGAAACATACGCGAAAAAGGGAATGTGCTGGCGTGAGTTTCCTCGAAGTTCAATATTATTATTGATAATTGTGAAGCACCCAAACACCATGTTCAACAATGCTTATCAAGATTGATGTCTACAGAAACGCCAAATCCATGAATATGACATTTTTATCGACTGCAAAAGCTTCGATACGCAATCTGGTTTCCTCCTCTTGAAAACCTTCTCGATTTCAGTATTTTCTTCCAAACACCACGACCACCCAGCTGAATTCCCTGACTATGTCGGCCCTGAAACCAGGAACTCTATGATGTGCTGTCTTTATGACTCTCGGGAAAATAAGGCGAACCGCCTTAATAAACACAAATCAGCGGCTGCTTCATTATACAAATTGTATCGTTTACAACCCCACGTCCGTGTAATATATCTTAGTAGGGGGCAGTAACCAGATGTGACCGCTCTCTGAAAATAAGAGAAAAATTATGGACCATTTCCCCGAATGGAACCCTGACGGAATACGAAGCAGCAGTGGTGCGCACGTCATTGACCCGGTTGAAACACGTGTCGACGCGGGCGCTGGAAAAACCGTTTGAATCGAAAGTCGTGGCGTTAACATGAGTTTCATCGCAGAAAGACTGTTCGCTCGATGTGCGCTCAAACATTGCGAGTGGTGGAGAGGGTGAAGCGAGACGCGGCAAGCGGTGACAGCCTATAGGGAGAGAGTTACGTCAACGCGCACGCACTGCGAGGGAAGGCGTGAGCTACTAGGCACCGCCCCAACAGCTGCGGCCAGGGGAGCGCGGTGCGGATGGAGGGACAGCGTTACACAGGCTAGTTGTAGAGCTACTTCGCATCTCAAAGTTAGAAGAGAACAAATGTCAACCAACACTCGTTTTTTTTTCACACACAATCTCCTATTGGAGTCGGCTTCCACTCCCCCCACCCCTGTAATAATGCCTTCGGGCGCTGCAGGTAATTTGAATAATTAAGTAAATAAAAACCAACGCATCACCGCTTCGGATCTATTTTTC
This sequence comes from Rhipicephalus microplus, assembly GCF_043290135.1. NCBI lineage: Eukaryota > Metazoa > Arthropoda > Arachnida > Ixodida > Ixodidae > Rhipicephalus > Rhipicephalus microplus. The sequence goes on from NC_134708.1 coordinate 42,131,716, forward strand.
TAGGATCACCAGTGCCAGCTCCAGGATTTACACCGGCGTGCCACTCCACCCATGACGTCACACGTGACGTTTCGTTCCAGGTCACGTCACGACAGTTCTTGGGGCTGCAGATAGGCTGTCATCTCTGAGACACGATCAAAAGTGATGTGGTAGTGACGCAGGACCAAGACTGGTGTAGCGTCACCTGCAAAACAGCTGGAGCCATGCCAGAAGGTTTTACAGCTATCCCTTAAATATTCATTCAAATAATATTAATGACATAGCTTATTAACATCTTCAAAGAGCATGATTACAATGCAGACTTGGCCTGCCGTAGCCTCATTGGGCTTAAAACGCACAACTGACAGACAGCAGACACAATTTCAGATTTTAAAAAAATCACGGCGTATCCACGGAGTGAATAATGATGAGTGGGGCGGAGCGTCTGTCTGTCTGTCTGTCTGTCTGTGACGGACAGACGGACGTTTTGCCTCACTCATGATCATTAACTCCTTGCATATGCAGTGAATTTCTAAGGACAGCGCCATCTATTTTCTTTACACGTCACTATACGAAAACCACTGACGTCATCTAGTTATATTATTTCCAAGAACATAATCGCACGACGCCATCTAGTGAGCACTTCTTGAAACTAACTAGAAGTGGCTGCCACTGCAACACTCTCTTGCGAGGTAAGGACCCACACCCTACCGAGTTCGGCCCTTAAAAAGTCAGGAATTAGGTTACGCTTGTTACAAAAGCACGCGTACCCAAACCCCACCAAAGTTAACGTTTTCTATCCCGACGTGTACGCCAGCGACACGTGCCGCTCGTGCGGACACACGGTGACACTCGTACACATGCTCTGGGAGTGTTTCTAGAAACGCTCATGCCGGCGCTACCTGAAACCAGTAAAATATGGCCCTCAAAAGATCCCTTATCGCAGCAGGTCCACGAAGCGGCCGCCAGCTGTATACCCTGACGTGTGAGACTCCCGATATACGATAAGCGCGCCCTGCAGGACAAAAGTAATGTTTTAAAAATGATAGTCTTTCTTGGGGACCTTGGACGCAAAAATTTTGGTCTGTCTGTCTGTACATTTGTCTGTCTGTCTGTACATTTGTCTGCTTGTCCACTTTGAACGGCATTGGGTACTTGAAACTGCTGACCCCATTCGCAGCGCCCACCTATGTTGCTCAAGGTTGAGTGTTCATGCTTGCGAATTGTCAAAAAGCAATTATTGCGCATGTCTTGGGCACCATAAAACGTATATATTTGGCATGTGCGTCTCTTACTAGAAAAAACTTACATAAGTAATTTTAAGGACCGTAGCGCCTATCACGCTGCGCTGACCATGCAACGCTTGCACGGAAAGGCGAGTGCTTCTAACACTTTGCAAAAACGAAACGGTGGTGGCACCTACCCGTCGCCTTGCATTCTACACCTTATCACCTCGGAGATAGGCGCGCCCACTCGTCTCAGAGCCACGCGCTTTGTTTTCTAAGACAACTGCCAGATGGCGCTTATGTGTCACATGTGAAGTGACTTGATGTTCTCGTTCGCCTCCACTGCACGCTCGAGGCACTCTAACGCAGCGCCTCCAGAATACCATACACCGATTTTCTTGCTCAGAACATCAAACAAATGTCTTGTTCACTCTCTGCACACACCAGACTATCGTCTTTCGACGACATTTGCAGATTACATGCAAATACGGGGCCAATTTTTTCCATTTAATTTTATTCGATGCGCGCAAAACAGATGCGCGCGTAACACAGTGCGTGAGAGAAGAAAGGTGACACTGGCACGTATGATGGCGCCTAGGCGGAAATGAATTTTGCCATGACATATTTAAAACCGTTAAGGGTAACTAACTGGATTCCCAGAGAAGGGAAGCGGGTTAGGGGGAGACAGAAGGTTAGGTGGGCAGATGAGATTAGGAAGTTTGCGGGTATAAATTGGCAGCAGCAAGCACAGGACCGGGTTAACTGGCGGAACATGGGAGAGGCCTTTGTCATGCAGTGGACGTAGTCAGGCCGATGATGATGATGATGATTTAAAACCGACATAACCATACAGTAAGAATACAATCAGTCTTTCGGCGAGGTAATAAAAAGCAAAAAAAAAGATAAAAAAACAAATATAATATGCATATTTTTTTACATTGTAAACAGTTTTGTGGACCTTGAAACTATACGGTTACCTTAAGGCTTTAACACCACAATGACATTTATCGAAGGAAAAGAGCAGATATCACGAAGAAAATAAAAATTAATGCGCAGAAATTGCTTCGGGTCATATTTTATTTTTGCGGGTGGTTAATAAAAGATCATGACACAAAGTTCAACGTGAATTCTACTTCAGAAAACGCACTCTTTGACTTAGTGGATATATAAATCTTGGACTATGAAGGCATGGGTGAAATTCACGGGCATGACACCAAGACCAATGCATGACGTATTGAACAACACTAGTATTGTCTACGTCCGCACTGACTTGTCGTGCTTTCCTTTTCTAACTTCACGATTAAAATACTGGGAAGAGCTGACGAGTACGTCAAACAACGAAAAAATCAGCATCACCTTTATCCCGTCCTTTGTTCTTATTCGTGGGCGCTGGCACTGCACAGGATTTCAACATGAACAATAATCCACTAGTTCAACTTACCGTGTTACCGACCTTAACTACAGATACCGGTTGCTAAACTTCAATTTCAGGATTGACGTACGGCTGTGGCGGTCGAAATAGGATAGAGTCAAAACGATAGAGGCCCGTGTACTGTAAGAGGTGAGTGCAGCTTAAAGAACCCCCAGGTGGTCGAAATATCCGGAGCCCTCCACTACGTCGTCTCTTATCGTATGATGGTTTTTGGCCGTTAAACCCCAATTATAGTGAGCGTATAGTGAACAACTGGACGTTTCGTCGTCACTTGTATAATTTGTTCATCTGTAGACATCATCAACATGTGCCAGTTCGAGCTCGTCTCGAATGGAGCACTTCCTCAGAATGACATTATTACAATTGACCTAGCAATGAAAGCGGGGAAAATATAATGCTAGCTTTCTTCTAGAGAAATAGCATGTGCTTTATAACACTCACGGACACGCCTAGCGTGAACATAGGAGCGCGGGCCACATGTCAATATCAGCGATGCCTAACTGTGCTCATGGAGTTCCCTAAAATTAACTAGAGGTGCTCTGTCACTGCAATGGTTCAGCGACCAAGTCTGCCTAGTCTTCGTGCTTGCGGGCGGCGAATCGTATTTGCGGCTTCGTTTATTGCTTTTGTTTTGAAAGAAGGATTCAACCCCTTGAACTTCGTGACACGATTAGGAAAGGTAAGTCTGGAAGAACAAGGTGGTGAAGCGCAACCGCTGAACAGTTGCTGATTTTTTGTTTCGTGAGAAAACAGCTCCAAGCCACACGAACACACAAGGAGCCATAAGCAGGCCAGAAGTACGAAGATTAGACAAATGTGTGCACCACCGACCATGCTCGCTGAAGCGCTGTGCGTTGCATTTCCCATAGACACTAGCGCCAGAATTGCCTCTAGTGTATATTAGAAAACTCTATGCCTGTGATGATACGAAGCTTCGCACATGCGCGGTTTCTTTGCAGCGGGGTTATATCTTTCTATTGGACGCAGAGCACCATAAGTGAGCGTCTTCGATAAGCTGCGCTAAGATGACGTGGTTCGTGTGATTATAAATGTTTTCATAGCAGACGTATACTGCTCCATGTGCCGGGAGTCGAGCTGATGTAAGTAGGTGTCACTGCCAAAAGTGTCTGGCACGCACTCCCATGTTCACGGTAACAATGCTGACGACTGTATACTGTCGTGAGCAAATGTGACAGGGAAACAAGCCAGTGTGTGGCTAAGAACCTCAAATGCTGATTCGACAGACAGTAGGATGGCACTATCAAAACTAAAGTTGATTGAAAGGTTGACGCTTTCCCGCGATGCCACCACCCATCTGTTTTTAGAATGTGCGAGACATATGACAGTAGTAACAGCTTGATATTGCCTGCTGCAGGGCTCACGCGAGGCAAAAAGCAGTACTGCGTCGCAAACTCTTATCTTGCCGTTTCTTTAATTCAGTTTCCCACACAAATGAATCAAAAAGTGATATTTAGCATTGGGTGGGGGGAGGGGAGGGGTATTGCAACAATTCCACCCTCATTGATTGAATGAAGCAGACAGAGTGCGCGTTTCTACTACACGCTGCTGTTGCTCAGTCGCAAGCGGAGAAAACGAAGTGTAATAAATATATCGCGCACGACAGTCGGGCGATTATGCGAGACAAGAGAGGCCGAGCATGCAACGGCATACCGAACCAGGGTAGGCGACAATCACAACAGGTATTCCTCGCGTGACGTGAACGACCGGCTGGCATCGCGAATCGAGCTGCAACTGAGACTGGATACGCCGGAAGAGATTAACGCGCTCGTTCTTTCCATTTCCGGGTTCGGTTCTGGGAACGTTTAGGAACCGAGCGAAGGACGGAGTAGGGCAGGGAGAGTCGCCAGTGTGTTCTCTTACAGGTTCCTTCTGGCTCGTCTTGTGGAACCAATGCTGAAAATTCCGCCGTTAGACATGAAAGGAACGTTGCATTCAGTTGAAATAAAGGTAAAACTTGCTCACTTGAAGAAGAAATCCTTCGTGAACGGCCCGCGTGCTCCATGACGACCTGATTGCTTTTCGCTCGCGCAACTGGTTCGTAGACATTACGGTGCTGCGAGGCTCGGACGGGGACGGCTGAAGGCACGCAGGTGGTGACCGTATCACCGTCATCGCATTCTTAATAACCACGACTAATGGCTGCGCTCAGTGACGGACAGAAGTGCGGCACGACAGGGTGACCTTTGCACAGCACGTGTTCACGTCGCCCTCTTCTCGGCGGTCGATTCCGTTGTCTGACACGACAGGCGCCAGCTAGCGGCTTGCGCACGAAACGCTTCCAGGAGTAGCTGTGGGTGCTGCCACCTGTCCAGAAGCGTGGGAGAATCCCGGGGGAAGGCAGAAGAAGAATGATGCTGCTATCACTAAATCAGCCGATTCGTTCTTGTTCTTGTCGCCTAGAAAATCTTGGCCTGCATGTCTAAGCACTCGCCCTGCGTGCGCCTCCGCTGACGTCATCGTCGTCGCTGCCTTTGCACGCCAGCACGCGATAACCTCTGCGAACAAAAACTACCGAAAACAGATGATGATAAGTGGAATTTAACGTCCCGAAACCGCCTTATGATTATGAGAGACGCCGTAGTGGAGGGCTGCGAAAATTTCGACCACCTGGTGTTCTTTAGCGTGCTCCTAAATCTGAGCACACGGGCCTACAACATTTTCGCCTCCAACGGAAATGCAGCCGCCACAGCCGGGATTCGATCCCGCGACTTGCGGGTCAGCAGCCGAGTACCTTAGCCACTAGACCACCACGGCGAGGCAACCGAACAAAGAGAAAAGCAAACATACAAATGAGAAAGGACATTCTGTTCTTGTAAACACATACCTGACGGCTAAGTTCTTGTCAAGTGTGGCTGATATCCCCGTTGATAAGTGAAAGAAAATAAACCTGGATCGTTCCCGTAGTGAGAAACACAGGAAATTGGTAATCAGTAAAAGCGACAAAATGATAATAATATTATTATTTCTGCCCCGCCGCGGTGGTCTAGTGCCTAAGGTACTCGGCTGCTGACCCGCAGGTCGCGGGTTCAAATCCCGGCTGCGGCGCTGCATTTCCGATGGAGGCGGAAATGTTGTAGGCCCGTGTGCTCAGATTTGGGCGCACGTTAAAGAACCCCAGGTGGTCTAAATTTCCGGAGCCCTCCACTACGGCGTCTCTCATAACCATTTGGTGGTTTCGGGACGTTAAACCCCACAAATCAATCAATATTATTATTTCTTGAGTCTTACGCTAGTGAATCATGATATGATTATGAGCCTATATAAGGCATGCCGTACTGTGGAGCTGCGAATAATATCGACCACCCGATGCTTTCGAACGAGCTATCACACCACATAGCACGCATCTTTCCGATTCCGTCACTCTTCAAGCTTGACTGCCGGAAGCGGGATCAAACCCGCTTTTTTAGCGTCACCAGCGAGCGAAGAGCAACAGAATGGATTCCAGCGATGGGAAGCGGCGTCGAGAAATGCAATGTGATAGGCGAACGTGAACGCTTTTTGCTCTCGCATAACATACCACAATCGACAATGTTGTCCCGCCAGCGGGACGCTAGTGGTGAGAAAGTTTCATGCCCTGCCGTTGGAACAATTGAATGCTTCGCGTACTTAGTCACTTCTTGAAGGTGACATAAAAGCTCACAAGAGTACCTGATGTATTTCTTGTTGTATTTTTCCTCCGAAGATGGCTCATACCCAATGGAGGGGATTGGCCGAGTAGTAAGTGAATTTTAAGGGCCAAGTTCCTGAAGCTGAGTGTCTGTTCATGCGTGTCTGGGACCGGTTTGTAACAACCTATAGTTGCATGACTCGCTCAGCAGGTGGCACTAGTGTAAGACAGACATATGACGGATGAACAGACAGACAGACAGACGCACGGACGGATGGAAGCAAGAACGAACGGACGGACGGAAGCATGGACGCATGGGCAGTGGGCACGAGTTGCAAGCAAGCGGCACGATACGCGAGGCGTGAGAATGTGCAGGGATGGTGTGGACCGCACTGACTTACGAAGCGTGACATCATGCGACTAAGAAACGCGCTCTCTTCATTTTTATAAATAACAATAATGAAGACGAAATAACAATTAAGCATTTCCAAACCATACCTATTTACGCAACATTCACGACATACCCCAACCACTCTGCGACGCATTAGGAAGATTTGGAATAGCACACCGCAAGCCCTTGTGGAGCGGTCACTGCCCCAGCGCATGCGTCGTATAATGCGAGCCGCTGTTCCCGCTTGTGGCCTGCCCGCAGAAATTTCAAAATAGCGTGCGGCGATCGCGGCCCGCAAGGTTTTCTGTGTAGCTTCCATGCATTTAGGTTTGCGGTCGGGGCGAAACTCCGTAGAATTTTCCCGAGGAGGATCAAACGCTTTTGTAGAACTCATATGGCGCCCGCAACTAAAGCAACAGCCACAACGCCTGCGAACGCTATTCTAAACTTACCTTTTCACTCGAGTTCCCCCCATGGGAAGATGTGGGTGGTGTTTATTTATTTTTTGCTCACATCATCATTTTGCACTACCTCCAGGATCGGAGGCGTTGCAAGCTTTCTGCACATCACCTGGTTTTGCACGGCCTCCATGATCTATACCCACCTTTCAGCCATAGAGTTACCTATAAACACGCTAGAGGGTGCTCTGGCGCTAGTGCCTAGGGGAGCTGCAACGCTTGGCGCTTCACCAAGCATGGGAATTGCTAGTAGTACAAAGATTTGCCCAATTTTCTTACTTTCGGCTCCATTTGGCTTCGTGTGGCTTGGAGCTGCTTTGCCGATAAACGGCAATCGGCAAATTATCAACAGTTGCCATTCGCCCCCTCAGCCATTTAAGCTCACTAATTCAAATGGGGTCACGAATTTCAAAACGATTCATTGTTTCCTTCGAAATGAAACCCAAACACAGCAATAAACAAGTCACTAATGCGTTCGAAGCTCGCAATTTCAAAGACTATAGGAAAATGCGTGTACTACCGATCATTCTCATAGTCACTGAACGATCACAGTTACAAAGTCCTCTCAACTTAACTTCGAGAAACTCTATGCTTTGAGTAAGCTAAAACACGTTCTTGGTCTAGTTGGTTCACGGCGTGACGAAATTCAGAGGTCCCATAAACGAGCACGAGAACGCACCGTATGGTCTGGACCTCTCTTGCCGTCGTTTCTACGTTCCTTCGAATTTTCGTCAGGCTATCACCAAGTTAGGACGACATGAAATCGCGTGGTCACGTCACGTCGTGTTGAAGTAACAATTTTTGTCGATGTGTGACGTCGGTATGATATCATGAGGTGTCATAACTCGACGAATTTTCGCATTGCTCGCGTTGACGCTGACACCGCGGCACGACGGTCGACATCTGTGGGCAAGTTTTTGCGTTTCGGGAGGCATCTTGGGTTTTCGTCTATACCTACCGAGGTTGATTTGATCGACTGATATGTGGGGCTTGACGTCTCAAAACAACCATATGATTATGATACGTCGTAGTGGAGGGCTCCGAAAATTCCGATTACCTGGAGTTTTTCCCGGTACTCCCAAATCCGAGTACACGGGCTTACAATATTTTCGCCTCCATCAAAAGTGCAGCTGCTGTAGCCGGGTTTCAATCCCGTGGCATGCGGATCAGCAGCCGAGTATCTTAGCCACTAGTCCACCACACGGGACGTTTTAATCCTAAAACTACGAATGATCATGAGCGATGCCGTAGCGAAGGGTTCCACAAATTTCGTCCATCAAGTACGTGTTCTTTAACACGCACCTCAGTATCAGTTGGCTCACCAGACTCTCAGTGAATCTCCATCGAGATGCGGCTGCTGGAGCCGGGATTAAACCACGTGACTTCGAGGTCAGAACTGGAGAGCCATCACCACCAGACTACTTACCGTGGCGGTTCCTTTAAAAAAAAGCCTAAGAGTCCTCGAAGATTAAGATATGACGTTTTTAATGAATACAAGTCAAATCACGTTAAACTGGGAAACCACACGTCAACGTGGGAATCAAGCTGCTTCCGTATTTATGCACTATCAGCCTGTACTGCACCGCGCCTGACATCATCGGTCACGAGGTACCGCCGCACGTGGCTCCAGCAGTCCTCATTCAGGTCGTCCAGCTGCATGCGGCCGTCCTCGGCAGGGTGGCAAATGACACGTTCCTTTACTACTCCAACGGCGCTCATGAAACCGTCCATGGAACGTGTTTGCGTCAGGCGGTCTCGTACCAAGACCGCGAGTTCTGCGCGGTCGAGTTTAGCTCTCAGGGCGACCTCGTCCAGCAGGGCAGGGTGTCGGGCGATGCGCTCCACGGCTCCCGTCACGTACCTGCACGGGTCCATTGCTTGCCATTCGAGAAAGTCGCGTTTTCTTATACGAGGCACGCTAGTGTAAACTTTGTACTAGCACTTGCAAGCTTGAATAATATAGCTCGAGAAACAAATCTGATAGCAGGTGAATGGAAGGCAATAATCACGAATGGGAGAATGTAAATAAAAAAAAATCGGACGCATTTTCCAGGGGGACTAACAGTCGGCAGAAGGAATATCGGCTACAAAAAAGTGTCGCACAATATGCACCTACTTCTCCGGCAGAAAACTTCGTCGGTAATGGAAGCCACTGATTACGTATTCTGGTGTAACATATTTTGCAGGCTTGTGAGCCAATAAGAGCGAAAACAGTTGTTGCTGCCAGACCAGTTCCCCTCGATATGGCAGTAGTCATTTTCTTCTTGTGAACACTCTGCTAAAGTTCAATAACTGACATTGATAATAATAAAAAAAAAGATAGCTTCACAAAATTGGCATTACTCATAAAAAAATAACGCTGTTTCTTGCAAATAAAAATGTTGCATAATTGTTTGTACAAGGCAGCATCAATTGCCTTCTTTACCAACGTACACACGTCGCTCCATTGTGATTGATTGAACAGCTTAGTTGTCACTTTTATCTCCAAAAAATGCATGAAGAAAACGAGTGGCATGGATTCACGCAACCGTTATTTCACACAATTCTAAGGGATGAAGAAATTATTATGAAATCATGGTTATATTAGCATTGATTTAAAGAGCAGAAATTATGTGATAAATAAAACAAATGCTCAAAGACCAAACAAACCGGCTCGGCTAATGTAGTAACCCACTTTCGAGTTAAGCACGAATTGCACTACCAATCATGCTATGGCGAAGACGATCGTTTTGCCCAATTCCAGGTGCCTCTGAGTGTTAGCTCCGCAGTAGTATGCCGCACCACTGTTATAGCCACAAGACAGTCGTGAGCATGCAAAGCGATTCAAACAACAATTCCAACGTTCCTGAATGTACGCAGTCTCTTTGCCTACCACTTTCAGGACGGTCTTACTCCTTGATCAGTTCAGCCCAAAAGACATGTTCACTTGGTGTGGAAAGCTCGCATATATCGTACAAGCCTATATCGCTCCGCCAAACTCGCACCTAACAGTACACGCTGGTTCGACTATAAAGCTGCACTCGACACCAACTTAGCGGCACTAGAAAACGCGAAATCCAACTTTCTATGTACCGAAATTCCTACTTTGCTAAAGATAAACACCAAAAAGTGTTGGAGCGTTATCAAGCCCTCACGTGGCAAACATATATTTCTATATATAGAGGCAACCATGCACCAATGAAACAATCCGCTTCAACTCTTAACGATACATTTGCGTAAAAAATTGGCCGCCTCCTGTAGTGATCGCCTTCCAACCACTCGCCAGTACAATTTTGTTGTTCTAGGCTATCCGTCGGTCGGGCTAAAGGGCTTACGCTGCTTCGGAATATTGCTCTCGGATGCTGAGAAGGGCTTGGCCAACGTCAGCTTCGTCACAAAAAAAAAAAAAAAAAAAAAAATCGGCGACGTGGTACTGTGTTATGTCTCCAGTGACTGTTGACATAGATGCCATTGCCAAACTTATCGATTTTCTGAGCAATCACTCATCAGCGGGCTATGACTTATGAGCACGAAATTTCTAAAAAAACACCAAGGCCAATATTTAGGTGCTTCTCGCTAAACTTTTTCTGCAGCCTTTGGATTCATCTACTCTGTCTATACAATGGAAAATCGGAAAAGTGGTGCCACTTCACAAGCCAGACAATAAAGTCTCGCAACTAATTATTGTCCCATTTATTCATTTATTTATTTAGTTGTTTATTTATTTATTGTTAGCACTACCCATTTTCAGGAGTTTTAGTAGGGTGGAATGCAATGCGTGAATGAAAATTTATTATAAAATTTCCGTACTGGAAGATTGCAATAATAATAATAATAATAATAATAATAATAATAATAATAATAATAATAATAATGCCAAACACATCCACTAATGATATCAAAATCATGTTAATTGACTCCAAAAATTGCATTTACAGTAACTGCGAATGAAACAAAGCGACAGGAAACGGAGAAGCAAACAGACGGTAATTATGAAAAATAAATGATCGCGTTTCAGCCATCAAGAAACGATGAAGATGCTGAGAAAGAAGTTGCTTGAATGATGTTGCTGTTAATGTTATTTAAATCTGTCACTGCTCTCGGAAAAAATACTTAAAGCTGTCGTTATGAGAACAGAAAGGAGTGATTGTTAGTTCGTGTCTTTGACGCGTTAAACAACCGGAGAAGAATGAAATGCATTCGCTAGCACTGACATTCTAGTGCCCCTTGATCAACTGATATAGAAATTTTAAACATGATGAGTGGTCTCTTTCGGCTAATGGCGTTAGGTTAGCTCGAGCTTGCCGGTCTCGCACTGAGCTGCATCGGAAATCGCTATAGATGAACTGTGTGGCTCTTTCTTGGACGTTTTCTTCAGTCTGATTTCACTCTTAAGTACTAGCTCTAAACTACTTGAACACACATATTTTCCAACCATCTCGTTAGGTTTCTCGATTCCAATACATTCTTCCTTCCAGCCCAGCAGGGATATAGAAAATCATTACCTTGCGAAACTCAACTCGCGATCTTTACTCACAAACTTCACCGTCTTCTCGTTCGTTCATGTTTGGCCGATTGGATTTCGCCGAAGCATATAATAAAGCCTCACATTTATTTTTACTTTATAAACTAAGTCTACTAAATTGTGACACTAACATTCTTAGGTGGATTAAATGCTTTCTATCTAACCGGACACATTTCGTTGTTGCTAACGACCATAATTCATCACACCGAAACGTTAACTCCAGTGCACCGAAAAGTTCAATGCTTGGACCTCTTTTGTTTTTGATTTATAGTGACGACCTTCCTTCACTAACATCTACCATTCATTTCTTCGCCGACGACTGTGTTGTATTTCGCGAAATTTCCAGTGTCGATGATTATTCTCACGGTCAGTCTGATATACATATCGTAGCTAACTAGTGTAAACAATAGTTAATGGAGCAACGACCCAAAATGTAAATCCATGCGTGTGTCAAGTTCTTCTAACATCATGCACGCGCACCTCCTAAAAGATTTTCGTCTTGTATGTGTTCGCTCGTACATATATCTAGGCGCACATAAAACTTCTAACCTATCTTGGAACACCCACATTGACTACGTGACTCAGATTGCAAACCGCACCCTTGGCTATCTACGCCGTAACTTTTCTGAATACCCCTTCATCCCGAAAAATACTTCTGTAAATAACCCTTGTAAGTCTAAAACTAGAATATGCATGCGCTGTTTGCGGTTCTATTACTGACAAACTAAGTACCTCTTTAGAACTTGTGCAATATAATTCAGCTCGCTCCATCTTGTCTAACTAAAATCGTACCGCAAATGTGTGTCTGTCATGAAATTCTATCGTTCACTAACACCGCTATCTCACCGTCCAAAATTGCCCGTCTCGCTCTTTTTGATAACATATATCATTCAACTCTCCAGAACGAAATAATTTTGTGGCCACAATGCATACCTTCTATTATCGACCACCGTTACAAAGTTGGCCTTGAAAGATAGCACAAAATAGGATTCTTTTAGTCATTCATCCCTTCAACATCAACTGAAAGGAACAACCTTGCTGATTACATTGTAACATTGTAACAATTCAACGCAATCGTGTGTTTGGAGGAAGTTTAATTAGCATTGTATAGCTGGATTCTCTTTCCTTTGTTTTTTTTTCTATTTTTTGCGCAACGTGTATGCATTTCGTTTTCCATGACTAGATTTTTATTTTGCTGCATACATGCCTGTAGCCCTAGCACATTTCTCAAATCATTATTTATAATTAGTTTGTGAACACTATACATGTCCTTGTTACGACTAGCTGAACCTGTATAATTAGAAAAATGTGTACTAAGATAATCTGATCTGCTTCTATATAGTACGTCGTTTATTATAATCACTCCCATCTTCAATATCCTTGATCATGAGGGTTTACATAAATAAACAAATAAATAAATAAATAAATAAATGAATAAATAAATAAATAAATAAATAAACTTCCCAAACAAGGCAATAAAGAGACAGTCGATGGTTGCGATGACAAATTTCAAAACAGGAGGTAAGTACTGCAGTCAACGTTTCGGCAAATGAACTTGATTTTTTGTTATAGCCTTGAAAGCCTTGTTCAAACAGATCACTTGTTCAAACGCCAACTGCAGCCTCTACCCACCTGTTTACGAATTTTTCACCATAAACGTCCCAAGACAGGCATACATGCAGTACTCAACCGACCCGTGGTATTTTAATATTTTTAGTAAGAGACTGGACCACTAAACACTAGTTAAAACTCGTCTTTACAAGAAGCAGACGCCAAGAAGCCTACAACTCTGGACACATGATACATAAAAAAAATGGCTTCGCTTCTGTTTTACACTTACCTGTCCAATGAAGATGCTTGCTTTATTCGAGCCGCTCGTGAGACGAGACCTGAGTTCCGCCATGTTGTCTCCTGGACAGCAAACCAGTCCCTGGCCAGTTCCTCTTCACAGTATCCCGAGTATTTAACGTCGGTTAGCCTGTAATTCTCCTCAATACCTTTCGAAAGGCGCCGAATGAATGCGCTGCTATTCTCCGGCGGTGTGTAGAATAGGGAGAGTCGCCGTATGCACGTATTCCGCTTGATCGAATCGGCCATGTCCTCGGTGTCTTGGATGGTCATGTTATAAGACGTATGCACCAATTTCGTCAACGTCTTGTTCAGAGACAGCGACTCAAGCACGTGCTTCCACCATTGGTTTCGCCCACCTGCTCCACGAACACACATCACGCGAATGTCTAGTTTTTGCAAGGTTCTAGTCGATCTCAAAAATTCGGCTAATAGAATTGATATCCGGGGGTCGTCAAACCTAAAATCAATTCGGACGGACGTTAGCTGCTGACAATTCGGTAACTGAACCAAGACGGCTAACTTTTGTTCATACTGCGACAACGACAAATCGACTGCCGAAAACACCTTCGACTGTAGGAATTCAATGTCGTACGCACTAGTGTAACGTTGGAGGGAAACTTTTTCTTCCGATCCACTCTGTTTCAGCTCTGCGCAAAGCCAGTTTAATCGAGAAAGGTAAAATGGTGAGCTGATGTGAAACTTCTTCAGGTTTTCCTTAGTTGGCAGCGCCCGGAAGAAAGCGGACCACGTTTCGGGATGCAGCGCGTACAAGGGGAGTCTCACTTCTTCCAGAGTGTCGTTCTCCATAAGAGGACGAATCCAACAGTCGTAAACTGTTCTGTGAACAGGTGGTAAAGGAAGTGGTCTCGAAATCTCCAGCATGCGTATTACTGGCTTAGTCTCGATTATTCGCGATATCAGAGCCGTGGTCTCTTCTATCACCATGAACAAGTCGAGCGATAGCTTCTCGATGCTCCAGTTTTCCAAAAGGCCTTCGAGTACGGCCATAAGAACCTTTAGCATTGTGGTGGAGGCGAGGAATTCCTTTACAGATTGCGGATACAGACTAGCGTGCACTGACATGTCCTGGAAGTGAAGCTCTGTTAGAGTGGGGTTTTTTAACAAGGCTTTAAAGAGCGTGTCAACCATCCTGTCTTCCGCAAACGTGCCCTCTATGTGTAGGCTACTGAGAGACACCGACGACTCCAGAAGTGCACACAGAGGGCCTACAAGGACATCCAGAGGTACCTCCACGGGCGTGAGTTGCAGTTTTTCAATGTTTGTCAGGCAAGGCAGTATAGTGGAAAGGGCGCTAGCGGTCGAAGTATTCATCCTAGCTACTGTAACGCTTTTGATACACCTGTTTTGACAAAGGGCGCTCAGGAGGGGCAGGCTTCTACACTCCGTTGAAGAAAGCTCAAGGCTGACGCTGCCTATGCACCGGTGCGTCGTCAATATCCACCCAAGAAGTTCCAGGCATTCTGACCATGGTTGTGTGGCGGAACTTTCCACATACGGTGCTGCGGTGGCAGTGTTGGTTACGTGTAGCTGGTTACATCTCTCGTGGTCTTCTCGGATTTCGACTCGCAAGCCGCGGAGAAAATTGTTCCAGCTAACCAGCTCGGTGACGATCTGACACGTTTCTTGATCAGAAGCTGTGCAGGGTAAGAGGTGAACACCGGTTCCTCCTTGCGGGCCTTCCATGATGACGCACCCGCTTGGTTATGGAATATGATGAAGCGTTAGACCTCCATGGTTGCTCAGCAGGTCCAGAACAGTCAGCCGCATTCCAGAGTAATCTAGTGTGACTGAAAAATATATGCTATAATGTAAAATATATATAATAAATATATGATACTATATAATATATTATATTGTTATATATAATATTATATATAGTATAAAATAAGAAATATATATTACTATATTTATAGAATATAATATTATCGGACGTATTACGTCCTGAAATCGTGCTATAATTATTAGAGACGCCGTAGTGAAAGGCTCCAGAAATATTGACCATCTGGTGATCTTTAACGTGCGCTGGCATCACACAGTGCACCGCCGCAGTGGTCCAGTGGCTAAGGTACTGGGCTGCTGACCCGCCGGTCGCGGGATCGAATCCCGGCTGCGGCGGCTGCATTTTCGATGGAGGCGAAGATGCTCTAGGCCAACGTGATCACATTTGATCTTCGCGTGGCCCCCTGGGGTTAACCCCTGGGGTTAACGAACCCCAGAGGGTCGGAATTTCCAGATCCCTTCACTACAGTGTCACTCATAATCATATGGTGGTTTCGGGACGCTAAACCCAACATATGATCATCATCGTCGTATCACACAGTACAGGGGCCTCCACCATTTCACCTTCATCGAATTGCAACCATCATGGCTGTGATCGAACCCCCGACCTTCGGGTGAGCAGCCGAGGACTCTAGCCATTTTTCCTCCGAGGTGGACAACAAATGTAAAGTTGACGGGCGTAAGAAAATCTTTACATTAAATGTGTCATGTTACTACTTGAGATGGAATTAGGGCCAAAAATAAGTTCCGACCGCAGAAGCCTCATTACAGTGAGAAACGCCAGAAGTCATCGTGCAATTACGTCTCAACTATTTCAGCTAGATTCGGGGACAACTTTCTGTGGCATGGATAGTAAGGCTACCGAAGAAAGTGGGTGTATGCCTCAGATGAAGTACGTAGTCCCACAAATGCGTCTATGCTTTTGGTGTGAAAAATCACAGAAAATATCCCTTTATTTTCTACGGATGCTATTTATAAAGAGATGTTGCAATAATATAGTCCCAAAAACCAAGGAGATACTAATACTTGTTTTGATTTATGAAGTGTCATTTCACGTTTTTGAACGCCAGAAAACGTCGCACGTTTTAGGTGCATCTCACAGTGAAAATGGCGTACTCACCATTCGGTGAGTGGTCGTCACCCTCCACCTATTATGTAGACGACTCACCGAAGAAGCCTGTGGCAAATTTCACTGACAAATGTCTGTATAAGTAGGCATAGAAAATTCTATGAAATGACATTATTCGAACGTGGCCGTCATTCGAGATGCGAGCCGCACCGGACTTATTCGCAGAGCAGTACATGTGCAGTAGCTCTGCCCCCATAGCTTTTCCTTCATTGCCACAGGAAGTTGCTCTCGATTATAACAAGCTGACGCGAGAAATAACGTACGAACGAAGCACAACTATGGTGAGCCATCTGGGGAGTCTGATAGCGTCTTATAAATAATAATATAGGCAGGGGCAACCTCATCATGCGCAGCCGTAGCTTTCGTTTGCAGATGTTACAGCAAAAAATGCCCCTGCCTTATCGAAGAGAATCGTGAGTAAATGCGAATGAATACATTTATTGCGCCAAAAGAGGGCACCATTGCCGTCTGACATTCGCCTTCACAGATTTCTGCCATCGCCTTAAGAGGGGCCCAGCCAGCGAACGGTCGAGAGCGAGGAGCCAGCGTTCTCGGCTCTGCATTGGCGTTTCACAGCAGCGTCTCGAGCGCATATTTCCGGCTGTTCTTGAGAGGCGCCCAGCCAGTGAACGGTCGAGAGTGAACGCGTGCGCAGAGAGGAGAGAGAGCGAATGGCGAGAGAAGGAAGGCGAAGCACTGCAACTACCCTTTCCTACACTCTCTCGCAAAGCATGCTCCAGCGGCTAGGGGCGAGGATAACCCAAGGAGGACATAAAAACTTGCTGGAGTGGAAGCGACGCCCGTCAGGTGACGCCAGCGGCAGCCATCTTGCCGGAGGCAGAAAGCGCGCTGCCGGTGTGTCGCCTCCACGCTTTGTTGCTGGTGCACGCTGTTTTCTTCAAAGTTTTCAATGAGTGCAAGTCTTGCTCTTGGATAATGGTTACCTCCTGCGTTGCCTACGGATGCACAAACAAGCTGAAGAAAGGTTGTGGCCTCACATTTCACCTGTAAGTACATGAAATTTAGCGTGTTCTACTCGCGGTCATTTCAGCCGCATTGTAGTTGGTTGCAGGCCCGCACATGAAAGAGCAGCAAAATGGCATTGTGTGTACGTGTGCCGCAGTTGATTGTCGTATATTTCTTGACAGGTTTCCAAAGAATGCAGAAGTTCGGAGTCTTTGGGAGCGGGCAGTTCGCCGTGAAGGGTGGCGCGCTAAGGATGGAGACCGCCTGTACTTTGTACATTTCACTCCTGAGTGCTTTGACCGCACTGGGCAAACGACGCGACTGCGGGTGGGAAGTGTGCCCACGTCGTTTCCAGCTTTTCCGCCTCATCTGCAGAAACCTGTGAGTATTACTGCCATCGCTGGACGAGAAGCGTAATGTTTAGCGTGCATAACGCTCGTGGCGTTACGGCCGCTACATAATACTTGTTCCACGAAATGTTGTTGCGGGTATACGTGGCATTGATTGCGTGCCGAGAATTGGCGGTACTGTGCAGGAGTAGCTGTAGTTTTAGCATATCGTTACCGTGTTTGCGTTACCGTTTACCGCATTACCGGACGCCGCCGGCGAAGGTGAAGTTACCGGTAATGGTAACTGCTTCACCTTCGCCTTAACTGGTGATCAAGATATTTATTTATTTATTTATTTATTTATGTATTTATTTATTTATTTATTTATTTATTACTGCTGACCTGTTTACCAGGTCTTAAGCAGGAATGGGCATACAGCAATGTTTACTACAAAAACATTATTGACATCCACAGCATACTGACAGCGGTTACAATTCAATACTTAAAAGCACATCCGGCGAATGGAAAGTTATACCAGAGCGGGTGCATGTCCTTTTTGCTGGCATACAATGTCTCGTGCACGATTATGAAAAAGTTTGTTACTTAATACATTTATTATTTCTTCAAAGAAAATGTGTAGCTTAATTGTACCCACATTATACGTGTGAGGTTTCATTTAGTTTTTGCGCTTGCTGCCTTTTTAGCTCGTCTGAGAAAACGTATGCTTTCAAACCCAGGTCAAACGGAAGCGTCCCGACCCCAAGTCTCGAGATTTCCCGGCCCCACCTGGTCCTGAGTGTTCTGGGTTGTGCGACCTGCCTGGAGCTGAAAATATTCCTGAAGACTCGCCAACCAAACAGTTCTACAAAGACAAGGTCCTTTCCTCACAAGAAGAGATAACCCAGTTAAAGAAGGTCAAAACACTGCAACAAACTAAACGAAGGCTGGTCAAGAGAAATGAAACCACCCAAGAAATCATCAAAGAAATCAGAGAGCAAAAACTCTTGTCAGAAGAAGGCTCACATCTGTTTTCATCTGTTTTCTCGGATGACATTCAGCAACTACTTTGCAGGGTGGGCAATGAGCAGAAGGGCAAGTACCCACCTGAGGTGCGAGCATTTGCACTGACTTTGCATTTTTACAGTCCAGCCGCGTACGAGTATGTACGATCCAAGTTCAACGAAGCCCTCTCATCCCAGCGAACACTAAGGGGCTGGTACAAGTCGATTCAAGGAGCTCCTGGCTTCACAGCCGAAGCATTTGCTTTCCTTGAGAAGTTTGCGGAAGCACGTGATAAACCCTTCTACTGCGCTCTCATTGTAGACGACATGGCCATCAGGAAACACGTAGAGCTAGTTGGAGATAAGGTAGTAGGGTATGTTGACTTCGGAACTGGGCTTGACGATGACGGTCTTCCTGAAGCTGCAAATGCGTGTGTCTTCATGATCGTTGGAATCAACGTCAGATTTAAGATGCCAGTTGGATACTTCTTAATAGACTCACTCACAGGAGCAGAGAGGGCCGAGCTGGCCAAACAGTGCATTGAGAAGCTTGCGTCGGTGAAGGCTGAAGTATTCTCTCTCACATTTGACGGAGCCTCGTCGAATTTCACTATGGCCAGGTGTTTAGGTGCTCAACTTCGTGTTGACTGTGAGCAAATTTCTTCAAGCTTTGTGAACCCAGCTGACGATGCTAAGAATGTTTACATTATCCTAGACGCCTGCCACATTATTAAGCTTATCCGCAATTCCTTGGCGAACTTAAGCTACATTGTTGATGCTGAAGGAAAGCACATAAAGTGGGCCTACATAGTGGCATTGGAGGCATTGCAGCGTTCCGAAGGGCTGCGGCTGGGCAACAAACTCACGAAAGTACACGTGCAATGGGAAAAACAAAAGATGAAGGTGCGATATGCTGCGCAAGCATTGAGTTCCTCTGTGGCCGACGCCTTGGACTTCTGTGAAAATGTGCTGAAGCTACCCCAGTTCCGGGGCGCCAGTGCAACATCGAAGTTCGTGAGGGTCTTCGATCACCTGTTCGACCTTTTTAATTCTAGGAACCCTTTTGCAAGGTCGTACAAGGCTCCTCTGCGGAAGCAGAATGAAGCCTGCTGGAAGCCATTCTTTGCCTACACCCAAGCTAATATAAAGGGATTGAGAGATCCGGCTGGGCGGCCAGTTTTAGAAGGCTTGAAAAAAAAACTGGTTTTGTGGGCTTCTTGATCTGCATGGCGAGCACTGAAAAAATGTTCGACGAGCTTGTTGGCCAGGGTAAGCTGAAGTACTTGTTGACGCACAAACTGAGCCAGGATCACGCTGAGAACTTCTTCGGATCTGTTCGTAGCCGAGGTGGGTATAACAACAACCCAACCGCTGCTAAGTTCATGGCAGCATACAAGCGTTTGCTGGTGCAAACAGAAGTGACGTCTTCTAGCTCGGGAAACTGCACCAAAGACATGGCTTCCATCCTGAATGCCACTACTGTTGTCGCCCAGGTAGACGCAACAAGCGCGCTCACAGACATGCGCAGGTCCTCGATCTTGGAGCCTCACGATCACCACGACTACACGCACCCTGAAAACCTTTCTGCCGTAGTTGTTGCGGTGGTGCCTTATATCGCAGGCTTCGTTGTACGCCAAGTGTGCAAGGCAACAACATGCGAATAGTGCATTGCGGCCCTGTACTCAGATGAGCTAGTTCCCCTAGTTGAGCAGAAAAACAGAGGTGGGCTTGTGTCCCCGTCCAAGGATGTCATTGGCTTGTGTGAAGCCGTTGAAAAGGGGCAGCGATGGCTACAGATTGAGTGTGGAACACTTCAAGCTGTTAACTCCTAGTCAAAGCATCTCGTTTTGGAAGTGCTACGACTGTCTGTAGAGGAAAAATGGTTTCAGAAGCTAGAGCAGCACATTCTTGACCTTGATCCCCTCGACAATCATATCTACAGCTTGTGCAAAAAAGTTGCGGAGCTGTATGTGAAAATCCGCATCCACCATATGACAAAAGAAAGAAACCGCGAGATCATCAAGGACAGGGTCAGGCCAGTTCTTTCAAGAATGATCATTTTAAAACATCAGTGAGTCTCCCCGCACTGCTCGTTTCGGCTATACTGTTCGCATATATTTTTAATGTTTGTGTGATTGTGTTTTTTCTGCCATTTTCGAGTTTCTCAAAGCGTTATTGTAGGCCATTTCGCCACCAAAAAGCAAAGAATAAATGCTTTCAACCTGACACAACTGTTTTTATTGCTTTGAAGACGCGAGAAACTGCACCTGCTGCTTAAATAAGCGCGAGCGCAGCTGTACTCGGCTGTTTCTTGCCTCTGCCAAGATGGCGCGGCTTCACCCCCTCCCATGGGTAAGCATAGGCGGCTTCCACTCCAGCAGGTTTTTATATCCTCCTTGGGATAACCACGCGCACCAAGGGGCTTTACGCACGCCCGCAGCTGTTGCAATAGCAGAGGGAGTGAGAGCGGAAACATAACACCTGTCGACGCACGTCCGCCGCCACGGACGCCGCCGCCGGATGCCTGCCATAGCCCGACTAATGGAGTCATCGATTGGCAGATTCGGAGTGGCCGACGAACTCTGCGCCGAAGCACTTCACTCTGGCGGAGGGCAAAAGAAGGGAATCCACCCATGGAACACACGTGCTCTATTATCTAGAACAAATAAAGGTTCAGAATGGAACGCGATGCGCGCCTTTCTGTTTTGGCATGAATGGGTACGCGGGGCACAGCGCTGCTATGCTAGCAAAACGTGAGCTCCGACGCGAGGCAAAACTGACGCTACCAGCGTCCGTTGGCGCGGCCGAAGTTGACACCGTTTGAAGGCACGGGGCACTTGAGACTTCCGATCAAATCCACCAATTTAAGTGGAGTAGAAAAAATTGCTCTGTGGAGTGGATGTGGCGACAAAACTGCTCCAGATCTGCCAATGAAACATACAGGGAGCACTTTCAATCCTCCAATAAAAGAGACTTGTTCCAGATGAAGCAGGCGAAAGTATTTCGGAAGTGCTGCGAATCTGTCGATGGATGACACCATCAGAAATGCATTCGCATTTAAAAGAAAAGCGGTCACCCCAAGTGGTCGTGAGGTTTTCTATGGGGGCTGCACGCTGCGCATCAGTAACACCCTCCCCCCCCCCCTTTGGGGTGACTGAAGAGGCAGCTATTCTCCCAACACTCACCCTTCCCTGTGCGCATAATGTATATGCTGGTCACAATGACAAGCAGTGCCTTCGAAAAGGCGATGAACTGCAGTTCTTACTTTACTCTCCCTTAAGATAACAGCGATCATTGACAGCTAATAAATGGCTTTTATTACTTTGCTTGCTAACTACTAGTTTTGAGCCCACAAACACTGTAAAACTAAATGCCTAAATTTCTTACTTTCTGCATGATTCGCAACTCTTTCCACTTTGTTTGCGTGAATGAAATTAATTTCAAAATTTAGATTGTATTCACTGACTATGCCTTCCGCTTTGAAATTAAAACCTTTCGCTATTGGCTCTGAACCTCTTTCACGCAGCTCACAGGTACTGGACAAAATTTGCGGAAACTTGGTAAACGCCACTCTATTTATAATCGGAGACGTACGACTAAACATGGTGTAGTTTCTCACCTTGTGGATATCAGTACGCGAGTAGAGGTAAAACGGAAGATGGCAGCTCAGGACGACAGCGTTGAAACGATGTGACAGCAACAGATCTGGGCCAGGCAGTCATGTTGACGGATGCCGAATCTGCAAGGATGTGGCAGTCGATACTCGAACCTAGTCCCGGCAGAGTAACGACCAGGCAAGCAAGGCCTTCTTCTTCTTCACCTCTTCTCGTGGCTCTTACGCAATGCAGGTGATTGGCCGATTGTTAGGTGAATTTTTTTTCAGTGTTTCTTAATCATAAAATGACTATGCTAAATTTCAAACGGCCCCTAAATTGCCAAGAGGTCCAAAATTATGGTGTGATCCATTGGCCACAGAGTTTCATACAATCATACCCAGAGCAGAATCTGGCGCTAGTGTCTACGCGTGCTACTTCGGCGGCACTTGTACCCCAATGGGAATCATGGGAAGTACAGGCTTCAGATCCGCTTTGAATGGATTAGGTTCTTGAGATTCGCGACGCTTCTTTTTCGGGGGTAAAACAAAGTAATATGAACTCAAATTTAGTTTGAACTTGATTCAATTATTTGTGCAAGAACTTTATTGCAAAAAGTTTTCGCGACCAGACGGCAAAAGTGAAGCCTGGATGAATTCAATCATCGGGGTTTGCATCGCTGTGCTATTGCACTCCAGATTTGGCATCAAGCTTTATTGAATTATTTTTCACAACACTTGAAAATAAACTTGATTGTTTTTGTCTCACAAGTATGTACTATCTGTTTATAGAAATAACAGTACAGGATTAAGCGTGAAACACGTATCGTTTCGTCTTCTGCGACGCTAGATGCGTCTGTCCCAGTAGTCCCAGTGGTATGCCCTCAATACACCTCTGATTTTGTTGTGAAGTCGAGTCAGTGGAGCGTGACGGTGCGTCTCCTCTGTTTCGTCATCAGTTTGCAATCGATTTAAAACGAGCTTAGGCAAGACGCGCTCGTGAAAAACATTCACTCGAGGCAATGTCCTGCACTGGCATGAGACGCTACATCTATGTGCAGTGGTGAGGGGACGACGCTTCTTTTAACCGTCAAATACGACTCGTAAAGCTCCAACGTCGCAGCAAATCAGGAGATCCAGTGGTCGTCACCCTCTTCGAAAATAAAGGTACTGCTTCAGCCTCTTTCACCGCACCTCACTACCCACGCTGTGCGAAGAACAAAACTGAAACTGCAAAAAAAAGTCCATAGACACTTCGCCAGTTAACCCTATCCAGTCTTCAGCCTGTACTTCCCATCATTCCCACAGAGGTACACGATCGCAGCGCCAGATTCCTCTCTAGTTATTATTGTATGAAACTCTATGCCATTGGCATATTCGGAGCAATTCTGGCAGTACTTTTTCTTCTACATACGGAGCAAGTCTATTTTATTCGCAGATTGAAAGTGCACCCTGTAAGTTTCATTGGCAGATCTGGAGCAGCTTCGTTGCACTATCTACTCCACGGAGCAAATTTTTCTACTTCGCGAAAATCAGTGAATTCAACCGAAAGTTACTAGCGCTCTGTACCTTGAAACGGTGCCAACGCGCCCAGGAACGCCACTCGCGTCGGTTGAGCCTCGCATCGAAGCTCACGTTTTGCTAGCGTAGCGTCACTGTGCGCAGCGTACCCACTCATGCAAGAAGAGAGACGCGCGTGGCGCGTTCCATTCTGGCCCTGCCATTTTGCTCGGGAGGAAGAGCGTGTGTTCCATTGGCATATTCCCTCCGGTTACTCTCCGCCAGAGTGGAGTGCTCTGGTGGTGATTTTGTGCCCTCCTCCTCCCCCCCTCCCCTGCGAATCTGCCAATCGATGACACCATTAGTTGTGGCGTCGCAGTTGTGCGCGAGTCTACAGCGAACGCTGCCGGAGTTGCACGCATTTCCTCGTTTTCCTCTTTTGTTGAATGCGAAGCATTTCTTAGCGAACTTTGGTGGTGGTGAAAACATTTAATAACCATTAAATGGTTACAGAGAGGTGATTGGGTTGGGGCCTTATTGGCCTCCTACCCTCACAGCACTAGGTGGAACCCCTATTCCGGGGCTCCATTGGCAAGCAACGCCGCCCGCGCCCGTTGAACCAGAGCCTCTTGGGCCTTCAGGTCTTGACAGCCGAGCAGGGCCGCCTCCCAGTCCTCTCTCGTGGGATTGGGGTTGGGGGGGATAGATGGGTTAGACTGGCACGCCCAGACGATGTGAAAGGTGTCAGCCACCTCACCACAGAACTGGCACGTGCCATCAAAGGATGAATTGAAATGTTTTAGCACCGCCGGGCACAGTACAGTATTGGTAAACAGTTTTAAAAGGAGGCGCTCGTCAGCGCGATGCAGTCCCTTACAAGGGTCTGGATAGCGCCGGTGCTCCTCCTTGTAGTAATTGGTAATATCTTTGAATGAAAGGGCCGAATTGTCTGATTGCGAGTAGGCTTCCAAAGACAGGGAGATAGCCCGGGAAGAGAGTGCGCGGGCGGCCTGATCGGCCTGTTCGTTACCCCTGAGTCCTTGGTGACCGGGTGCCCAAACCAGATTTCGCGGAGTTGGATTAACGTATCGGCAGCTAGGTTCCAGTATGCGCTGAGCAAGCGGTGAAGCCCACCCTAGCTGATAGTTCCGACAGGCCCCTCGTGAGTCGGTGATGATATGTTTAGAAGAGGGATAGGTGAGAGCCAGAGCGATGGCAACCTCCTCCGCGTGTGTTGCGCTGTAGGCTTTGAAAGTGAGCCCGTTTACGGTGTTTGCGTTGTGTATGACTGCGGCAGTATACCACCCCCCATGGTGCGGGCCGGCAACGTCCACGTAGCACACGTGTTCCTCTTGACCAAAGTGTCGCTGCAACGCTTCCGCGCGCGCCTGGCGGCGACCACTGTGGTTTTCTTTGGACATGTTGCGGGGAAGGGGTCGGACCCGGAGGGCGCGTCTCCAAGGTTCTGGCACTCTCACCCTTTCCTCAATATAGTAATCGTGTTTGATGTGTATTCGGTCCAAGAGGCGGCGACCGGAATGGGTCTGTGCAAGGCGCGTGTATTGGTTAACGAGGTGGGCTTCTCGAAGTTCCCGGTAGGTATTCACCACGCCTAGGGCCAGAAGTCTCTGGTTGGACGTGGTGATAGGGAGGTCGAGAGCCCGCTTGATAACTTTACGGTGGATGACCTCGAGTTGATCATCCTCGAGTTTGCGTAGGTGCAAGTAGGGAGTCGAGTAGAGTATTCTACTCGTTACGAAAGCATGGGCAAGCCGCATTGCATCCTTGCTACGTAATCCGCCCCGCTTGTTGGAGACCCGGCGGACCATACGGCCCACCTGGTCTCCCACCGTGCGAAGTTTGGCTATTGTGGTGTCGGCCTTGCGTTGGTGGTGTATGAAGAGGCCAAGGACGCGGATCTCCTTGGCCTCACGGATCGGTCCCGAGGAAAGACTGATATGGAGCTGAGTTGTGTCCTGAGCGGAGGGACGTACGTGCACAAATTCTGACTTAGCCGGGGCACACTGGAGTCCGCAGTAGGTTGCGTAGTCGTCGACTACAGTCGCTGCTGCTTGCAGGCATGACTCCATGTGACCCAGGTTACCTTGCGTGGCCCAGATCGTGATATCATCCGCGTAAAGAGCGTGATGTATCCCTGGTAAAGAAGCCAATTTGGGGGGAAGATGAAGCATGGCTATATTAAATAGGAGAGGAGAGAGGACCGCGCCTTGAGGAGTTCCCCTCGAGCCGATGACGTAAGGCCCATGTTCCTCATCTTGTATGCGTATGTAGGCTCGACGGTCTGTAAGAAACTGTCTAACATAATTGAATGTTTTATAACCACAGTTGGTCTGACTGAGGTGGTCAAGGATTACCTCATGCTTCACGTTGTCGAATGCTCCTTTAAGATCCAAGGCCAGGACTACCTTGTCATTGTGGGGGCATTCAACAGGATCTAATATGTCATGGTGGAGCTGTAGAAGTATATCCTGGGCTGACTTCTGAGGGCGGAATCCAAACATGGTGTCCGCAAAAGTGTGCTGTGTTTCTAGAAACTCGGAGAGTCTGTCGCGCACCATCGTTTCCATCAGCTTGCCGACACAAGACGTGAGGGAGATGGGGCGAAGGTTCTCCACGTCAATAGGTTTACCTGCCTTCGGGATGAAGGTCACGAGAGCTGATTTCCATTCAAGAGGGAGAGGAGTTTCTCCGTCCCAAATGCTATTGATGTATTTGAGGAGCGTGGCGTAGGCTGCGTCGGGAAGATTGGCCAACAGTTTGACCGTAACCTGGTCACGCCCTGGTGCAGTGCCACGCTTCATCTTGCGTAAGGCCGCCTGGAGGTCGTGGAGCTGGAACGGGGTGTCCAACTGCGTGTTCTTTTTGCCTGCGTAGGAGTATGCGGCCGTCCGGGGGTCCTTGGTGGTGCACAGGTATCGGTCCCTGAGCGTGTTTTCCAGCTGTGTTGTCGTTCCTGTAAAGTTGTGCATGACCTTATGTAAGTGACGTTGAGTTTCCGTGCGTGTTTGTGTTGGATCGATGAGAGCGCGAAACAGGCGCCACGTGTTGCGACCAGACATATGGCGTGCAGCCGTGTTGCACCTGTCCACCCAGTTAGTGTCGGCTAGCTGAGCAGCATATTCCGCAGCTTGCTCCGTGAGTTCTAGGATGCGTTTCTTGAGGCGTCTGTTATGTTTCTGTTTTTTCCATCGTTTGGTGAGGCTGCGACGGGCCTGCCAAAGATGGAGGAGGTGGTTGTCCACGTCCGTTTGAGTTTCCGTGAGCTGTATCAGCTGTTCGTGTTGTTTCAGTGTAGACGTCAGTGATTTAGACCAGGTGTCGTATCCCGACTGGAGAGGGTCTACAATAGGTAGAGTGGTGCGGAAAGTTGTCCAGTCTGGGATACGAGCTTGTGTAAGTGGGCGTTTTAAGGGACGCATGTACACAGTTGTGTTTAATACACAATGATCACTACCGAGAGTGTCCTGTGTGTTCAGCCAGTCGGCATGGCGTATGTTGCGTGTAATTGTGAGGTCCGGGCAAGTATCTCGTTGAACAGAGTTGCCTACACGTGTTGGGCTGGCGGGATCAGTGTGGAGGGTGAGTCCAAGTGTAGAAAGAAGTTCCGCAAGCTTCCTTCCACGCGTGTCCTCTCGTGGGTAACCCCATAACCTGCTTGGGGCATTGAAGTCGCCGACGATCAGGAGGGGGTCCCGTCCTGCCACCTGCATAGCTTGTGTGAAAGTTTCGCTGAACGTGACGTTCTTAAGCTTTGGGGGACAGTAAATGTTTAAAATATGAACAGGTGGGTCAGATCGCCTTATAGGCAGCACCGACACCATTGTGTATGGGAAAGGCGGTGTTGTGGGGAGTGTGACTTCCTGGGCGGTATATTGCTTGTGAACAAGTATACATGTCTCCGGGTTGTGTTGAAATGTAGTGTAATTTGTGAGTTTGACGTCCGAGCCGGGTTCCTGAAGGGCAACCACGGCAACAAGGAACTCAAAGGTCTCAAGATAGAGGCGGAATGAGCCCGCTTCTTGTGGTTCTTGAGACCTCTGCAGTTCCACTGTGTTAGTAGCAACGGCTGAGTTGCTCTGGCTCGCGACCTAGGGTTGGAGGCCATGTTCGGAGATAGAGGGCGGGGTTGCGTTGTTAAGATTACTCAGTTCACCAGCACCCTGTGCTGACGTACTGGAGTCTTCAGAAAAGTCCGACTCATCTGGAGTCACTCTGTTAAATTTTGAGGGGCGATTAACGTCCCTAATTGGCCCTACGCGCTTGAGGACGCGTGGATTGTCTTGTATTCACTTTTGGATAATGTGAGTTACTGTTTGTGTCACCTGTGCGATGACAGTCTCCATATGACGCGCGATGGTGTCGTGGATAATTTTGGGGAGGTCGGCCAATTGTGTTTCTATTGCATTCACCTGGGTCTCCAGGGCCGCGACGCGACTCTCTACAGTAGTAGGAATCTCCCTGTCTGTTATATTTTCCTCTTCGTCGCTCAACGAGGGTTTAGTAGTGAGATTGGTTTTGAGCGAGTCAAGTTCGCTGGCTAGTTTTTCATTCTGAGATCGCAAAAGGGCGAGCTCATGCCTGAGTTTTTGTGTTTCGGTAGTGCTTGTGGCAGAAGGAGGTGGAGAGGAGAGAGAGGAGGGAGAGGAGGCGACCTCCACCCAACTGCCCACCTTGGGTTGGTTGCGTGCAGCGTTGCCAGATGGAGCGCCGAGAGCTGGAGATTCCGCCGCGCCAGGTGGTAGCGTTGCCGTTGCTGCTTTGCCAGGAATTGGCACTTTGCCAGTTGACCGGTGCTTTGGTTTTGTTGGGGTCCCCGATGTCCTGGACCCTGGTTGCTGAAGCCTGATGAATTTTTCAGTGCATTCGCGGGAGCTGGTGAGGTGCGGACCCCCGCAAACTATGCACGTTGGGTTGCATTCGTGGGGGGCCATCCCCTCAGGACCAGCGCCCTCGTTTTGGCCACAAAGGCTGCATCTTTCGGTGACCGGGTTGGGACAGATATCCGCCCGGTGCCCCAGTGCACCACAGCGGTAGCACGCTGGCACTGTCTTCTTGTACTCCCTGACGGGAGTCAGTTCTGCGTTATAGTGGACGAAACGCGGAACCTTCCTTCCCGCGAAAGTCAACACAGCTACGTTGGAGTTCCCCAGCTTGCGCGCATAGACTAGTTCACCGCCACGCCACTGCACACTATGTTTCAGAGACGCACTGGTTTCGAGGTTGTGCACAGAAATCACGCCGCGACACACATCACCGGTGAGCTTGAGCTGACCGCGAAGCGGCAGCGGTCCTTTGCTGGTGTTGATTTGAAAGTCCGACAGCAGTTTCTGAGCCACCTCGTTATTCTGCGTGCCACAGATGATGATGTTTTGCTCCCAATTGGGAGAAATGCTGATGTCATTCATGTGCTGCCTTCCGATGAGTTGGGAAATGGCAGCGCCGAGCTCACCTTGTTGAAACGCTGCCTTGAGGGCTACTGTGATGCGTGGCTTGAGCACGATCACGTAGTCGCCAGGATTCATCCTGACCGTTGGTTTCGGCGTCCACTTGGAGACTGGTGAAGTCTTTTGTGGAGCTTTAGGAGATGGAGCACGAGCGTCTCCAGTGGCTGAATTGTTGAGAGGAGTTTTCAGTGCAGACGCTCCTTCCGCGTTTCTTCGGCGGCGACGCCGACCCTCGACGAGTTGAAAAATGTCGGCTTGCTCCACCGAAATGGTGGATGGGCCGTCGTCTGATGGATTTGTCGGGATATACGACCACGACAGAGTCGTAGGGTCGTAGCCACGTAGTTCAGGCAGCGCCATGTTGAGGAGTTGACCGAGCGGCGTCTCCGCATCCAGCAGCGGCGGAGCCGCCGCCGTGAGGCTTAGCTCGTTCGCTACGTTGTGATGCAAAGTTGCTCGAAGTGGCCGAAAATTGGGCGTACCTGGGTGAGATCGGTGTCCCCAGAATCTTGCTGACTTGGCAGATGCAGTCACACAAGTTTTAGAGCAGCCACATTGAAGAGAGCACGGTTCCAGCCGAAAATCGACGGAGCCGATGAGCGTCGCGTCCGATCACTTCGCGAAGCGCCCGCGTCTCCCTAGCGAACTTTGGCGACATTGAGCGTATCTATCTATCTATCTATCTATCTATCTATCTATCTATCTATCTATCTATCTATCTATCTATCTATCTATCTATCTATCTATCTATCTATCCATCTATCTATCCATCTATCTATCTATCTATCTATCTATCTATCTATCTATCTATCTATCTATCTATCTATCTATCTATCTATCTATCTATCTATCTATCTATCTATCTATCTATCTATCTATCTATCTATCTATCTATCTATCTATCTATCTATCTATCTATCCGCCTACGACATTTACCTCTCCTGGCCGTTTGCATAATGGTATCGATACCGAACTTTGTATGGCATAACATTACTGTATGACGAGTATATTTTATTAGTCATAACAAGAACATCATGACATGTATGTCGTGAATGTCATGATTTACATTACATGGCCTTGCTGTTCTTGCGGTGGTCTCGTTCACATGACATGCTGCCAAACTGGTATGCTATGACATGATTGCATCGCAAACACAGGCAACAGACCCTAATGTGGAAATCATGACATACATGTTATGTAAGTGATGAGTCGTGACTAAACGCCACGCTCATGGTGCGCTCGCAGCCATCTCGCTAGATTCACATATACAAAATCGGCGTTACGTGATGCGAATGGATGGCGAAGGTATGTGAAGGGTGCAAACACGATAATCATGACGTGCGTGTCATGTGATATTATGACTACAAGCCACACTCATGATGCCCTCGCAGGCGTTTTGCTAGCTTCACACACCCCAAACTTGGTATTACGGGACGTGAATGGACGACAAAGGGATGTGACTGGTGCAAGCACGATAATCATGTGATGCGTGTCATATAACAACATGACTACGTGCTACGTTCATGCTGTGCTAGCGGCTGTCTCGCTAGCTTCACATGTACCAAATTCAATAGTACATGACGCGAACATATGTAAATGACATGTCCAATCATGATAATCATGACATGCGTGTCATGTAACAACATGCCTACATGCCGCACTCATGATGCGCTCGGGGAAGTTTCGCGGAATTCATATATGCCAAATTTGGTATTACGGGACGTGAATGGATGACGAAGGCATGTGACTGGTGCAAACAATATAATTATGAGATGCGTGTCATGTAAGAGCATGACTACATGCCACACTCAAGGCGTTAATACACCTAGACGTGATCCGGTGCGCGTGTGCTTCAGCGTTGGTTTCGTTGCTTCATGCCGGTGATGCCACGCCAGGCGCCGATCTGCCTGGCCAACGCCTCCTAGATTTCCCGTGCCTGCCGTAACATCGGTGGTCACTTCGGAAGCGGTGGTCGTCGGAACTACGGTGGTGGTGCCACTCAAGTACACTCTAAAAAATATCGAGTAAAAAGAGTGTCATTTTGTCCCACAACAATAATCGTCATCAGGCTTGCGTGCGCTTCCTATCTTGAAAACTCGGCACTGGCCACTTTCCTTCCGAGAATGCAATGTAACCCTGATAATGGGCATGTCGATGGTGACCGGAATGTATCGGGCGCGGGGCGATAGCGGAAAGATGGAACGCAATATAGATGACGATTATTGTTGTGGGACAAAAGGACACCCTTTTTACTCGCTCTTTTTTAGAGTGTAGGGGTGTCTTCAAATAGGTTTTTACGTTTTTGGAGCTTATATGCAACAAAAATAACGTAAAAAATTTAAAAAAAGGCGTAAACGTAATTATAATTATCCCTGCGTAAGTGATGCCGTCATTCAGCAAGCAACTTTTTAATACAAGGCATCCTCTGAAATTAGTAGCAAATGCCGAAATTGCCGATCGCATAGGCCAAGTACAAAGACCCTTACCTCTACGTAGGCAGCGTTGTCACAGATGACAGATGACCGGCGTTTCGCGCTCATTCGGCAGGCACGAAAAATCTAGGAGGCGTTGGCCTGGCATATATATCCTCGCAGGCATGTGCCGCGCTGCGTTGCTTTGACGCGTGTGCGGCACTGCGTTGCTTTGACAAGTCCGGCGTCCCTTCGTCACGAAGCAAGACAGACGTTGTGCATCCTGGGTAACGTGGTTGGCATTTCGCACCGGTTGCCGCAGGGCTGCGCCAATAGACGCTGGTCGCGTCTGGCGTCAGACTATATAGTCATAGAGAAAAAAAAAGACAAAAGAGGACACTCCGCGAAACCTGGCCTCAGGAAGTGCGTCACGACTACGTAACGAACAAGTGCTCTCACCAAACGTCAGAGGACGCAAGCGCAAAACAAAAACAGTTATAATCAATGCAACAGAATTGTTTTTACAAAATAATAAATATACGCCCAAATCTGGTATGTTCTTTATACATAAAAACAATTTATTCAACACACCTTACGCGATTATTTTTCTTCAGCCGTACTGTCATAAACACCATCCACCCAGCGACAAGCCCATGCATGACTGACAGCGGGAAGCTTTCGTCGCTTTCGTGAACGTCGGCTGCGTCGGCGTTTTCGTGCGTGAGATAACAGGTGAGGTACGTTTTCAAGTGAAGCTTGTTGAATGACATGTTGTTGGGCTTGTTGGGTCATTTTTTCAGAAAACGGTTACACCCGCGCGAATAAGACACCATGCAACCAACATAGAAAGATGCACACACACACGTTGCGCTTCGTGTGTGCGAGTTTGTTTCTTACGTGGCGTCTCATTCACGCAGTTGTAACCTTTTTCTGGAGCTTGTAAGGACGGGGAGGTTCGCTAAAAAGAAAGTTTGCGGCTCTATGCGGCGTCTAGACGGGAACATTGTGCAACGTATGCAGTATAGCAAAGGCGGCATGGCGTCAAGCCGAGGCGAAGCGTGCTGCGTCTGCCACGAACGCGAGCGTCTGTGCGCTGAGCATAGCTGGGCAGCTAGGTCATAGGCTCGGTGGCTCGGTGCAAAATATTGAGAATCGTTCGCTGGGCCTCGCATGCTTCACGACGCGTTTCCCGAAGGCTTGGAACACGAATTATTCTTGGTGTGCCGGAGGCAGATCTGGACTAGCCAAGTGGCCATCATCTTCGTTTCTTCGCTAGCCTTGTGCCACTAGTGCAAGCTGCCCACAATTTTTTGACGTTTCCAATATAACTTTACCGCACAAATTTCAACTACGATTTTTCTTCCCAATGTACTGCTGATACTGCGTATGCACGAAGGTGTTCTAAAGTTCCCAGGCCAGGCCGCGATACCATTGCATTACAAGGGATAGCGGCCTGGAAACTTCTGAAGATCTTTGTACGTGGTCTTGACGTCTATCTTTGTAAGTCAGAGTTTTATGGGTCAGAGATGTATCACTGGTTTTGTATTGTGCATCGATTAGCTAATCATTCAATGGGGTTTGCTGGCACACTTATGACGTGCACATATTGTAACGGGTGTAAGAGAGGAAAAGTCAAAAACTGGTTTATTATGGGTGAACTTGTGCCTTGAAAATTATGTGCGAAAAGATGGAAGAGTCTGCTAGAGCGTTCCAAAAACAAAAACTGTTCCT
Source organism: Rhipicephalus microplus (assembly GCF_043290135.1). Classification (NCBI taxonomy): domain Eukaryota; kingdom Metazoa; phylum Arthropoda; class Arachnida; order Ixodida; family Ixodidae; genus Rhipicephalus; species Rhipicephalus microplus. Next base: position 42,165,109 of record NC_134708.1, read on the forward strand.
CTGCCCAGGCACCGTCTTCTTCTTCGCAGCTCCAACCCACACTGGCTCGTGCCTGTGAACAAGGGGCATGAGTCGTGCGGCCCCAAGCAAGAGTGCACACAAGACTGTGGACGCTGATTTTTCATAATGTCCGATATTGTCAACAGTCTCTGTGGCATTAGTCCCCCTTCGAAATACGCATCGTCCCGATGCGCTATGGAGGGAGGCAAACAGAAAAAGGGAGCGCTTTCATTCCCTCTCATAATAGGGCTTCATACGAACGACGTGTACGACTTCTGCGCTGTTTTGCCGCTTTGAAGAGATGTGTTCATCGGCGATGACTTCGTAGTTTAGGTCACTAATTCGTCGGAGAACCTTATAGGGGCCAAAGTATCGACAAAGAAGCTTTTCTGATAGGCCGCGGCGTCGGAGTGGTGTCCATATCCACACTCGCTCGCCTGGGTTGTACTGAACTTTTCTGCGGCGCAGGTTGTAGTGCCATGCGTCCTTGTTTTGCTGTTGATGTATTCGATGTCGTGCCACTGGCGTGCTTCTTTAGCCCTTTGCAGAAAGTCGTCAAGTTCAGATGGCTCGTAATGGTCGTTGTATACTGGCAACATGGCATCTAGTCTCGTAGTGACAGTGCGACCGTAAACCAGCTGAAATGGTGTGACGCCGATGGTCTCCTGCACTGCCGTATTGTAGGCGAAAGTTGCGTGTGGCAAGATTTCGTCCCACAATTTATGCTCAATGTCAACGTACATCGACAGCATGTCAGCGATGGTGCGGTTCAGGCGTTCTGTCAACCCGTTGGTTTGGGGATAGTATGCAGTGGTCCTCCTATGGCTGGTGTTAGTCATTGTCAATAAGGACTGCATCAAATCAGCGGTGAACGCTGCTCCTCAATCGGTAATCACGACGAGTGGGGCTCCATGGCAAAGAACAATATTCTGAACAAAAAACTTCGCGACTTCCGTTGCCGTTCCTCACTCAAGGCAGCCGGTTTCAGCGTATCGTGTCAAATAGTCAGTCGCAACTATTATCCACCTTTTTCCTGATGCCGACATTGGAAACGGTCCGAGGAGGTCCATTCCAACCTGTTGAAATGGAGTCGCAGGTGGCTCTATAGGCTTGAGAAGGCCGGCCGTCTTGAGGGGCGGTGTTTTTCGCCTTTGACATTCGCGACATGTCTTGACGTAATGCTTCACGGACGCTAGCAACTTGGGCCAGTAGTATTTCTGATGAATTTTAGCGAAAGTTCGACTCGCGCTCAAGTGAGCCGCAGACGGTTCATCATGGCAGGCTTCTAAGACTTCATGCCTCATGGCTGATGGTACAACGAGTAAGAACTTCTACTTGTTGTGTTCAAAATTCCTCTTGTAAAGTGCATTATCTCGCAGGCAGAATGAGGATAACCCTCTCTTAAATACGCGAGGAACTTGTTCGTCGTGCCGTTCGAGATACTTTATTAATGGGAGCAGTTCCATGTCAGCCCATTGATGTTCGGCGATTTCTGAGGTTTTTATCACACAAAGGAGTGGGAAGTCCTCTTCTTCTGAAAGAGTTGAGTGGACTGGTGAACGTGATAAGCAGTCAGCACCATCATGCTTTCTGCCAGACCTATATACGACCGTAATGTCATACTCTTGGAGCCTGAGACTCCATCTCGCAAGCCGTCCCGATGGGTCTTTTAAGCTCGCCAGCCAACAAAGTGAGTGGTGGTCGCTGACGGCGCGGAAAGGCCTGCCGTAGAGGTATGGCCTGAACTTGCTGATCGCCCATATGACTGCCAAGCATTCTTTTTCTGTTGCAGAGTAGTTTCTTTCCGCTTTTGAGAGGGTGCGACTAGCATATGCTATTACTTTCTCTTCTCTATTCTGCCATTGCACCAGGACCGCACCTAGGCCAAGATTGCTGGCATCTGTATAAACTTCCGTGTCTGCGGTTTCGTCAAAGTGGGCCAGGATAGGTGGAGCTTGCAAACGTTTCTTTAGTTCGCTGAAGGCAACGTCTTGTTCGGTGCACCAAATAAATGGCACGTCCTCTCTTGTGAGTCTCGTTAAGGGTTCGGCAATTTTCGCGAAATTTTTCACAAACCGCCTATAATAAGCACATAAACCCAAAAATCGGCGTACTTTCTTCTTGTCTTTTGGCTTGGGAAACAGCCCCACGGTCACAGTCTTCTCCGGGTCAAGGTAGTTGTTGGACAAGGTAGTTGTTGCTTAGGAGAGAAGCTAAACATGACCCTATGCAAACGCAATTTTTTAACACGAAAGTGTTTTATGCTGGGGTCGAACAAGATTTTCTTAACGTATTCCTGTTGCGGATATGACGTCAAAAATGTACACAATCTGATGTCAAAGAAAAAATGATATTTCCACGGGCACGAAAACATCCACTTCTCTGCCCGCAGCAACAGATGGCGAGCAGCTAACCACTGCGCCACGGCTACAAACGTGCCTTTTATATGTCACACTTTCCTCTCGTAGTGCTTTTTGTCAGTGGCATAGTGTCTCCCTCTTGTAGCGGTAAACTGAAGTAATTCATCGTTGATGCGGCCTCCGCGATTAGCACCTGCAATGTGCGTTGCTACACGTTCGTCCGATTTGGCGTGCTTTCGATAGAAGTGAGATTTCATCAACCATTTTTGTCAAACCGAAATCAGCTCTGCAACGCCTACCTGATACACCAGGTTGTAATATCGCGTTCCTAACTTACTCTCGCCCGGAGAAAAATTACGGCCGGGCTAGCCACCATAGGCGGGCAACGGAGATGCTCTGACGCGCTTAGTGTTTTCCTCAGTCCTGCCGTGGTGCATAATCACACTTTAAGTAGTCACAAAAGGGCCACCATATCCAGAGTTTCGTATCGAGTATGGGACGCTTGTCTAGCTATCAGGCCTCTTTCTCTGATTACACTCTTGCCGTTGACATGCAAGCTTACACAAGGTCTCGTTTCATCATCGATCATCGACGTTATTACCACCAGGTGTAGACTTCGACACATCGACATTAACCGGTGCTATATCTGCCAAACATCAAAACACATTGTGCGAATTTCCTTTATCAATGTACAGTTAACATTCAATTACTTATGTACGGGTCGTATTACTTTCGTGTTATACTGATTCGTATGATAGATGGATTAACCATGTAATTTCGTTTGTACTGGCTATCTTCCCACAAAAAAAACGTAGATATTGAGGTACATTGTCAAGAAATTCATTGACTCACTAATCGAAAGGCCTGTGGCGTCCTGGATTGGTGTTGACCCGAAACTGTCAATGGAGTTTAGTGCGCAATATCTGCATTATTCCCCGCCGGGTGAAGGTTTGTTAAAATGTGTGGAAGAATGCGTTGGTGGTTTCGAGTCAGCAGCATTACAGAACGCCACACGCATCGCAGTTAACGGGCTTATGATTTCGCTAACAATGCACCTGAGGTCTGCGGTTGTCTCATGGGAAGAGCGTGTTTGGTACCTACGGTAAGCGACATTTCGCTCACTCACAAAGGTCGTCAATATTCAATTCAACTCCGATGAGTCCGTAGAAAGAAAAGTGCGCAGATACATGGGTGATATCTTCATTTTCATTTATTGTCCGAAGGAGTTGTTCGAGAAAGCTCCAGATATATGTGTTTTTGCAGAAGGTGCATCAGTTAGAGCTGACACACAAACTAGCTGAAAATAGTTCGAGGTTTTCGACATCAAGACAGAGCCCCACTAGAAAACATACGCGTTGGTCTTTTGAACCTATAAGGGCGGAAATCCGTTTTCCTTTTTTTTTCGTTCCAGACCTACAAAATTAACAAATAGAGGAATGCCCTTTGTCACAAACGACTGCAATTTTAGTCTCGCCCACGCGCCACATCACCCAAGGAAGGGTGCTTTTGTGTTAGAAGGACGACATCCGGCGACTAACGATACAGCATCGGCGCCGCCGCGTCTTCTCTACACCTGTACCGGAAAGAGAGACATGTGCTCGAGGAAAAATAAATGACCTAGAGAGGGTACGGGACGTCCCGAAAGAGTTTCGACTTCTTTGAAATCGGCAGTTGACCTGCAACCGGCAAGAAGCGTGGTCGTCAGCGTCGAGAGAGCTCGCGTAGGCGGTTAGTATGGACTGACCCGCGCAACGTATTGAGATGGCTGCAATACCGGGTACCCTCGTCGTCTACTAAGCTGGCGAGGTCTTCAGCGACACGCCGTCAACTCCCCTACGTGCACCAAGGGCTGGCCTGGTCCATATGGAACCTTTTATTGTGACTTTTTTTCAACTGTTACTTTATTTTAACCACTTTTTAATTAATTGTAGTTGTGCGCGCTGCGTTGCACTTAGAGATACAGAAGCTCCATTTTGAGCTTGTCGTAGTTTTTCTTTCTATCTTTTTCGTTTCCATCTTGTTATTTTTATTAAAATTCCACGTATTTGTGTTTTGTTTGTACCTGTTGTAGTGTTCTTTTAGAGCATAGTTTGCTTTGTTCTGTTTCATCGCGTATCAGTGTTATTCCTCTCCGTTAATTTACTTAATCTCCTGCCTATTGCCCTGTGTTTTAAATAAATGCTTGTTTGCGTTTAAGCAAATGTTGAGTACGTTGGTCAGGCCCATACGTCACCACACGCGCAACCTCGCACGAGTTGACCGACCTGCAAATAAATTTGAGATGTGCCACTTCGAGGCCTTTCAGGCGTCGCAGGCCGAAGCGTAAAGAGGAAGCCTGCGAGTCTGCCGCACGTCGATTGTTGGATCGGCGGGGCCTCACCCGAAGTGTGTGACACCCTTAGGAGGTCGTGTCTGCATTCTATGCGAAAAAACTTTGACAGCCAGGTCATCCACGTGTTTTCTGCCACGTATACCAAGACTCTAGTTTCAGTGGTTGCAAAAAAATATGTGAAGGCAAATTAAGCGGGGCTAATATAACGTGTACCAGATGTGCCTGCTGCTTAAAAAAAAACAACAACTTGCATTACTTTTGTGCAGGCATGATGTGTCCAACAAACCGAAGAGGGTCAGACAATGTGCTTGCGTTACGGTAGTGTTTTCCACACCAGAAATGTGAAAGTTTGGCAAGTTTATTTCAAGTTGTTTCAAGTGGCAGCCATAATAGCTGTTTTAAGAAACACAGAAAGCATTCTGTGCCCATAACCACTGGCGCGGTAAACGTGACTCGCCTGTCGTGAGGGAAGAAATATGCGGGATAGATTTGGAGGTGCTTCGATGACCATCTAAGAGGGTCATCGAAGCAGCTCTGTACAGCATGGCCCAAGGCTACTGGGGTGTCCATCAGCACGTCTGCGGTTTCGCAGCCTCTTTGTAAAAAAAAGCAAGGCGCTGGCTAAGCACAATTTTCAATTGACACGTGAAATAATTGAGGCATACTTCATCAAAACGGTCGATGCACCAGTACTCCCTCAAGAGGACTTTCATGTCGCGAACTGTTATATATAAGCAGGTCATGAATGACACACCATAGTGTGCAATGATGTTTCCACGATGTATAACATCCAGTACGATCTCTTTTGTAACTTTTCCCTGGTTGTGCCGCATGTAATTGGCATTTGTGTAAAAGTTCATTTTGCCGTTCCTATGAATAAAATGTGTGTCACCGCTGCGTGTGCATTGCCTTTTCTTGTATCCGTATTGTGCACTATGTTCCGTCCAATTTTTAACCAACACGCAAAAGCTTCCACACTAAGTTGTTTGAAGGGTAATTTTTTGCCTTTGGAAGTTCTTCAGGTCTCACTTTACATGCATTGTACACAAGCGCTCTTTTGTTTTTCATCGTATTTATGTAGAAAAAGTGAAGCTAAACAAGCACGACCGTCCGGAAAAAGCAAAAGATAGGGGGAAGTTCCTGGTAAAATTTGTCTTTGTAATATGACTTCTGGCAGCATTTCTTGCCACCCATTGCGTCTTTACAAAATGACTACTGAAGTTGAGTTGCACACGTATCAACGTTAGGCTTGTGCAAATATTCGAATACTTCGAATATTTGAACGAATAGCTGAGTATTTGAATTCGCTTCGATTCAAATTTAAATTATATCGAAGTAATCGCAATGAACGAAAAGAGGTATATTGATGCGCATGTAACCGCTTGTAAAGATGGTTTTGCTGCAATGTCGTAAAGTATAGCCGTGAACACACTTGTCCAAAAAGATTTGTTTTGCCGCGAAGTCCCTCTTTAAATTTAAAGGGGCCCTGCAACACGTACTGAGCATGGTCAGAAAACGCTGCCATTCGGTAGTCAAGGCTACCGAGAACACGCGAGCCAAATAATATAGCGCAGCACGTGGCCTGTAGTTCCCAATCAATTTTCATAGCTAAAAATTGCTTCCTTCCTTCGGCAATTGACACTAAAAGCTCAAAATTCAGTTGTCACAGCCGTTGGTTGATTTGAGCGTGGCGCGCTTGTCGTTACCGGGGCTGCCACGGGATGCCGCCGCTTGTCCACGAGTGGATGCGCCATCGCACTAAAAAGCCGCGTATTCGAAGAAACAAAAAAAAAAAAACAGAGGTGCCCAATGTCACGAGGTGCATGTGACGTATTTTCCTTCATCGTGCCATTCCTTCCTGCTTAACTTCCAGCCATTTCGTCGGGACAAGAAGAGCGAATGCAACGGCAGCGCGCGACAAACTTTTGGAACTCCGCTCGCACTGCACTGATTCTAGAACCTTTGAGGCGGTAAGCTTGTGAGGCAACAATCATGTTTACTGGCTCCATGGCTAGTTGAAAAAGTGTTGCAGGTCCCCTATAAAGAAACATGCTACCCTCAAATCAATTCCTCATTTTATTAAGCTTGTTATGGTGGCTTACTTGCTCCAAGTATAATAAATCTTAAAACATTAGGTATACCATGGTTATTTATTTATTTATTTACTTATTTATAGAATACTGCGGACAAAAAGTCCAAGCAGGGTGAGCATACATGAAACACACTAAATAACAGAATGAAACAAGGTTGCAAAGCGTTTTTTACACAATTTTTTTGCTATAAGACAGAGGGGTTATGACTTAAAAAAAGTAACAATTGAACAGCAAGGTGACAATACAATTCAAGGAAGCCATGGAAGAAGAGTATCCACACAAATGGTCAAGGGCGTTGAGGAAATGCTTCGGTTAGTTTATTCCAATCATCTATTGTTTGTGGGAAGAAGGAGTACCGAAAAGTATCAGTCCTTGCAAAGATTGGCGTTAGGGAATGAGGATAGTGGTGTCGAGTGGGTCTGCCTAACAAGGGGGATACCTATGCTGCGGTGTCTAAGGGTAGCCTGTGGTTCCCTAAGTCTGAAATAAACTGTAGCCAACTTTTTTTCTTCGAATTTGTAATAGTTCTATACCATTTGCCGTTAGTAATGCAGTGGGGGAGTCAGTTGACATAAATTTACTATATATGAATCATACTGTTTTTCTTTGAATCTTTTCTAGGTTTTGAACGTTAATTTTTGTGTGGGGATCCCAAACTATGGAGGCAAACTCAAGTTTAGGCCTAAATAAGGAAAAGTAGGAGAGGAGTTTAACACTAGGCGGAGCAGTCTTGAGATTGTGGCGGTGAAGGCATAATTTACGTAAAGGGGCAGAGCAGATGTTATTTATGTGCGAATTCCAGGATAAGGTACTTGTTAACGTTAAGCCTAAGTATTTATAGGAGGCTACTTTAAGTAAAGGTGCTTCAGCTAAATTGTATGTGTAGTCTAAAGGGACTTTTTTGAGCGTTATGGGGAGATACACACATTTGTTTGCATTAAGAAGCATTCCCCATTGTTCACACTATTTTGATACATTGCCTAAGTTAGTATTAAGATCACATTGGTCACTAATGCAGGTTACATCTCTAAACAAAACACAGTCGTCAGCAAATAAACGAATTTGTACCGGGGTGATAATTACATTGACAATGCCATTAATGTAGACCAGAAACAGAAGGGGGCCTAGTACATTTCCCTGCGGAACGCCAGAAGTCACAGGAAGGCAGCCCGATATTTTTTCTCCTACCTGAACATATTGGTTGCGATTGAGTAGATAAGCTGAGATCCAGGAGATAAATAATTCTGGTATGCCAACTAACCGAAGCTTTATAATTAGTTTATCGTGTGGAACTGTGTCGAATGCTTTACTGTAGTCCAAGAATATTACATCAATTTGGTCGTTAGCATCAAGACAAGCTGCAAAGGTATGAACGATAGTAACCAATTGTGTTGTTGTAGAAAATCCTTTTCAAAATCCATGTTGATGATTTGTTGAAACTGAGCGTTCTTTGAAGAAATCATTTAATTTATGAGCTATTATGTGTTCGATAAGCTTACAGCATGATGATGTTAAGGAGATCGGTCGATAATTTCGTAGTACTAGGCGGTCACCTTTCTTGAATATAGGAACTATTCGTGCCGACTTCCAGTCATCTGGCAATTCCGCTGACAACAGAGAGACTCGAAGAATGACGAGTAAGTATTTTGCAATGGACTCTGCAAAGCGACGCAGAAATATGTTGGAGATATTGTCGGGACCGCAAGAAGTCTTAGTCTTTGAGTTCAGCAACATAGCAATGACACCAGAATAAGAAATAAAGTTTACATTTGCATCACTCGCATCCTACGGCAACTACTATTGAAGGAAGCTTAGACTTCCTTTGAACAAATAAAATGACATTTGCATACAGCCCCTATTTCAATTCAAAGGAAATATTGTGAAGGTTAAATATTCCCCCTTTTCATGTGTCATACATACCATTAGAATTCGATTCAAAATTATTCGACCAAAATCACTGTTTGCTTTGAATTCGCACAAGCCTAATCAACGTGCAAACTTGGACCTCAAACAGCAAGTCATTCGCACCTTAAACGGGGCAAGTGTTTTACGAAACGAAACAATTATTCACAGTAATGACATTCTCGAGAAGGTCCCTTAAAAAAAAAACATGTCCCAAACATGTCCCTTCTGGTATGGTCCGTTGAACGCGGCCGATCTGGTAGACCGTATGTGGAGTGCAGAACCACGGATTCGCCGGAGGCCTGTCAAATGTTGTTGTCGAGCACTTTGCGGATTTGTTTGATCCTATTGTCAGGCCTGTTGCACTGCTGAGGCGCAAGACCTCGCGTAACGTTGAAAACACTCCAGCCAATCACGTACGCCGCGGTTAGACTCCAGCCCAGGCGGCGGTAGACGGCGACCATCTGCGTGGAGCGGGCGCACCAGTTCTGATAATTGGATTGCTTAAGCGACCCAACGCCGAAGATCAAAAATATCGAAAGCTGGGCGGGTTCGCATTAAACCAGCTAAAATATTTAAGGGCTTTTATCGTGTCTGTATATCATACCCTTACATCCTTATATTAAGGCACTTTCACGAATCAAAACCCTCATGACATGCGGGTTTACCAATCGTTATAACACCCTCATCACTGAACTACTAAGAATAAAAACAACCAGTCGGAGGACATTCCATTTAAGATGTCATAAGCATAGGTGAGGGCGCGAATCTATACATACACACAACGTAGCATTTTGTAAAACGCCCCTTTGATGAAGCACTCGTGCTACACGGCCTCAAGCCGACAATCTAGTACATATAACCCTGGTATCTTGAGCCATCGTTCAGTACCCGCGAGGAGGAGGAGAATACAACTTCATTAAAAGAGATTTCCTGGGTTTCGAGCTAGCAGCTTGTCTGCGGTGACCTCTTGTGCCCATGCATTGACTGCTTTCTGCAGTTTTTCGTCGGGGGACCGTATTAAGGTCTCCCATGTCGTTTCCGAGGGAGCTGGCAGAAGCTCTCTGGGCCTCGCATTCCCCGAGAATGTTACTTTGGTTTGCTATGGCATTTTTGTCGCAATTTTTGCATGTTGAGTCAACCTCTCCACCTGTCAACATCGCTGAGGATATACCTACTGTGTATAAATCAACAATAGACTTTGACAGAATGGGCGTCAATTAATGATGTGCTTCTGTGCTTCGGCAGACCCCACGTGCAATAGGAATCGATGTCATGCGAGGCGTGCGAACTAAAGGTGACTTTGGCGTAATTTTATTATAGGTTTTAATATTAAGAAATTATGCTAAATATATTCACAAATGTTGTGCGCCAAAACATATGTCTAACCGACGCTTGCGGTTCATATAACCAGTTATTTAGAGTTGTGTAACGACGCAAACGGCCACATGGGTGTTACCAACACAAAAAGGGTTAAGCTGATATCTAGCGCTTGTAATAATAATATACAATAATGAAGTTTTGATGTACCGAATCCAGGACATGATAATGAAGGACGCATATGTAGCACCAACGCTTGCGAGGATGGTAGTCATGGATATATTGCTATGTGGACAAACTTCAGTAGATGGCGCTTAAGTATACAATTGGCATTAAGCCGACGTGATGCATGTGCCATAGAAATACATACTTAATGCTTATAAAATTCGATAGCCAGCACTGCAACCACAATTGACATTTCCAAAACACTGCGTCTCGATAGGGCGTCTTTGCAAAGCAGCTTCGAGACCTGGCGTGACCATTTGGTAGAACACTTGATTGCCTATCGAAGAATTCTTGGGTATGATTCATGCTGAGCATTCGCAGGGTTTGGGGACATCTGTACGTTGTGCCATTTCTCGGCGGCAGCAGCGGTGTGCTTCCACAACAGAATGGAAAATAGGCTAGAATGTTCATATCATTCGAAATAAGCTAGTTATCAAAAACGACTCCGGAATATATACAGCAGAGACCTACTGGAACAATTTTGTGAAATTTCAGTATCGCGCTACAGAGTGAGCGGGTTCCAAAGACAATTGAACACCTCCCAAAGAAATTACAATTAAACACTCTGGGAAGCCATGCGGTTTGTGGTGCCACAATGCAATTCTAACAGAATGTTCAATTAGCCCTCTGCCGGGTAGAACCTGGAATCGTTCTTGATAACCAGCCTTTTTCGTCACACATTAGTTCTTGAGATACAAAGCATCTTATGAGCGAGCTTCATCCGGTGACGTCTGCGCTCCACTGCGCATGCCTGAACACTCTCTCCCACTCTCCTCCTTTACGCAGGTGTTTGGTTGCCTTCTCTCCTCCGCGTGCGCTGCAGCCTGTAAACCGACTCCCTCCTCTCTCTGCCCCCTTTCTTGTAACCGCTTGCGCTCAGTCGGCTTCTGTCATTCTCGCATCACTTCCGTCCCGATGAGTTGTAACGTGAGCGTTGGTGCCAGCTGCAGCAGCACTCAAACCTGTGCCGAAATCGAGATCGTCGTGGAGTACCAGCAGCACGGGGCTCACAATGCGGAGCTCAAACGCCTGCACAGGCAAGGCTATCCTGAACTCCGGCTCAGGGAAGCGCAAGGCAAGTGTCAGCATCGAGCTACCGCTTCCGCTACAGAGAGACAACGCGAGTCTGCGGCGAGGGCCACGAAGCTTTCGAGGCAACTGTAGGGACCAGAATCCGATGGATCGACCACACGATTCAAAGGAGACTACATCGACAACGTACAGACACAACGTAATGGGGAAAGAACCGCTAAAAACAAACCGCACACATTAACGGAAACTCTGAGTGAACGTCAATGAAAACTTGGCGTGCACCCCAAAGAATGCTTCGCATCCCCTCATGATTCTCTCTAGAAGGAGATGGTGTAATTTTTTATGCCTATATCCCATTCAGTTACGGCTCAACGTCACTGTTGCGGACGACAGATGGCGCTAAGTGCAAATTTTCCCAGATTCTGGTCCGGGCCCTGATATATAACCATATGATAAGATTCTCTGCATTGGTCGGGTCAACGCTGCCGATGCCCCACCTTATTTCTTGATGTTCTCGCATTTAAATTACCAAACCCTCTTCTCGCCGTTCCTGGGTAGGCAGACTAGCAATCACTTGTGGCGAATAACCGCATTCCGCCACCCATGATGCAGGGGGAAGCCAGAAGGTGGCACTCCAAATCTATGCCCCCCCCCCCCTACCTACATTTTTTTTCGCCATGCTTTATATAGCACGAATTGACTATTTTACTGCCGGGCCCCCGATTTCTGAATCAAGGTTGTGCCTCCTGCCCCTTCCCCCAGAAAAATAGTTCTGCATACAACCCTGTTGTGGTGCGCACGTTGCTAGAAAAAAGGATGTACGCGACCGAATTTTCAAGTTTTCATGTTATAACTAGCCAGACATATTCGTCCAACTTTCTTACGCTCCTATGCCACTACCCCAAGCAAAGCAGGTGACCCTGAGAACACCCCGACATGGGCGGCTATATAGATGGATAGATAGACAGATAAATACGTAAATAGAAACGGTAATGTGCCTTTCGTTTGGTAATAAATGCTTCATTTTCGGTAAGACAAAGTGGTCAAAATTTTCAAATTTCTGCACCACGGAACCACCAATAATTATATCGTGGTTTTGGGACGTAAAATCCTAACACCCATATTACTATTATTACCTTGTTTCGCAATGTGCCGGGCGTTTCGAAGGACACCACGCTGCGTGTGCCATGCTTTGGGGCGAACATGCAGCCTCCACCACCAAAGTATACTGCGGACTTGACCTTGGGGTCATGCTGGAAGAAGTCTTCGCATTCCTGAAAGACCGGAAAAGAAAACGCGTGGATTATGAGATAGACAGACGTTATTTACCAACGTCTTTACGTCATTGAATGGTTTGACGAAACGCATTAGTTTATTACGCTAAGAAAAGATATGAACCTCTTATTCTATAATAATTAAGCCAGTATCGTCTTCTTCCCGCTAACGTACGTCGGCACTGGAGAAAGAACTGTGCTCTTCCCTCTATATTTTAACATGACAGTGTTTTACTCCGGGGTTCACCAAAGCTTCGCTGACGCCCTTCCGTTACGGATATGACGTTGTAAAATAAATACTAAAAGATTGCAAATAAAAGAAAACGAGAAGAAAACATTTCTGTTATGTAGCGTCGAACCAGCTACCTTTCAATTCGCAGTGCGTGGCATAAAGCACTGTGCCACAAGGCTTTTCTTTTCTTTATTGCATTACAGCGTACGAAATCAAGCATGTTAACGTTAAGACATTCATATACACTACGCACTGTTGACGGTCCTCAAAGCTCAGAAACTTCAGTTTCAATTTTCGTCATCCGTAGCGAGATGGCGCGAGAAGCGCGCGTTGGGCGCACTCTCTCAAAAGGTCGTCGTCCCGCGTTGCCTCCACGTAACGTGGTGAAAGTGTGTGTAAATGCTATTTCTCCTGGTGGCTCACTCACTTGCATGCTTATCTTGTGAATCGAGCGCTTTTTTACATCTTGTGCTTGCACAGAAAGTTTTCTTTGAAGTTACAGTAGTTAAAGAGAGCACGAACGTCACTTCGCTCGCTGCCACGGCCGCGATTACGGAAGGAGCGCGCTGCTCAACAGTTGTCCGCACTCGTCTTGTGTATACCTGTACGTTCGTTTCGTGCGCCTTTCTTCGTTTCTGATTAGCGTGCTTTATGTGTCCACTGTGTCAGCTGGTTGTCCGCGCTGGTTCTGTGTATGCTCATTTAGTGCGTGCTTTCTACTTGAGGTGCGTGCGGCAAGTTTCAAGTTGCTTGCCGTTATTTGTTGCTGTAGCATTCATTCCTTCGCGTTTGTTGCAAAACAATGAACAATAAACGCTCACCTACCTTTGTGAAGCCATATACCGATTTCTAAAAAGAGGGATCAGCCACGTTTTTTTTTCTGCTTCTCTTTTTCATACTTGCGCAGTGCGTCGCCCGTTCGGTGTGAACCAACTAGACGGAAAGGAGGTCTCTTACTTAAGAAACAAACTTTACGTTGCAAGCATATCAGTTGTGAAAATATTTTGGTGATTCGTTCCGAATAACCTCCTTTTTTCTTATCTCCTGGACTTCATAGCTGTGTTCACAGATGTTCAACACAATTAGTGTTTGGGAGGAGGTGGGCGTTCAACAACACTCCTCCCCCTCTTCTCAAGTTTGAACACGTATATGCGTCCTTACACAAACACACGCTAAGGTGTTCATTCAATTGTCGCGGGTTCGATTCCAGGTGCGGCAGTGGTATTTCGATGAAGGCGGCGGAATATGGTCCCGTGCACGTAGCTTTCAAGACAAGTTAAAAAAAAATCTCAGGTAGTCGAACTTTCCGGAGACCACCACTAATGCATGCCTCGTAATTCCACGGCAGTTTCGGCACATTAACCCTAGATGTGATTATCACTGTAGGAAAGACTTCTGGCTGCCAAAAAGTGCACAGTCTTGGGAGCGGATTGTGGAATATCTGTTTGCTCAGCTATAGTCGCTTAAAAGCTTAAATTTTGTCCTTGTGTAGCGGTTAGCGTAGTTACAAACCCTGCGCTAAAAACCGCTACACTACTATGCAAGCTGAGAAAGCCCGTGGCAAGGGCACTCAACGATTGCCAACCATAGAGTTGAGATAGGCGTCACTGCAGCCAGCTCCACAAAGTTGTTTGCCCCTTCAGATGTGGCGCTGGAGAAGCGCCGGTGGGATAGCCCTCGGTGACGTAGTAGTGCCCTCTTTCCCGCAGCTCGGGTATCATGCGCATGTTCCCAAAGCGTTTTCAGTCACTTCAAGTGAATTATTCAGACTACTTCTGCATTCGGTTCATTATGTTATTTTTGAACTTGGCAGCTTATTTTTATTCCGGTTGCCAGCACTGCTAGCGTTGTTTAATGCTTGTATTAAGAACTTGATTTTGAGCGTGAACGCGCTACACAAGATCCTCTGGCACAGACGACAAGCCATGCCCCGTAAGTGCCACGAACTGAATTTCGTAGATTTACTTACCCTTTCGTAAAAACCGGCAGAGTGACGGCTTGAGAGCATCACATTAACGTCACCGTGGCCTAAATCAGCTATGCCTACGCTGTCGAACGTGTCGAAGCGCAGACTGACTGCCACAGTGAACTTCACCCTACTTGGCATCAAGACGCTGGCTATGAGATCAACGGCATCGATCTGGAACGAGCAAAAATAAAACTGAGCAGCACTACTCATATTGGCAAAATGAAGAAACATGCCCAAACCGACCGACCGACCGACCGACCGACCGACCGACCGACCGACCGACCGACCGACCGACCGACCGACCGACCGACCGACCGACCGACCGACCGACCGACCGACCGACCGACCGACCGACCGACCGACCGACCGACCGACCGACCGACCGACCGACCGACCGACCGACCGACCGACCGACCGACCGACCGACCGACCGACCGACCGACCGACCGACCGACCGACCGACCGACCGACCGACCGACCGACCGACCGACCGACCGACCGACCGACCGACCGACCGACCGACCGACCGACCGACCGACCGACCGACCGACCGACCGACCGACCGACCGACCGACCGACCGACCGACCGACCGACCGACCGACCGACCGACCGACCGACCGACCGACCGACCGACCGACCGACCGACCGACCGACCGACCGACCGACCGACCGACCGACCGACCGACCGACCGACCGACCGACCGACCGACCGACCGACCGACCGACCGACCGACCGACCGACCGACCGACCGACCGACCGACCGACCGACCGACCGACCGACCGACCGACCGACCGACCGACCGACCGACCGACCGACCGACCGACCGACCGACCGACCGACCGACCGACCGACCGACCGACCGACCGACCGACCGACCGACCGACCGACCGACCGACCGACCGACCGACCGACCGACCGACCGACCGACCGACCGACCGACCGACCGACCGACCGACCGACCGACCGACCGACCGACCGACCGACCGACCGACCGACCGACCGACCGACCGACCGACCGACCGACCGACCGACCGACCGACCGACCGACCGACCGACCGACCGACCGACCGACCGACCGACCGACCGACCGACCGACCGACCGACCGACCGACCGACCGACCGACCGACCGACCGACCGACCGAATTTCAGTGATCAATCAATCAATCAATCAAACAAATCGATCAGTCAATCAAATCGATTGATCCATCTATACATCCATCCGTCTGTCTGTCTGTCTGTCTGTCTGTCTGTGTGTCTGTCCGTCTGTCCGCCCGTCTGTCCGCCCGTCTGTCCGCCCGTCTGTCCGCCCGTCTGTCCGCCCGTCCGCCCGCCCGTCCGCCCGCCCGTCCGTCCGTCCATGCATCTGTTCGTGCGGCCGTCCCTCCGTCTGTCTGTCTGTCTGTCTGTCTGTCTGTCTGTCTGTCTGTCTGTATGTCTGTCTGTCTGTCTGTCTGTCTGTCTGTCTGTCTGTCTGTCTGTGTGACTTCCATAAAACGGCGTGTTCATGCTGGATGAAGACGACGGTGGTGCGACATTGTTCATTCGACGGCATGACATGGAATACTCTTGCACGATACGTAATGCGTTAGGTCTGGTGCGAGACGTCAATGCGCACATCTCGAACAATTGAAACAAAATACACTGAGCTGTTGTATTTACTCATTCATTGGCTAACTTTCGCCGTGCTACTGTCCACGCATGTAATGCCGTGGCTGATCACGGTTGCCATGATAAAACATCACGTATATAGGTGCAATTCCGGGTAAAAAGATTGCTTGTATCACTGAAATTCTTTGAGGGAACGTATCTTAGGTTGGACAGCGCTTACAACTAACTGCGAGATATAAACAGAACAGGCCAAGGGCTCAGCCTGAATCCCAAAATATTCCGGATATTTACAGAAGCACAACTTCAAAAGGCAGAGCGACAACGCAGCATCGGAATCGCACGTTAATATTTTTTTATAGTGGTGACTGTTATACAGTATAGCAAAGTGTGCATTGTTTAGGATGACTGCCGGTTGGCCATGTTGGTGTAAGCTTATGATGAAACAATCACCAATATGTACGAAGACCTTCAAAGAAAACAGGGTCACTTTGGGGGGATAGGGGATGTGACACGTGTTTTTCCGGTTGTATGCCATCGGTTATGGTAGTGGTCTTTTCTTCGTTATAATAGGAGTGGTTTGTGGTGACGTGTGTGCGCGTTGTGCACATGTGAGATTCTTTCCTTAATCAAAATTTTCACTTGCTAGTGAGAACTTGATCCTGTGTTTTTTTTCAAGTCTGCATACATATTGGCACTTGTTTAATCATGAGTTCATCGCACTGGGACTATGCATATAGTGAACACAACCATGAATCCTGTCTGATCAAGAGCAGGCACTGTAAAAAGTAAGGAAGGTAACATCGACAATGATAAGAACACTTTAAAAACGAACCAGAATTTTCATACTCCCCACGGGAGCCTTCATAACAATGAAGTAAAAGAAGTTACGCCAAGCTATACCTTGACATAGGCGCCGCATGTATTACACGTACACATCAGGAATGTTGCCGTCGTTGTGGTTGAGGGTTCACTGTCATTTGTATAATTGATTCTGGCAAAGACGCAAACAATCTTATTGGGACATCAGTTATATGGACAGTCTCGACGCGTTATTGCATCGCCATCACGTCCCGTTCAAAGTTTCGAATGAGAAGATTCCCCGGCGCACCATACTTTCTACCCGCGGGCAATAGGGCGCCTGTGGGTGCAATGAACACGACTGAAGCAGACATTAAACAAGCCAGCCCATCTACGTCACTCGGAGGACTCATATGATAAGGTGCCCTCCTGTTAAACCTGACATCGAATGCTCATGGAGAGAGGAAACACCCCGCCTGTCTTTAAGAAACATTGAAAGACGCGCGCGCGCGCGCGCGCGTGTGTGGGGGGGGGGGGGGAGGCTGCTCGATCAGCAACTGCAAATTTCGACTCTGGTGGTGAGGTAACCCTTGCTGGCGCACGCACTATCTCGCCATCTCGGCATGCATGAACGAGCGGCTCATATGTAAATGTAGGTGCTGCTCTCTCAACGTGAAGATACTTGTGAAAAGTGTCCCTGGAGCGGCGGTTGTTTTTTTCTTACATCAGCGTTTTATTGAGTTGCGCGATATCGGATCCAAAAGAGCTAGCTGCCAGCTTTACATCCTCTAGCATTAAAATTTGTTGCTATGGCACTCGTTTCTTCATCCTTGCGTTGAAGCTAAGTTTTTTCCCCGCTTGAAAAGGTGCTGGCATTGCCAAACGGCGCAACCTCAACAGCAACGACGGAAATTTTCCTCACGTGTATGCGCAATGCTTGTGGCACCTGTTGAAACCTTACATAGGTATAACTTTCCGACCATGGACGCACCATTCTGACTTCACTCTCAAGCGGCTTGCAGGACTTGTCCCATCCTGATGACGGCAACACATTCTTTGTGGATTCGTCGGTCACCGTAAGCAAGAAAACCAAGCTGATATATTCGATGCTGCGGAATAGAAAACACTTTGTTAGAAAGAAGAAGCGCTTTGTATGCCATGGCATCAGCATATTGTAGTATTGCATGCGGTAAAACCAAAGCTAATACGCATGTATGACAGGCAACTGAAATTTTAAGGCCTCTTCATTCCATGCCCACATGGTGAAGCGAAACCACAAGAGATAAATGTGTATGATTATAGATAATAGATGACGTGAGTGCGCAAGAAAACCGGCATGGAACGCACACTCCATATCGCTTCATTTTACTAGCTTGCACGATCGAATAGTTATTTTTGCATTAGAAAACTGTTTAGTGACACGCGCAAGGAGTGACACCATACTTGCTTAAACCACCCTGTATAGCACCACTGTGAGCTGTCCAAAAAGCCCGCTGAAAATAAAAACGCGTTTGTAAGGGG
The DNA here is from genome assembly GCF_043290135.1 of Rhipicephalus microplus. NCBI lineage: Eukaryota > Metazoa > Arthropoda > Arachnida > Ixodida > Ixodidae > Rhipicephalus > Rhipicephalus microplus. The sequence continues at coordinate 42,183,779 of NC_134708.1, forward strand.
CGAAGAGCAAGAAGCATGAATCAACGAGTTGCGGCGGCGTCTACGAACGCCTTTCGCTTTTGCTCGCTTTGACGAGGATGCACCAACATCCATTCATGCAGACGCCAGTCATATGGGCCTAGTGGCTGTTCTCGTCCAGTGCCAAGATGGTGCGGAGAGGGTGGCTGCTTACACTAGCAGAACCTTGAAATATGCCGAGTCCGTACTCGGCAACGGAGGAGTGTCTGGCTATCGTTTGGGCAGTTTGAAAGTTTCGCCGGTATTTACCCGGCCGTTCTTTACAGTCGTAAGCGACCACCACTCCCTTTGTTGGTTCAGCAAGATATTGTAACGGGAAGTATTTAATAAGTGAACGCCGGGTGGGCTAACACTGCACACAGTATGCAAAGATGCACGACAAGAGGGCCGTTCAGACACGGCCCCACAACAACATCATCGTCTTCATTCCATCTGCGTCGTTTTTGCACCTGTGCCTGAGGTACCTTTCTATACCCGTGACATTACCCCGGGCGGCAAAGCACCGTCCCGGTGCCTGCTGTTATTAGACGGACGGGTCACTGTGATAGGGCTTCAGGCGAGACACATGCACAATGCCACTTCTGGATGTAGCAGTGGGGTTCGTAGTAGGAGAAAATTCATAGGGGACAGGTGTGACTTGGCGCAGAACTCGGTAAGGCCCAACGTATTGCGATAAAAGTTTCTCGCACAGCCCGACACGACGAGATAGCAGCCACAGTAGCACGAGAGAGCCCGGAGAAAAATCGACAATATGATCGACAATATGAATATGACAAAAATCGATAATAACAAGTCGGGAAGGCAACAAATGGACCAACTGTTCGTCAAGGTCACCAATTAGGTCACCAACTGCAAAGCGTTTGTAACGTCTGAGTCTGCCAGCTTTCGCTTGTACGCATTATTGATATCTCGTGAATGGCCTTTGAGATCTACAAAGTCTTCTTCGTTCTCAATCATGGGAATGCTTTCCACCTCGAACGCTGCAGTTATTGTAGACTTTTTGTCAATAGCTTGATGGGTGCAGCACGCTGATGAGATCTCTAACGGCGCGGAAGAGGCCCTCTCTATAGTTAAAGTTCCAGCTTGTATGCTGCCATTTCCCCCTTTATTTGTCCTGTGGTACGCTCATCTAAGTTCTGTGGGACAAGATGGCTGTTGGAGACGTAATTGTTAGATAGCGGTGACATTGTCGGAGAGAGTACTTTCTTCTGGGCCTCCGTTCTCATACGTTGTTATTATGTTAGGTGCGCCTGCCGAGCCTTTAATGTATCTGCAATATTATATTCTGCTGTGATCCTTGCTAGAATAATCTGGTGCACGTAAACGTCAGCTTCCTCCATCTCTGCTTCCAAGTGATCGATGTCAACTGTGTTTTCAATCCACTCATCAATTCATCTGAGAAGCTCGTACTTCTCGGTCAAAATTCGGTAAAATTTATTCAACTGACATATTGATGGGCGTGGTCTATATGCCAAAGGTGTTCGATATTTGCGATGACCTGCGTGACGGCTTTGCGTGCTTGACTGCGCCTTTCGTAGAGGGCCTCCATACTCCGGTCCAATGTCGGAAACGGGAGAGATCCCTGGCTGGCCGTGCAATGAGGCGAAGTCGGAGTCAACACGGCATCCACTGCAGAAGGTTCACACAACGAATATGCGTCACTTGTCAGGCTGTCGTTCATCATGATCTTGTGCATATCGGGCCATTGTCGTGAAGGGCGAGTCACAACTGAGCTAAAGAAGACGTGAGGGCTTCCGTTTCGCGAGCCTCCAGACGATGCCTGAACTAACGGGGCAGCACTGTAAAGATGTACGTCATTGATCTATGGACTGCCTTAATTACTTGTGAATATCGGGCCGTCGTCGTGAAGGGCGAGTCTGGGCGGAGCTGAAGTAAACGTGAGGGCTCCCATCTCGCGAACCTTTAGACAATTCCTGTACTCACGTAAACCCAAGGGTGCTTCTAGTGGCTTTAGTTGCAACCCGAGTCGTGCTCCGATGTCCCAGCAGTGGTTAGGCCTCGCACATCAACTTTTCCCATGGCGGCTTCACAAAAGTATTCAAGGCTACGACTGCGGTCGAAATTTGTGAAGCCCGCTCCGTCTCACCTCCAAAGGTTTTTTCCCGCGGTTTCACGGCACCAAAATGTTGAGGAAAGAAACAAGTCGCCGTGCTCAAGGCGAAACCCACCCCTCCACCTCTTCATTAGTCCGAATGCACTGCTCTCATCCTAACAGCGCTCTTTGTCGTTCACAAAATATTTAACAAAGTGCATAGAAAGACGGCAACGTAAATAGAAATAGGTCTTCCAATAAGCTACTAAGCTGATGTTCATTTCGGAAATAGCTTTTCTTCGAAGTTCGTATAACACACGCAGAGATAACAAACAAAAAAAACAACAAATAAAAAACCAAACAAGCTAATCTAAGCAAATCACCTCTGTGCTAGAACCAAACATTCTTTCCTTGTGAAATAAACTGAAGCTGCACTAACACATTTGTGTGAACCGAGTTTCCAGATATGGAATGCCTCATCTCCCGTTCAGGCAGATAACAAACAAAAAACAACAACAAATAAAAACCAAACTAATCTAAGCGAATCACCTGTGTGCTAGAACCAAACATTCTTTCCTGGTGAGATAAACTGAAGCTGCTCTAACACATTTGTCTGGACTGAGTTTCCAGATATGGAATGCCTCAGTAATCTCTAATTCAGGCTGCGTCTTAGCCTTACTCAAAAAACATCCCCTTATCGAAGAGGGGCGTACAACCACACGACTTGGAGTGCATCGGCAAGTTACCAACAGTGCCCGAGGATAGTAGACTTTCCTGCGCCCTCAGCCTAACATTCTAGGTAAGGCTAAGATGCAGCGTGAACGGGAAATTATTGAGGTATTCCATATTTGGAAACTTAGTCCAGACAAATGTGTTAGGGTAGCTTCAGCTTATCTCACCAGGAAAAAATGTTTGCGTGTAGCGGATAGATTAGATTAGATTAGCGTGCTAGTTTTTTTTTGTTTTTGGTTGGCTATCTGCGCATGAGCTACTAAGTAATACAAGTTTGTTCGTTGTGCCCTACGAATGCCTCTTTATACCTCGACAAAAGTACTGCTAGCTTCTCGAATAGTGCGTTCTCATCCGACATAACCTGACGTTCTGCTTAAGGCTCATTTTTTCAGCTTTTCACGAATTGTGGCACCTGAGATAAATTTAAAGACAAATTCAAGCTTGCACCAACTTCTTACCCGCTAATGCCATTTATCAAGGCATTGTAGATGCCTCGTCGCGCGGTGAAACTAGACGGTCTGAAGGCCACGAAGTTGCTGATCTTAGAGGAAGGCACTCCCTCTGCCGTTAAAGTGGCGGTCAGAATCTGCAAAAGACAAGGTAACGACAATGTTGGCAAGTTGGCAGCTGCAACGAATAATAAAATTAGGGAGCCCGGGGTCTACCGGCGAAGTTGGGCCAAGAGAAGCTTGGCGTGTGCGATTCTGACCTATATATAGTTTATTCCTTCGCCTTCCTTGACTCGTGATTAGTTTGTTAGTTAGTTCGATCCAGCACACTCGTGTTAAAGTGCCGGAAGCTTGTGTGATACCCGGAGCCAACCGGGTTTTGCACGGTTCAAGGTGTGCGCACCTTAATAGAATACTAAGGTGAAACAGTGAATCAGTTTTAACAGATACAGTACTCAGAACTTCGTTGCCTTCGATTCTACCTCCATCATAGATTAATAAATGAAGAATATAAGCTTCCAAGTTCATGCCTGAAATTCGATCAGAAACTTCAGTCCATCAACAGTCAAGAAATCCAAATTATTTGCACATTTTTAGGCCACGTTGGCTCGATTAGATTTTGTGAAAGATAATACTTACGCTAAGAAGCAGTGTACAATATAAAAAAATGAGGACAATTTTCGGCGACAAAGAATTATGTAGGACCTAGTTGACACTGTCTAAATCAACGACATCATTATGAGCTGCATGGTGCGAGGACCTTAAGGTGGCGTCGCCGCGTTGATTGTCGTTAAGCACATTTTCTCGTTGACCAAGCGCCTCTTCGAGGTAAAAGCCTTCCACCAGTGTGAAATTTTAACTAACTGCTTGGAGAAAAGTAGATTTCAGTTGTCACTTTGAGGCTATAGACAAAAGTGTGGCTCGATTTATGACGCTTTGCTAAAGGGGTAAAATGCGACAATCTTTCAGGTAATTCTGGAGTGGCATCATGGAAATCCCTTATTGCGTTACAAATCTAGTCCAGCAAAATTTTTTTGAGTCTACCAAATACAGTTACAGTTTGCCGCGTGCGTCAAGTGCTTTCTTTCTCATTTCGAAGCAGCGAGTGGGAGGAGAACAGCAAGTGCGAAAAGGTGCGTCCGTTCATCAGCGCGCGACATGACCTTGAGCTATTTACGTCCTTCTTTCCCCTTCAAATGCAATCCTTACTTTCAGGGCTATCGTGAGTACGCGCGCGGGCAGGTGGCGGCATCCTACGGAGGCCACGGTAGCTGTGCAGACCACGATGCTCAAATGATTCAATGACCTTGTACTGTGTTTATGACGCAGTCGTTTGGGCTTATGGCTTCATTTGTACAAGGGGATTTGGAACGATTTCCATCGATTGTTTTTAGAATTGTGTACAGGCCATGTGCAGCGCCACGATGCTTAGCTCGCATGCACGCAAGTCCGCCCTCCGGACTTACACGGGTGGATAAAAAGATCATTTCCCGCGGGTTCAAATCCCGGCTGCGGCGGCTGCATTTCCGATGGAGGCGGAAATGTTGTAGGCCCGTGTGCTCAGATTCGGGTGCACGTTGAAGAACCCCAGGTGGTCGAAATTTCCGGAGCCCTCCACTACGGCGTCTCTCATAATCATATGATGGTTTTGGGACGTTAAACCCCACAAATCAATCATCAATCAATCAATTAAAAAGACCATTCCACCGATCCTTGTTAAACTTTGTGCACGAGTTCAACTCGGTTATGCTTAATGAACCTCTTTTGTTACTAGGTTCACTTGTTTTCAGAAATAGCGGTCTTTCGAAAGTAAAAAAAAAGCCTCTATTACCAATCAGGAACGTTTGCTGAACATGCTCAAGAGGTGTTACAGGGTCTCATGGGGGAAAGAAACAACTTAGGAGAGGCACTGACGTCACTCGTTGTGAAACCGTGGTGATGCCGGAAGTCGGTCATATTGACTGGGCTGATTCTCCTCTATTGTTTTCATCCGAATGTAAAGCAGAACGCGCGACTCCCTCTCCGACTCGGAAAGCACGTGGGCTGCGCAGCGCACGTGTCGTGTCGATCCGAAACTAATGGAACGGGGCTCAACACTCTGGGACAGCACGACACCTTCGGCGAAATCATTTCGTCCGAGTATTAACAGCGAGTAACAGCTCGCCGATAACGAAGCAAGTACAAGAGAATGCGCGCTAGATGCACCGACAACGGTGACTGTTTTCAGGTCAATAATTTAGCGACTGTACAGACAACAGGATTGGTCGTGCGTCTTCTACGGTTGCATTTCGCCACGCGGTCGACGCAGCGCCCGGCCCCTGTGCCGTGTTCCGCGTGGCTATTTCTGTAGACATCCACCCTGGTACCCCTGAAACTTGGGTTTATCGTCACCGCCAAGTTCTCCGCTTCGCCTAGACAACACTTTCGTCCAGGTGGGTCCAGTTTTGACAACTTGAGGGACATCCTTCACTCCCGGCTACACCGCCGCCTCGCTAAGGGATCTCAGCCCGGCGATGGCAGCCGCCAACGTGGTTATGGGCTATGATCCTACCTCAAGCCAAGTACTGTCCATGTAGATTTCATCCTCCGTAAACACTATGCCATCAGAAGACGAATACCTCGACGACATGGTGAGACTGGGGCAACGCAAGCAAGCCAAATCAAAGTCTGTGTCTCAACAACAACGAGACGCCACAGCTGGCCGCCATTCCCCAGCCTTGCAAGGAACGCCGGCGCGCCATCCTTCCGATGGTGTGCCTACCTCTGCTCCGTCCTCGCAGCCAGCGAAGCAACGCAAGTGGCGTCCGCGTCAGACTCCTCGCCTCTCTCGCGACGACTACACCGTAGTAGTGAAACGTCGCGTTCCCTGCGAGCTACGCACATTTGTCCCGGCCGATCGCGCGGCCGACGCCATCCGCAGCTACCTCGGCGACCGGACTACCACGCAAATTCAAGTGTGGCCAATCTGGGAACAGAACATCTTGGTCTGTAGCACCACCATTTTGCCTATGGCACAGCGACTCCTCAGAACCTTCCAGCTGCAAGTGGGGGATCAGCAGCTGCCCGTTCGAGGCCACGCCAAGGCACCAGGGGATACATGCAAGGGCGTCATCAACGTAAACCCTGCTGAAAGCCCGGAGAAAATAAAGTCTGAACTGTATTGGCCTCGAGGTACTATCCTTGCGGTTCGCAAACTCGGAGATTCCGCGGCGGCGGTGGTGACTTTCGAGGTCACAAAGTTACCCCGCTTCCTCTTCTACCACTGCGTGGCGACGTATATCCGCGCCTACAAGAAAACGGTCCCTGTTTGCACCAAGTGCGGTACCATCGGCCATCGACCACCTCAGTGTCCTCACCCCGCTCCAACGCATTGTGCCAAATGTGGAACCCCCGCACCTGCAAGGTCTCAATGCCAACGACTGCCACCCCAAGTGCCTCCTCTGCCACGGCGCCCATGAGACTGGGACCAGTGGCTGCACGGCAAAATATAGGAAACGCAAGCAGCCCTCAACATCTCCTCGAGAAACCACCTCATATTCGTCACAGCCAGACAGCGGCACCAACCTGCATCAGTCGGCTCCACCACTCCACGGCGACACTCAGGCATTCCCAGCACTCGAAGCACAGGCGGCGGTACCTCAAGTGAGCAGTTGGGCATGCTGCTTCTAAGCCTCTCTCACCCCCTTCTGTCGATCCTCCTTCTCCCGAACTTGCGGCCCTTCGCCAGCAAGTTGCGGCACTTCAAAAGCAATTTTTTTTTAAACTAAACAACTGGAACTCTTAAATAAGCGACTTCAACCTCAACAACAGTGGATACCAAGGCCATCCGGTATTGCCTCCGCTGTCCAGGCGGCTGCGCCAGCTACGTCCAAGCTTAGTCCTTGCGCTAAGTCCACTTCCATTAAACCGCCGGTTCAAGCAGCCATGTGTACTCCAGCACTCGGAACCGGTGCCACATCTACTCCAGAAGCTCTTGAGGCTCCTGGGGCACCTCAGGTTCTTTTGCCCGCTAACCGATTTCTCCCTAGCGAGGAGCGCGCCCCGCGCATAGAGGAACGCTTTACGCGCGTCGAAGCTTCAATTAATCACTTCCTCACCAGCTTCTCTGTCCAACGCATGGTAGTAGAGGTTACCCAGGCTATTCAAGCCTGGACAATCACCCAGTTTCAACCCAAGGCATCGCGTTCCCGCTCCTGCTCGGTGAACAGTGAAAGTGCAGCTCCACGGCGTCGTCGTAAGATGGCTACCACCACCCCGCCGTCGGACAATCCGGCCTCTGTGCCCCTCCCTGCCTCTGAGGATTCCGAGCGGGACATGGAGGGCCAAATATAAAACCTAAGACAATCCCGATGGCTACCAATCGTACGTCCCGTTCAAACATTTCGTCTAAATTCGAGATCATACAGTGGAACCCTGGAGGCTTCGGGAACAGGCGAAAGCGTTCACATCTTTCCCTTTTCCTCAGCTCACTTGACTCTCAGCCGGCCGTCTTGGCGCTCCAAGAATCTGGCCCTGCTCCATCCCTTTCCGGATGCTGCTCCTATGTAGGCGGCACCACCACATGTCTCCTCGTGCATAAAGCTTACACGGCGATACAGATCGACCTCGATCTGGATCTTCCTTACGACTACTGCATGATGTCAGTGCTGTCTCAGCGGAGGGGCCAACCATCAATACATATCTTAAACGTGTACTGTCCCCCTCGCCTTGCGAGGGCTTCGTTTGCGCATCTCTTCCATCGGGCGCTGCGTATAGCGGCCCGACAACCACTGGTGATTGTCGGGGACTTTATTGCCCCCAGCCCTCACTGGGCTTACCACTGCGAGAAGGCCCGGGGCAGAGAGCTCAAGGAGCTCATTTCCTCGCTAAGCCTCACGCTCCTTACCGATCCGGCACAACCCACACGTTCCGGCAACTCGGTCACGCGAGACACATGCCCCGACCTCTCCCTCACCTGTCACATCCGCGATGCTACATGGGAAAATTTAGGCAAAACCCTAGGCAGCGATCACTTTTTACTCCGCATTTCATTCACACCGCGGCAGAAAATGCGCCAACACTGGGGCCAAACCCGTCTCACCGATTGGACTCAGTTCAGAATGCAACCATTTCCCGCCGTCCTCTCCTCGACCGAATATGCAGCGTGGGCATCATACGCCCTTCATTTGAAACAAGCGAACACTCGCACCCTTGCAACCTCTAATTTGACTCCTGCAATCGATCCACACCTCCTACATCTTTGGCACGCTCGCCGCGGGCTCGTAAGGCACTGGAAACGCAAGAAACTTAATCGGAAACTTCGCGCTCGCATTGAGGCGCTCACTGCAGAGGCGGCCGCATACTTTGCACAACTTTCCGATGCTAACTGGACAGACACCTGTTTGAAGGCTGCAAACCAGATGAGCTCTAAGAGTGCGTGGCGACTCTTTAGAAGCCTTCTCGATCCCTCCACCACCAGGGGAGAAACGCAACGCCAGCTCCACCGTGCTCTGCATGCCTTTTAGGGCACTACGGATCAACTCGCACGAGAACTTTGTGACCGCTACATCTGCCGCACAATTGATTCCGCGGGCCCAGCATATACGTATTCCGGCGCCCCTAACAATGACCTAGACGCCCCATACACGCTTTCCGATTTACGATTTGCACTCACGAAAATGCGACGGGGCACGGCCCCTGGACGCGACGGAATCACAGTATCGCTCCTGGCAAATCTTCCTGACCAAGCACACCTCTCGCTACTCCACCTTATAAATTCAATATGGGACGGCTCTCCGCTGCCAACAGAATGGACCACATCGGTCGTGACATTCATACCCAAATCGGCAAAGTCCGTTAGTATCGAGGCACTGAGACCCATCTCACTTACGTCCTGCGCAGGCAAACTCATGGAAACCATGGTTCGCGAACGCCTTTCCGCCTACTTGGAGGCCAGGAGGACCTTTGCCGACACGGTGTTTGGCTTTCGCCCGCATCTGTCGGCGCAGGACGTCCTGCTCCAGCTTCAACACGATATCATAGAGCCGACTACTATAGGCCATAACGATAAAGCCGTGCTCGCTCTCGATCTCCGCGGGGCTTTCGACAACGTCAAACACAGCACTATACTCACTAACCTGTCTACCACAAACTGCGGGCAGAAGACTTTTAACTACATTCGCGCCTTTCTATCACATCGCACCGCCTTCATTCGCCTTAATTCTACCGAAACACGGCCCGTACTTATTAGGCACGCGGGGTACACCTCAAGGGGCAGTCCTGTCTCCTCTGCTTTTTAACCTGGCGATGATGAACCTCCCCTCTCTTCTAAGCGAAGTCGAGGGAATACAACACGCACTATATGCGGACGATATCACAATCTGAACCAACACCGGCTCCTTAGCGCAAATCGAAGAACGCCTGCAAAAGGCTGCCCTTCTGGTAGATACCTACGCTGGTTCATGTGGCCTGGAGTGCTCTCCAGCTAAATCGGCTCTTCTTTCAGTCTCTCCACTACCGCCGCCTAAAATTTTTCTTCCGTCCGGGCCCGTCCCGTCAGTGCAAAATATTCGGGTTCTTGGCCTTCACCTCACATCGTCCTTGGATCCAAAGGGCACAACAGCAGGCCTCAGACGCACCAGCGAGCAGGTGAGCCGCATGACACGGCGAGTGTCTACCAAGCGCGGTGGCCTCCGCGCGTCTCAGTCCCTCCGATTGGTCCACGCGTTTGTGACCAGTCGTGTCCTCTACGCCTTGCCTTACCTTCGCCTGCGTCGTCGATACGAGCACCAGCTGGACGTCCTTCTTCGTTCAGTATACAAACGCGCTCTGGACCTACCTATTGCAACTTCCAACAGCCGATTCGCGGCTCTGGGGGTACACAACACCTTTGCAGAGATGCGCGAAGCTCATCGCGTTAACCAAATCAATCGACTGTCGCAGACGCCTTCAGGGCGCCGTCTTCTACACAGACTTGGCCTTAACCCGATATCTGACAAAGACCCTCTGCAGCCGGTACCAGAGCTCGGGAGTCATAAGCTATGGGTGGAACCTCCACCCCGTAATATGAACCCCGACCTTCATCCTGGCCGTAGACTAGCACGCGCCGCGGCCCTTCATACGCGACACTCCGATCGTCCTGGTGTTTTCTACGTGGACGTCTTGGGTCCCTCCCCCTCGGGTCACTTCACGGCTGCCGGGATTACAGAGGGCAAACACGTCGATGGCCTCTCCTTTCGAGCAGACACAGTAACGCACGCTGAAGAGGTTGCCATAGCTTTGGCCGCCTCTCACCCTGCCTCACGCACCATCCTGACGGACTCGCGCTCGGCCTGTTCTCAGTACCTTCAGGGTTCCATTGCTCCGCTGGCGGCTAGCCTACTACAGGCAGCCTCTTGGCGCTTTAACCCTCATCCCATTCATATAGTCTGGACCCCAGGCCACTCGGGCCTTCCCGGCAACGAGGCGGCAAATGCCGCTGCCCGCGCTTCTCCTGTCCGGGCCGTTGCCCCTTCATGTCCCGAGACGGAATCTGGCAATACCAACCTGACGCGCTTTCGCGAAATTTTGGCTTATTACCGGGTTTCGCGCCGCCTCTACGCGGACCCCGCACGCGGTTTGGAGAAAGCGGACGAACGACTGCTACGCCGCCTGCAGACTAACACCTTTATCAGTCCGGCGGTCGCCAGGCACTTTTTGCCGGAAATCAATGGCACCTGCTCGACCTGTCATGTCCTCGCCGACACATATCACGTCGTAGCATCGTGCCCAGTTAATCCCGTCCCTTTCTCATCCCCTTTTCCTATTCCAACTAGAGAGGCTTGGGAGGAGCACCTGCTCGGCTGCTCTACCTTGGCTGCAAACGCTCCTTGGTGGAGCGCGCACGGGCAGCTTCCAGCTCCACTGGCGTCCCGGAATAGGGTCTTGCCACTCTAGCACGCCGATGGGCCACGTCGGCACTCTCTAGTAGACTTTTTCCGAAATAAATGTCTTTTACCACCACCATGTTCCGCGTGAAACTCACCGGCGTCAGCATTCTGCGACCGTGGTGACTTTGAGCACGGTGGAAGTGACACTTGAACGCGGTTGCTCTAACATTGGGGTTGCAATGCTGGGGGCGAGTATAACAAGCGAAACAGAAAAGGTGTTTTAATACGCACACGCAGGTTGTTACTGTACACATAGCGAACACAAACTACGCATATGCACATGGTCCTCATTGCGTCTTGCCGAGCATAAGAGTTTCGTTCATAGTCACAAGCAGGAGCACTGCCCAACCGTCACTGACCTACAGGCGTTCGTCGTCGTTCTGCTTCGTCATGGTGCCCAACGCAATTTCGCTCAACACGTCAAATGCCTCATCCGCGGAATCCGCCGCACGACGCATGGATATGCGTTTGCTCTACGCGCTGTTGAGGCCCCGCGGTGGACAAACTGTTTTGTAAACGTTGCTAGGAGTGCAGTAACTGCCTGGAAAACAGTGCGGAACCAATAACGCGGCGCAGAGCACGGATTTTGTTCGCCCCGGTTCAGCATGAGACCTGCGGAAGCACACATGCCGCCGCCAGCCGCGGCTGCTCGCTGCTAGACCAGCTACACTGCGCAACACGTAACCATATACCAACGCCGTCATTGTGCCCAGTGAAGATGGCCGCCAAGATGTCATTTCCCCCACACTTTTCACGTAGCACGCCGCCTGGGCATGCCCTCTCGTTTCTTTCCTTCCTCTGTGCAGGGTCTGTTTAAGGTTAGGCTTAAGCACTAGCACACCAATACCGAACATATGCAAATGCAAACAAAGAAATGATTATATGGATTAAAAAGATCATACATAGCAGAAATAATATACAAAAGGAGGTCCCAAAGCTCTTGGCTGCAAGGGGACCTCCTGTGCTGGTTTAACAAAAGAAAATGAGTGAAGCAGAGCAACTTGGCAAACATAAAAAAATGAGTTTCAGAGAATCAACAACACCTGATAGCAAACTACCTAAACCAATGGTGTACAAGTTCAACAAAATACATGTGAGATGAAAAGCGAACGATACAAATCAGCTCAATACAAACTACAATGCAACAATAAAGTCCGAACGCTATCATGCCATTACAATAAAATATTCCTGAATCGAATACTGCTATACGAGATATCACATGTGATGATTTATAATGGGCAAATAAAAGAAAGGTAAAAGTGTTGTGCCCCAAAGCGGCAACGATTTCAGACGAAAAATTATAAACGAATTTAGTATAATATATAACTAAAATGAGGCGTTTTAGAGCGGCACACTCTTTTATAAATCAGGAGAGCGGTCACGACAAGTCAAGTGGTAATGGCGGAACCAGCCTGTGAATCCAGCCAACCAAACGTCGTCCTCTTCACAGACTGAGTGATACCCGCTGCCTATCCGAGTAGCACTCATCTTCTTCACTATACATAACAAATATAATGGGCAAAATAGTTCTGATTGAACAGCGTAAACTAGAAAATAACTCAAACGTTAGGTATATACGTAATAAGTGTTTATTTTAAAACTACCTGTGCTCAGAGACATTCATGTCGCTTGGAATACCGTTCCAGACGGAAATCGCTGTGAAGATTCAAGCGATTCTGCCATAACTAGCGCTGTCTTTTGGTAACGAGAAGTTATTATTTGATGTAAGTCGAGTTGTATTTTTATTTACGAGTTGTTCCTTGTTGAAAATTATGATTTTCACCTCTCCTTGGCTGCCTCTTCCTGTGTGTCGTGTTTTGTGGCACTTTCACGGTGGTTTTTACGTCAAAGCACCAAGTCGCGCCCAACACTCAACTCTTATGTATGGCATGTTTGAGTGAAGAGAATGGTATGTAAGGAATGTCATTTTAAAATGAAAAAGAAATGTTTCTCAATTGTTCTAAAACGATGCTCTTGTAAAAGAGCATCGTAAAAGAGCAGATACACTACATCGTGGCGACTGAAATGTGACAATGCGAATGGCCTGGTTTTGAAGATGTAAAGGAGGCAGATGAATGCTATATGTATTACACCAAGACGCAATGCAGTAAGTGAAGTGACTGTTATTGAAGGCAGAGTAAAGCGAGGCATTTATACGGCAGTACGTACGCGACTTGATGAGAATTCTGATGCCTTAGGCAGCTTCTTGCTTTAAGCGCGGTACATGAAAAGTCTACTCTAAGTTTGAATCAAGAATCATTCCCTGAAAGCGACAATGACAGGGAGCTTTGATGCATAATTTTTCACCGTAATAGACAGAAATTCAATGACCGTTTTTTGAGTGGGGTGAAATAGCGTAAAAAAACATTTAGTGGGGTTAATTTTTAATGAATTTTGATGAAAACAGCGAATTATGCTTTCAATATCACTATTCAGCTTAGAAGTAAAGCAGTTAAAATTGTAGTGTCATCCAACACAAGAAACATCAAACAGGAGATATTATATATATATATATATATATATATATATATATATATATATATATATATTGCGACGTGATAATGACTATATGGTAACGAGGTTTATTTGGCTGTGAACTCGGGAGCGAACAGGCACTCCACTACGGCGTCTCTCATAATCATATGGTGGTTTTGGGACGTTAAACCCCACAAATTAATCAATCGTTTACGGGTCTTTAAATAGTGGTCGGACAAAAATTTAGAGGTGCAAGCGAACCAGGAAAAGAAAGGACCGAAGTGGGGCACCATTCCTGTATTTGCCCTTGTTGCTTTGTGCCTCCACATTTTCACAGGTCCACGGAGCGACTAGGCCCAGAACGCGTTTTAGTTGTCACAAATGGAACTCCTCTATACTTTGTGTCACATAGGCTAATATGGTAAACAAGTTAGATTTGCTTGCTAACTGTTGTACGGTTTCAGCCTCCCTCGTCCTATGCGGGACAAGCAAGACAACGCAACGTGCGGCTTTGGGTTGGCCCAGTGAACGTCAATCAATTATAGCACACAGCTACACCACATTGAGACATTCGCAGTGACAAGCTGAGCTCCACATCTTGTTGACATTTTTTAACAACAACAACAACAACAACAACAACAACAACAACAACAACGACGACGACGACGACGACGACGACGACGACGACGACGACGACGACGACGACAACAACAACAACAACAACAACAACAACAAACTTGTTTCAACACACTCGTTTCGGGAATCGGTATAACACGAAAGCAAACCGCATCTTCACAGGGGTTATTGATTATTCATTGCGGGTCCTCGCACAAAACGCGTTGTTTTAATACTGTTTCTGCTACTGTGAGGAGGGAAGCCCACGGCTGCGGCTGCGCCTTGTGTGGCAGCGGCTACAGATCTTTGCGCCACCCTTTTATTCTTCTGTGCTCTTCGGTGCTCCTTCAATTTCTGTTATTCCTGCTCCGAGTGAACTAAACACGTCGGTCCCATCACATGGCTTCCATGTAATAGGACGGATAGCACTGCTATAGCAGTGCTATCTTTGTTATCCCTAACTCTTTTTCCCCATGCGAAATACTGAGTGGTGGAGGTTGCGGAAGTGAGCGACAGCAGGACGCTGGGACGCGAGTTCGTTTCACGTGCGCTGCTTTTGCGCGATGCCCGCCGCTCTGATGGGCAGCGTTCTCCGTACTGAGGGGTGGAAGCGAGTTGCTCCCGGCGCGCGCCCCGCTCCTCGACTCCGCCCCTGCCGTCACGTGCCACCCACGCCACTACTGCCCCCTTGGTTAAACGCTATGCCGCGAGCGATTTTTTTCCCAACTTTGGCGATGTTCGTTGCAGCGTCTTGTAGACGCTCTAGAAACCTCTTCGCGACGGCTGCCGCTCCGCTCTTGGGGCAAAATCGCTCGCATGTGAAACACGCTTAGAGATGTTCTACGCAGCCCAGCCGCAACGCACGTGCCGGGACCCCTACCGCACGCAAGCGGGGGACAAATAAGCCAATTGGACCTGCTCCCTTCACTTGGGTGTGGCAGGTGTGCCAGCACGTGCACTGCGGTTGTGCGGCAAGCGCATGGAACGGCCCTTAACGGCACGAGGTGAAGGGGCACTACAGTTGGCTGGAGGTGCCACCGCCGAGTATCACGACACTTATGAAAGAGGCATCGGTGGTGGTGAAAGGGTGGGGGGCACCAAACAGTGGAATTTCACGGGTCAATATGCCCGCGGAAGCGATATAAATATCGGGTGCGGGGACACACCATGGCGTCACCATGCAGAGACAACCTTGAGATGTGCATGGTTAGATTGCTAGCCAGCCTTCTGGCGCACAGTCCAAAGCGCGCTTTCGCGTATCCATTCTTTATTAAAGATGATAGTCTTTCTTGAGGATCTTCAACGCAAAAATTTTGGTCTGTCTGTGAGTCTGTACACTTGTCTGTTTGTCCGTCCTTAACGATACCCCAAACGGCGCTAAGCCCCAAACGATACCCCAAATGGTCGACCCCATCCACAGCGCCCATCTATGTTGCTCAAGATTCAGCGTTCATATTTGTTTGATGGTCAAATAGGAGCAATTATTGCGCATATCTGAGGCACCATAACAACAAGTCAATACTCTGTATGTGTGCTTTTTTGCTAAAAAAAGCGTACATGAGTCATTCTAAGGACCGTAGCATCTATCACGCTGCTCTGACAATGCAAAGCTTGCACGAAGAGGCAAGTGTGTCCAACGCTTTGCTTAAACGACACGGTGGTGGCACCTACCCCTCGCGTTGCGTTCTACACCTTATCGCCTCCAAGACAGGCACGCACGCCGCGCGCTTCGTTTTCCAATATAATTAACTGCCAGATAGCACGCATGTCTCACGAGTGACGTGACTTGATGCGTTCGTTCGCCTTCACTGCACCCTCGAGGCACTGTAATGCAGCGCCTCCAGAACACCATTCACCGATTTTCTTGCACGGTACATCAAATAAACGTTTTGTTCACTCTCTCCAGACGCAAGACTATTGTCTTTCTACGACTATTGCAGGGTAACATGCAGATGCGGGGTCGATTTTATTCCTTTGTACTTGACTTCGTCCAAATCAGTAAAATGCTACGGTGCTTTCTTCACAGAATGTACGAAATGCCAAACAACTGCTTTGAAAAAAAAAAAAATGCTGCTCATTTCTTAATGCGTGACTGCCGGCGTTATCTGTTATAGCCACCTACATCAAAGCTTGGGGTCGAGCGAGCTGCTTATATCAACTGTATCGAGTCATTCTGTGTCGAACTGAAGGATATGATTAGGGCGTTAACGCATGCTTGTGGCAAGAAAAACAACAACAACATATTTTTCTGCAATACATGTTCGCAACCGTGTTATTACACTCCTTCTATAGAAGGAGTGTAATAACACGGTTGCCAACCTATAATAACACAGAAGCCAACCTATAGGTTATCATCTGAAAACGGGTCGTGGTTGACGCGACAAGCATGCGCAGGTTATAAATATTCTTGTTTAGCATGCATAACCCTATGAGGCACATAACAAGCAGATTCCCCACTTTTGGGAAGGAAGCCACATTTTTGCAGCTGCATGCAGCAGCAACCTTTCTGTATATGATTGGAGGAAAACGTATACAGGCGTGCCTCACTCAGAGTTGTAGGTATAGGTAAAATTTCCCATGATCAATAGCTTCGCCGCGGTACAATCTTAACACTTATCTGTCAACCCTCACTGCGCAAGCTTTTTGTACGGTTGTAACACAGTGCACATTTGATCGCCATTGAGCAGGGGGCGGGGGAGGATTTTGAAGGATTGGATCAGTTTTTCACATTTTGGAAAGGAGTAAATGGCGCTCGAAAAATGCGGTGTCGACCGGGCTCGATTACGATAGCAAGAGCACCATGTGCCAGACGGCCATATTACTTCGCACCCTTCAAGGAGCATGCGGCAAGGTTTTAATTACCGCGATATAAATGGCAATGTAGTGTTTCAGTACAAATATCACTGTCGAGCGCTTACAGCTTCCTTGATAAGCTGTACGAGATTTTGCGACATCTGTAGGAAGCTGAATACGTTTTCTGTTGTCGCTGAAAACAACATATGGAAGAACAAGTGACCGTGTTTAAGGGCCTACTCTACAGGCGTAATCTATAATCAAGGAGGACTGTGAGCTGAAGTCTACAGTCACGGACGGAGACCGCCCGAAATCCATGTGCTCGGGAACCCACACGAGGACAACGTACAACATGGACACCCGAAAAGAGGGTGTTGCAAGGCGCAGACTGTGCTAAACGTTACCTCAGCAAGAAAAGTAACCTTCAGCAAAAAAGGCTCAAGCAGCACATGCGTACGATGTAAGAAAGAAGGTTTGATCGAACGCGCTGGCCGAACGCGCGGAAGAAACCAGACAAGAAATAGACCAGGGTAAGTTAAAGATAACGAAAAGAAAAGAATTTGAATTCTTGGATTTATCTTGCTTTTCTACCAATTCATACATTGACGCACATTCTTAAACTCAGCGACGGCCACTTCCCACACATGTACGCATGTTGCTACGTCGTATTTTAAAGGATACATATTCATTTAACATACATAATTGTTCGCACACTGTGAACGAGGCTCCAGTGCGGGACATACACCTTCCGTTTTTATGTGCACATTTGCGGTCGGCGTTCAATTTGACCCTATGGGCACAATAAGCACAATATGCACAACAATAAAATATGAGAGGTGACATGGCATCACGCTCTTGCAAAGCATAGTAGGGGTAAAAGTGAAATAGCACGTCTGGCTCCTTCTGCTGCGGAGCGCACTGTATATATGTAGCACGGAGCAGAATAGTACTACGCCACATAGGGTTTCCTCAAATTAACTATAGGGGACTCTGGCGCTACGATTGTTCAGTGGCCATGGGAATGATGGGTAGTACACAGATTTGCCTGGTATTCGGGTGACCAACCGTACTTGCAGCTTCGTCTATTGATGGTTTCGGTTTCGTTTTGAAAGAAATAACGAATCTTTTCAAATTACGTGACCCGATTCTAAATGGTAAGCCTAAAAAACATGAGGTGGGGAAACGCAACCACTGAACATTTTGTTGATTTTCGTTTCGTGAGAAAACAGCTCCAAGCCACGCGAACACGCATGGAGCCAGAATATTAGACAAATCTGTGTACGAATCATGTCCATGCTCGCTGAAGCGCCGAGCGTTGCAGCTCCCATAGACACTAGCGCCAGAGTTTCCTCTAGTGTACATTAGGAAACTCTATTCTACGCCGTTGCTAGCTTGTCTCAAACTTTTTTTTTCTGATTGTGTAGCCTCCAGTAGTTCGCACGCATGAAGTGATAGCAAAACAACGCAGTTCATAATTGGTAACACCACGAAGTCGCACTTAAAAACAACGCATTCTGCCACCCGCTTCTCTTCGTCAGAGTGAGGCGAGATAACGTGATTCAACCCGGCACGTCACAGCGATTGCAGCGTCCGTTCCTCCTGTGGTGGGACTGGCGCGCAATACGCCCCGTTTTGTCCACAGGCGAAGTCCCTCAGAGTCTGGCCATATACGTAATAGCAGTAAAAATAACGGCTATCGTAATCTATGTTGCCTTTGATCTAGCGCATCAAAGTAATGCTGTGAAAGTTTATTATTTGGAGAGATGGCGTGTTCGGGAAATGTTCGAGTGAGAAAGAATCATCGACAGAGGCAAGGAAATATAAACGTGCTTGGTGAATACCGATTGCACATATGCATGGCGTTTTCTGCTTAAATGGAATAATCAACTACTTCAAGCAGTACATTGTGTGTTGTGTTGAAGGCCAAGATACTCGCACGATTGTATCTCACACAGAGAAAAAAGCCACCTTCTTTTGTTTCGATTCACTGCACATTGATCTTTCTACTCTTTGCAGAAATCAGGTTGCTTCCACAAAATACATGACCCAAGCATTGGCAAAGTCGAAGACAAACGCAAATGACGCACGATTGTGCTGGTCATCGGCTGGCTTTACTGGTCCAATGATTGCACGCTTAAAACGTTCAGTGACGCAGTAATTCGGAAGTAGATGACACATTTCAGAAATATTCGTTTAGACGTAGAAAATACGCACTTTTTGGAGCGAATAAATGCTTTGCTTACTAGAGAGTTATTGACAGAATGCCTGTTTTTCTGCCAGCTTTAGGTACGTGGATTTTGCGTATGAATATGACATCCTGACCATTAAAGAGGATGTGATTTGATCACCCAACAATCTGGGGTCTTCAACGAAAAAGAGAAGTTGAAGGGTCTATTCCGTTTACACTTCTATGAAAAATAAACTACAAGAATATTTTGGTTTAACATAAGCCCCCAGAATTCACTGCTTATAAGCTGCACTAACCATCCAGGACCGCCGTATTAACACGGCATGCGTAACGTCGTATGCTGCATGGAGAAGAGTCGTCGTCTTCTACCGTAGCTTTAACTTTGCTAATCGTTTACTTTCAAAGCCGGGCGGAAAAACGCTGAAATTAATCGATTGAGCACGTCACTCATCGCAGAACGCAATCGCCTGACGGAGTGCAACTGCTCGCCAAAGCGATCTACTTACTACGTCACAACACGTGAGTGCGCCATTGCTGCCCGACTCTCAGGCCACTCACATCCTTAGAAATAATCCTTTATTATTGACATGCCCAACCAAATGCAATGAAATTTTCCCAACTTGTTCGTGGACGTGCAATGAATAACCCGCGTAACGCGGTATACGATTCAAAAGTGGATGCCGTAGCCGTTTGCATGTGTCCGGCACATGCGTACTTTCAGACTTCGGCGTATTCGTTTGAATGTTCCGTGAAAGCTTAGTTGTCCTTAGTCTGACATCAGACGAAGTTGAGCACGATCCCTGTTCAGCTTGCCGTTTAGATATCTCTTCACCAGTTCGACACAACAGTAGGCTGAGTTGTGCGGTGTTTGATCCAAAACCCGCATTACACAAGCCAAAGACTTGACAAATGACTCACTTAGAAAGTGCTCCTCTCCCCTATAAAAGGCCGATGTTCTCGAAAAAAAAAAAAAGGTCCCGTATCTGCATGTTTCCCTGCAAATGTCGTCGAAAAACGCTAGTATTGCGTATGTGGAGAGAGAAGAAAACGTTTATTTGATGTTATGCGCGAGAAAATTGCTGAATTGTATTCTGGAGGCACTGCGTTAGAGTGCCTCGATCCGTGCAGCCAAGGCGAACGAGCGTATCGAGGCACGTTTTAAAGCAACGTGAGACACGAGCGCTACCTGTCAGTTATCTTCGAAAACGAAGGACAGTGTGCGCGCCCGTCTCGGAGACAAGGTGTAGAACGCAAAGCGACGGGCAGGTGCCACCACCATGTTTTCTTAGCAAATTGTTGCAAACACTTGCCTTTTTGTGCATAGCGTTGCATTGTCAGCGCTGCGTGATAAACGCTACGGTCCTTAGAGTTACTTATGTATGCCTTCTCTAGCATAAAGACACACATACAGAATGTTGATGTGTTGTTATTGTGCCTCAGATACGCGCAATAATTGTTTTTAATTGACAATCGCACAAATATGAACGCTGAAACTTGAGCATTATTGGTGGGTGCTGTGGATGGAGTTAGATATTGGCCATTTGGTGTAACGTTTCGGCAGAAAAACCGACAAACGTACATACATACTCACAGACTGGCAGACCTAAATTGTTGCGTCGAAGTACCCCAAAAACGACTACACGTCGAGTTGCTCCCAGTAAAAAAACCGATATCATTATGAGTTGCAAGGCGTTACTGCATATTGAAATAAATCTATCAAAGTTTTCATTTCATGTACACAGATTTCTCTTCAGAGCTAATGACAGCTAGGAGAGCGTTCGAATAAACCCTACGTGAATACATCCCCGGCGACTGGAGTGGAAGGTCCAAGACAACGAAGTCGCACACTCCTGGTTGTGGTAAAGTTTGAGACATTAGGTACGATTTGTCCGAGTTGTTCTGGGCGTAGACGGGAGACAGCAGGTGACACACCAGCGGCGGCTTTTCTGCGTACCACATACACACACACACACACAAAAAAATTGGCAGATCCCACGTACAGTGGAAATCGATGATACGCGAAGCACGAATGAAAAATGTTCATATGTAACTTTAAAATCAGCACAACGTTACGAGATGGAGGTAAATGATGCCGTACATGACTTCCGTGTCATGATTTTCATGTTTGGATATGTCATTTACCTTCGTCATCTATTCACGTCACGTGATACCAAATTTAGTATATGTGGGGCTAGCGAAACGGCCACGAGCACGCTATGAGCGTGGTATGTTGTCGTGTTCTTACATGACACGCGTGTCAGGATTATCATGTTTGCCCCAGTCATATAATTCGCCATTCATTGATATCAAGAACACCAAATTAGGTATATATGGAGCTAGCAAAATGGCCGCGGGCGCATCATGAAGGGCCCACTATATTCCAATGTAGCGTTGAAACGTGCGCACACTGGGCACAGCGACGCTACGTTAGCAAAACGCGAGCACTCTATAGTCTGACGCCAGGCGCGACCAGCGTCCGTCAGCGCGGCCTGACGGCAACCGGTGCGAAATGCGACACGCTTCATTTCGCGCCGATGCGTTACCCAGACAACACTGTGTCTTCCTTTTTTTTCGTGACGGAGTGACGCCAGACGCGCTGAAACGCACCTGCGTCAAAGCAACGCAGCGCGGGGTGCGCCTGCGAATATATGGCAGGACCGGTGCCTGGCGTGGCAACGCCTGCGGGACGTGACGAAATCAACACCGGCGAGCACGTGCACCACGTCCCGTCGAAATGTATTGGCGTCTTCACTGTGGCAAGTAATCGTGTTCTGACATGACACGCATCTTATGATTATTATGTTTGCATCTATCACATAGCTTCGTCATCCATTGGCGTTGTGTAATAGTGAGTTTGGTACATGTGAAGTTAGCGAAATGGTCGCGAGCGCATCGTGAGCATAGCATATAGTCATGTTATTACATGACACGCATCTCATGATTATCATGTTTGCACCAGTCACACACCTCCGTCATCCATCCATGTACCGTAATACCAAATTTAGCATATGTGACGCTAGCGAAACGGCCGCGAGAGCATCCTGAGCGTGGAACGTAGTCACGTTGTTGCATGACACGCATGTCGTGATTTTCATGTTAGGGTCTGTCACTTGTGTTCGCCATGCAATCATGCCATACCATACCAGTTTTGCAGCATGCCTCGTGAACGAAACCACCGCAAGATTTACAGGACCACGAAATGTAAATCATGACATTCATGACATACATGTCATGGTTTTCATGTTCATCATCATCATCATCATCATCATCATCATCATAATCAGCCTGACTACGTCCACTGCAGGACAAAGGCCTCTCCCATGTTCCGCCAGTTAACCCGATCCTGTGCTTTTTGCTGCCAATTTATACCCGCAAACTTCTTAATCTCATCTGCCTACCTAACCTTCTGTCTGCTCCTAACCCGCTTGCCTTCTTTGGGAATCCAGTTAGTTACCCTTAATGACGAGCGGTTATCCTGTCTACGCGCTACATGCCCGGCTCATGTCCATTTCCTTTTCTTGATTTCAACTATGATATCCTCAACTCCCGTTTGTTTCCTAATCCACTCTGCTCTCTTCTTGTGTCTTAAGGTTACACCTACCATTTTTCTTTCCATTGCTCGCTGCGTCGTCCTCAATTTAAGCTGAACCCTCTTTTTTTAAGTCTCCAGGTTTCTGCTTCGTAGCTAAGTATCGGCAAGACACAGCTGTTATATACCTCCTTTGCCTGCGCTACCATATATAATAATGCTACCCTACCAACAAGCCCAAATTGCCACCCTCACTGTTCTGTACTCGTTCTGATATGTCGGTCAGGTATTCTTTGTGACTAGACGAAATAAGGGAGGCGTGCTCGAGTTGAGGGCGAACAAGAGTGATGTAAGCTAGCTTGCGAACATTCGGAGGAGCATTTCTTAGACTTTGACGCAGGTATCCTAAAGATTGGGAAGCTTTGGCTGTAACGGAGGTGATGTGCTCTGACCAAGAAAGATTTGGTGTGAATTTAATTACAAGCCATGCTACGAGTTAACACAGTTCCACTGAGTTTACGAAATCTGCGTACTGCTTGAAGCTAAAATCGCAGTTATCACTGTCAGGGTCACTTTGCGCGCACCATGAGTGGCTGGCGAATACTTCGCTTGTACATCGCAAATCAGTGTCTCTCCGTGACGTCACACTATCATGACACGTCAACGTGAAGTCGCCTTCGCGATATCGAAACCGAAAATGTTTTTTTAAGGCAGCAGTATTAGTGCTCTATGCGATGAATGCTGAGGTACCACTAAACTCATTATAGGTTGCTCGACCACATCGCTCTTATTCGGAACAGCGATTCGAAAATATTCGAAATTTGTGTCAGTACTCCTTTGGGTGAAGGATAATAGAACTTTTATGGACCTATTTTTGATGCTGAAACTTTATGGAGTACGTGCACTACTTGGACACGCTGGTTTATATACGTCACTAAATAATGGAGTTACAAATACTGACTGATAAATATGTGATACACTCAAGGTTTAGCCTTTTAACTGCGAACACGAATAAGGAAAGCACACGACGATTGCTGACCCACAACGGTAGGCTTCTTTCGACAAAATAGAGGAATGTGTACTAAAACTTTTTAAATGACTCAATCCTATCGCGTCACATGATAATTTTGATATATATCGGAGCATAATGAATGACAAACTCTTGCATCATATTTCGGCGTCTAACAGAAGGGTTTATGACGTTCTCTGTTCTCTTGGATATTTTCTCCTACGAAAACTTTTTCTGCGTACGTATGCCCACACGTATTCTACGACCAAATTACTGTTTCTTTAGATGCGTAGCAGCTGTTTGATTCACTTGTGTTATGCCATACGCACGTGCGCCTGTACACACTTGCCCGAACACGTTCCCCTCGCCACAAATGTTGAAACAGTGCCAAGTAGGTCACGCCGCAGCTGCACGTTACCGTGACGCTCCCTTGGCAGTGCGCGCTCACGTTACTCTCTCCCTCACCTGCCACGCGCTCGCCGCAGCGCCCGCAGCTGCCACTTCCTTCGTCCGGTCACCCGCAACACCTGCCGCTACCACCGCTCGCTTCACTACCACCACTCGCTACACCGCGGTCTCGTCGGTTCACTCGCAATAAAGTTGACGCGCGTCTAACGTACGCGTTGACGCATGTTCGTGCGTGCCACTTCCCTCTTGCTTTGGGGAAGATGGTGTCAACTTACGTCCAAAACAAGCCTTTATTGCAACGTGGCACTAGCGGCTTTTATCACGTTTTTTGTCGATCTCCATTCTAGCGTTCTAAATTTCATCAACATTCAAAACTAACTTGCTTAGTTTTGTGTAAAAGCGGATACGAGTCTCGGGAATATTTGATTAAAATCTATTGAATACTGAAAAGAATCTCTACCAAGTTGCTGTGATCTGTCATACATACAAAATACATTCGTCACAGTTTTTGTTCTCGGGATGGGCAATACAACAATGGACCACGCAAGCATAGTGAAAACAAAAGCCCACGTTATGCACGAGTCAGACTCACTACTGAAAAGACCTCCTGTCTGTGGTGTGGTTGAAGTTGGCATCCTGGTTGAATGTGGCGGCGTCGAGGTTGTAGTTGGCGTCGTGGTTGTAGTTGGCGTCGTGGTTGTAGTTGACGTCGTGGTTGTAGTTGGCGTCGTGGTTGTAGTTGGCGTCGTGGTTGTACTTGGCGTCGTGGTTGTACTTGGCGTCGTGGTTGTACTTGGCGTCGTGGTTGTACTTGGCGTAGTGGTCGTAGTTGTCCTAGTCGACGTTCTCGTAAGCGTCGTACTAGAAGTTGTCTTCACTGGCGTCGTCGCGCTTGTCGGAGTCGTCGCCGGGCTGGACAACTTCGCAGTGGTCGTTGTAGTTCTGACGCTGGCCGCTCTGATGGTGCTCGAAGCCATTGATGTAGTAGTTTGGCTGCTTGCCGTCGTAGTAGGTGGTGCCGTAGTCGTTGTGGCTTTTGTAGATTTTATGACGTCTAATTGAAAAAGAAGAGAGACGAAAGTACTATGACAATATTATACGGCCATTCTAATACGCCAATGAAACGCTATAATACGCCAATTTATACGTTATAGTAGCTCTTTCCGATTAAACTGTAGCTAAATATCTACCTATTTTGAAGTCATCAGGCAGAGAAAATTTATGCTTTTGAAGAGGCTCGCGGGAAACGGCTTGTCGAAGGACTAGTTGAACAGAGTAGCACTTTCAGAAAAGTGAGTGCATGCAACGCTGCACTGCACAACTAAGTTAAACGAAGACGAATTTATTACGCGAAAATTTTAGTTCATCAAAGTTAGATGAATTAGGCTCCTTCTGAGCCACTAGGGGATGTAACAAAAACGCGTACAAAATTGTGTATATAGCTTCTCAAAGTGTTAAACACGCTTGTTCTACTTACTTGGAATGTTAACATGCGCTGCACACACACACACAAAATAAAGAGCAGAACAACAACATCAATCTTTTTATGAAACAAGATCAGTGAATGCAAAAACAAATAATTATATTCGTGTCTGGCACCACGCGGTAAAGAGTATGTAGTGTCGTGATACGACGTACTTATAAACGTATGTTGTGTGCTTTTCAATAAAGAGAACGCAAAAGCACGAACTGTGTAACACAAATGCAGCATCGTATTTGATACGCAGTCCTCTACGCATGTCAAACGTGTTGACATGCAACGAGAAGACAGTGAAAAAAAAAGCATCAAGCAATCGTCAAAGCGATACCGCGTTGCTTAGAAAAGAGCAGCAAAATAATTGACAAAAAAGCATAGGTTCACATATGAAGTTCGAATCGACCCAAAAAGACTTGCTCCAAGTTCTCCAGCCGATTTGAAGAGTGAAGAGTGACAACAAGGTGGCCGACAGGAAGCAGCGACCGGAGATGGCGCACAACTTGAAGCAGAACGTTGCCGTTTGAAGGATGCTTCAGTCAAAAACTGTTGAGCGTGACTACAAGATACAGTGAACGTCGCTTCACTTGTGTCATTCCTGCGAATGAAAGAAAGATACGCGAAAATAAAAAAAAATGAAAGCGCTGGCGTGGGTTTTTTCGAAGGTCTATGTCAATATTGATCATTGTGAAGCACCCAAACACCATGTTCAAGAATGCTGATCAAGATTGATGCCAACAGAAACGCCAAATCTACGAATGTGACATTTTTATCGACTGCAAAAGCTTCGATACGCAATCTGCTTTCCTCCTCTAGAAAACCTTCTCTACTTCATTATTTTCTTCCAAACACCATGACCACCCAGCTGAATTCCCCGACTATGTCGGCCCTGAAACCAGGAACTCTATGATGTGCTGTCCTTATGACGCTCGGGAAAATAAGGCAAACTGCCTTAATAAACACAAAGCAGCGGCTGCTTCGTTATACAAATTGTATCGGTTACAATCCCATGTCCGTGTAATATATCTTAGTAGGGGGCAGTAATCAGATGTGACCGCTCTCTGAAAATAAGAGAAAAATTATGGACCATCTCACCGAAGGGAACCTTGATGGAATGCGAAGCAGCAGTGGAGCGCACGTCATTGACCCAATTGAAACGCGTGTCGACGCGGGCGCTGGAAAAACCGTTTGAAGCGAAACTCGTGGCGTTTACATGAGTTTCATGCAGATAGACTGTTCGCTCGATGTGCGCTCAAACATTGCGAGTGGTGGAGAGGGTGAAGCGAGACGCGGCGAGCGGTGACAGCCTGTAGGGAGAGAGTGACGTCAACGCGCGCGCACTGCAAGGGAAGGCATGAGCTACTGGCACCAGCCCAACACCTGCGGCCAGGGGAGCGCGGTGCGGATGGAGGGACAGCGTTACACAGGCTAGTTGTAGAGCTACTTCGCATCTCAAAGTTAGAAGCGAACAAATGTCAACCAACACTCGTTTTTTTTTTCACACACAATCTCCCATTGGAGTCGGCTTCCACCGATAATTGTGAGTGTCGCACTGAAACATGGCTCAGAGACATACTGTTGCAGTTATAGCTACATTTTTAATGTTAATCTTGTTTTCGTCGTTATTCTTATGTAAGAATACCTTATCCTGTGTATCTACCCCACCCTGTAATAATGCTTTCGGGCGCTGCAGGCAATTTGAATAATTAAGTAAATAAAAACCAACGCATCACCGCTTCGGTTCTATTTTTCTAGGATCACCAGTGCCAGCTCCAGGATTGACACCGGCGTGCCACTCAACCCATGACGTCACACGTGATGTTTCGTTCCAGGTCACGTGACTACAGTTCTTGGGGCTGCAGATAGGCTGTCATCTCTGAGACACGATCAAAAGTGCCGTGGTAGAGACTAGAGACCCAGGACCACGACTGTTGTAGCGTCACCTGCAAAACAGCTGGAGCCATGCCAGAAGGTTTTACAGCTATCCCTTAAATATTCATTCAAACAATATTAATGACATAGCTTAGTAACATCTTCAAAGAGCATGATTACAATGCAGACTTGGCCTGCCGTAGCCTCATTGGGATTAAAACGCAGAACTGATAGACAGCAGACACAATTTCAGATTTTAAAAAATCACGGCGTATCCACGGAGTGAATGATGAGTGGGGCGAAGCGCCTGCCTGCCTGTCTGTGACGGACAGACGGACGTTTTGCCTCACTCGTGATCATTAACTACGTGCATATGCAGTGAATTTCTTAGGACAGCGCCATCTATTCTCTTTGAACGTCAACTATACGAAAACCACCGACGTCATCTAGTTGTATTACTTCCAAGAACATATTCGCACGACGCCATCTAGTGAGCACTTCTTGAAACTAACTAGAAGTGGCTGCCACTGCAACACTCTGTTGCGAGGTAAGGACTCACAACCTACCGAGTTCGGCCCTTAAAAAATCAGGAATTAGGTTACACTTTTTACAAAAGCACGCGTACCCAAACCCCACCAAAGTTAACGTTTTCTATCCCGACGTGTACGCCAGCGACACGTGCCGCTCGTGCGGACACACGGTGACACTCGCACACATGCTCTGGGAGTGTTTCTAGAAACGCTCGTGCCGACGCTACCTGAAACCAGTGGATTATGTCCCTCAAAAGCTCCCTTATCGCAAAAGGTCCACGAAGCGGCTGCCAGCTGTATACCCTGACGTGTGAGACTCCCGATATACGATAAGCGCGTCCTGCAGGACAAAAGTAATGTTTTAAAGATGATAGTCTTTCTTGGGGACCTTCGACGCAAAAATTTTGGTCTGTCTGTCTGTCTGTCTGTCTGTCTGTCTGTCTGTCTGTCTGTCTGTCTGTCTGTCTGTCTGTCTGTCTGTCTGTCTGTCTGTCTGTCTGTCTGTCTGTCTGTCTGTCGGTTCACTTTGAATGACATTGGGTACTCGAAACTGCTGACCCCATCCGCAGCGCCCACCTATGTTGCTCAAGGTTGAGTATTCATGCTTGTGAATTGTCAATTAAAAAGCAATTATTGCGCATGTCTTGGGCACCATAAAACGTATATATTTTGCATGTGCGTCTCTTACTAGAAAAAGCATACACAAGTAATTTTAAGGACCGTAGCGCCTATCACGCTGCGCTGACCATGCAACGCTTGCACGGAAAGCCGAGTGTTTTCAACGCTTTGCTAAAACGAAACGGTGGTGGAACCTACCCGTCGCCTTGCATTCTACATTTTATCACCTCTGAGATGGGTGCGTAGACTCGTCTCAGAGCCACGCGCTTTGTTTTCTGAGACAACTGCCAGATGGCGCTTATGTCTAACGTGTGACGTGACTTGATGTGCTCGTTCGCCTCCGCTGCACGCTCGAGGCACTCTAGCGCAGCGCCTTCAGAATACAATACACCAATTTTCTTGCGCAGAACATCAAATAAATGTCTTGTTCACTCTCTCCACACGCAAGACTATCGTCTTTCAACGACATTTGCAGATTACCTGCAAATACAGGGCCAATTTTTTTCCAGTTAATTTCATTCGAGCAACATGTAAAACAGATGCGTGCGTAACGCAGTGCGTGAGAGAAGAAAGTTAACACTGGCACGTATGATGCCGTCTAGACGGAAATGAATTTGGCCATGACATATTTAACACCAACTTAACCATACAGTAAAAATACTATCAGTCTTTTGGCGAGGTAATAAAAAGCGAAAAAAAAGATAAAGATCAATTATAGTATGCATATTTTTTTAACTTTAAAACAGTTATGTTGAGCTTGAAACTACACGGTTACCTTAATGCTTTAATACCACAATGACATTTATCGAACGAAAAGAGCAGATATCACGAAGAAAATAAAAATTAATGCGCAGAAATTACTTCGGGTCATATTTTATTTTTGTGGGTGGTTAATTAAATATCATGACACAAGGTTCAACGTGAATTGTACTTCAGTAAACGCACTCTTTGACTTAGTGGATATATAAATATTGGAATATGGAGGCATGGGTGGAATGCACGGGCATGACACCAAGACCGATGCATGACGTATTGGACAACACTAGTACCCTCAATGTCCGCACTTACTTGTCGTGCTTTCCTTTTCTAAATTCACGATAAAAATACTGCGCAGAGCCCACGAGTACGTCAAACAACGAAAAAATCAACACCTTTATCCCGTCCTTTGTTCTTATTCGTGGGCGCTGGCACTGCACAGGATTTCAACATGAACAATGATCCACTAGTTCAACTAACCGTGTTACCGACCCTAACTACAGATACCGCTTGCTAAACTTCGATTTCAGGAATGACGTAGGGCTGTGGCGGTCGAAATAGGATAGAGTCAAAATAATAGAGGCCCGTGTACTGTAAGAGGTGAGTGAAGCTTAAAGAACCCCCAGGTGGTCGAAATATCCGGAGCCCTCTACTACGTCGTCTCTTATCCTATGATGGTTTTTGGCCGTTAAACCCCAGATACAGTGAGCGTAGTGAACAACTACATGTTTCATCGTCGCTTGTATAACTTCATCTGTAGACATCATCAACGTGTGCCAGTTCGAGCTCGTCTCGAATGGAGCACTTCCTCAGAATGACATTATTACAATTGACCTAGCAATGAAAGCGGGGAAAATATACTGCTAGCTTTCTTCTAGAGAAATAGCATGTGCTTACTAACACTCATCGACACGCCTAGCGTGAACATAGGAGCGCGGGTCACATGTCTATATCAGCCACGCCTAACTGTGCTCATAGAGTTTCCTAAAATTAACTAGAGGTGCTCTGTCACTGCAATCGTTCAGCGACCATCGGATTGATGGGTAATACACACATCTGCCTAGTCTTCGTGCTTACGGGCGGCGAGTCGCATTTGCGGCTTCATTTATTGCTGTGTTTCGCTTTTGTTTTGACAGATAGATTCAACCCCTTGAATTTCGTGACCCGATTAGGAAAGGTAAGTCTGGAAGAACAAGGTGGTGAAGCGCAACCGCTGAACAGTTGCTGATTTTTTGTTTCGTGAGAAAACAGCTCCAAGCCACACGAACACACACGGAGCCAGAAGCAGGCCAGAAGTACGAAGATTAGACAAATGTGTGTACCATGCTCGCTGAAGCGCTGTGCGTTGCATTTCCCATAGACACTAGCGCCAGAATTGCCTCTAGTGTATATTAGGAAACTCTATGCCTGCGATGATACGAAGCTTCACACATGCGCGGTTTGTTTGCAGCGGGGTTATATCTTTCTATTGTAAACAGAGCACCATAAGTGAGCGTCTTCGATGAAGCTGTGCTAAGATGACGTGGTTCGTGTGATTATAAATATTCTCGTAGCAGACGTATACTGCTCCATCTGCCGGGAGTCAAGCTGACGTATAGATAGGCGTCGCTGTCAAAAGTGTCTGGCACGCACTCTCTTGTTCGCGCTAACAATGCTGACGACTGTATACTGTCGTGAGCACAAGTGACAGGGAAACAAACAAACCAGTGCGCGGCTAATAGCCTCAAATGCTGATTCGACAGATACTCGGATAGCACTGTCAAAACTAAAGTTGATTGAAAGGTTGACGCTTTCCCGCGCAGCAGCCACGCGTCTGCCTTTAGGATGTGCGAGACATATGACAGTAGTAACAGCTTGATATTGCCTGCTGCAGGGCTCACGCGAGGCAAAAAGCAGTACTGCGTCGCAAACTCTTACCTCGCCGTTTCTTTATTTCAGTTTCACACACAAATTAATCGAAAAGTGATATTTAGCATTGGGGAGGGGGGGGGGTTATCGCAACGATTCCACACGTATTGATTGGATGGACCAGACAGAGTGCGCGTGTCTAGTATACACGCTGCTGTTGCTCAGTCGCAAGCGGAGAAAACAAAGTGTAATAAATATATCGCGCACGACAGTCGGGCGAATATGCGAGACAAGAGAGACTGAGCATGCAACGGCATACCGAACCAGGGTAGGCGACGATCACGACAGGTATTCCTCGCGTCACGTGAACGACCGGCTGGCATCGCGAACTGAGCTGCAACTGAGACTGGATACGCCGGAAGATAGTAAAGCGCTCGTTCATTCCATTTCCGGGTTCGGTTCAGGGAACGTTTAGGAACCGAGCGAAGGACGGAGTAGTGCAGGGAGGGTCGCCAGTGTGTTCTCTTACAGGTTCCTTCTGGCTCGTCTTGTGGAACCAATGCTGAAAATTCCGCCGTTAGACATGAAAAGAACGTTGCATTCAGTTGAAATAAAAGTAAAACTTGCTCACTTGAAGAAGAAATCCTTCGTGAACAGCCCGCGTGCTTCTTGACGACATGGTTGCTTTTCGTTCGCGCAACTGGTTCGTAGCCATTACGGTGCTGCGAGGCTCGGACGGGGACGGCTGAAGGCACGGAGGTGGTGACCGTCTCACCGTCATAGCATTATTATTAACCACGACTAATGGTTGTGCTCAGTGACGGACAGAAGTGCGGCACGACAGGGTGACCTTTGCACAGCACGTCTTCACGTCGGCCGCTTCTGGGCGGTCGATTCTGTTGTCTGACACGACAGGCGCCAGCTAGCGGCTTGCGCACGAAGCGCTTCCAGGAGTAGCTGTGGGTGCTGCCACCTGTCCAGAGACGTGGGAGAAGCCCGGGGGAAGGCAGAAGAAGAATGATGCTGCTATCACTAAATCAGCCGATTCGTTCTTGTTCTTGTCGCCTAGAAAATCTTGGCCTGCATGTCTAAGCACTCACCCTGCGTGCGCCTCCGCTGACGTCATCGTCGTCGCTGCCTTTGCGTGCAAGCACGCGATAACCTCTAGGAACAAAAACTGCCGAACAAAGATTATGATCATAAGTAGAATTTAACGTCCCGAAACCGCCTTATGATTATGAGAGACGCCGTAGTGGAGGGCTGCGGAAATTTTGACCACCTAGGGTTTTTTAGCGTGCCCCTAAATCTGAGCACACGGGCCTACACCATTTTCGCCTCCATAGGAAATGCAGCCGCCACAGCTGGGATTTGACCCCGCGACTTGCGGGTCAGCAGTCGAGTGCCTTAGCTACTAAACCACTACGGCGAGGCAACCGAACAAATAGAAAAGCAAACATACAAATGAGAAAGGACATTAAGTTCTTGTAAGCGCGTACCTGACGGCTAAGTTCTTGTCAAGTGTGGCTAATATCCCCGCTGATAAGTGAAAGAAAATGAACCTGGATCGGTCCGTCGTGAGAAACACGGGAAATCGGTAATCAGTAAGAGCGACAAAATGATAATAATCATTACTTCTTGAGTCTTACGCACGTGAATCCCGATATGATTATGAGCCTATATAAGGCATGCCATATTGTGGAGCTGCGAATAACATCGACCACCCGATGCTTTCAAACGAGCTATCACACCCCATAGCACGCATGCTTCCGATTCCGTCACTCTTCAAGCTTGACTGCCGGGGGCGGGATCAAACCCGCTTTTTTAGCGTCACCAGTGAGCGAAGAGCAACAGAACGGATTCCAGTGATAAGAAGCAGCGTCGAGGAATGCAATGTGATAGGCGAACATGAAAGCTTTTTTCTTTCGCATAGCATACCAATCGACAATGTTGTCCCGCCAGCGGGATGCTACTGGTGAGAAAGTTTCATGCCCTGCCACTGGAACAATTGAATGCTTCGCGTACTTAGTCACTTCTTGAAGGTGACATAAAAGCTCACAAGAGTACCTGATGTATTTCTCGTTGTAGTTTTCCTCCGAAGATGGCTCATACCCAATGGAGGGGATTGGCCGAGTAGTAAGTGAATTTTAAAGGCCAAGTTCCCGAAGCTGAGTGTCTGTCCATGCGTGTCTGTGACCGGTTAGTAACTACCTATAGTTGCATGACTCGCTCAGCAGGTGGCACTAGTGTAAGACAGACATATGGACGGATGAACAGACGGACAGACAGACAGACACACGGACGGATGAAAGCAAGAATGAACGGACGGACGGAAGCACGGACGCCTGGGCAGTTGGCACGAGATGCAAGCAAGGGGCACGATACGCGAGGCGTGAGCATGTGCAGGGATGGTGTGGAGTGCGCTGACTTACGAAGCGGGACATCATGCGACTAGGAAACGCGTTCTCTTCATTCTTATAAATAAGAACAATAAAAAAGAAATAACAATTAAGCATTCCCAAACCATACCTATTAACGCAACATTCACGCCATACCCTTACCACTCTGCGTCGCAATAGGGAGATTTAGAATAGCACACCGCAAGCCCTTGCTGTGCGGTTACTGCCACTGCGCATGCGTCGTAATGCGAGCCGCCGTTCGTGCTTGTGGCCCGACCGCAGAAATTTCGAAATAGTGTGCGGCGATCGCTGCCCGCAAAGTTCTCTGAGTAGCTTCCGTGCATTTGGGTTTGTGGTCGGGGCGAAAGTCCGTAGAATTTTCCCGAGGGGGATCAAACGCTTTTGTAGAACTCATATGGCGCCCGCAACTAAAGCAACGCCCGCAACGCCTGCGAACATTATTGTAAACTTACCTATTTACACTACTTCCCCCCATGGGAAGATGTGGGTGGCATTTATTTATTTATTTATTGCTCACATCATCATTTCGTGCTACCTCCAGGATCGGAGGCATTGCAAGCTTTCTGCACATCACCTGGTTTTGCACGGCTTCCGTGATCTAGCCACCTTTCACCCATTGAGTTACCTATAAACACGCTAGAGGGTACTCTGGCACTAGTGTCTATGGGAGCTGCAACGCATGGCGCTTCAGCGAGCATGAGTATTTCGAGTAGTACAAGGATTTGCCTAATCTTCGTACTTTCGGTTCCGTTTGGCTTCGTGTGGCTTGGAGATGCTTTGCCGATAAACGGCAATGGGCAAATTATCAGCAGTTGCGTTTCGCCCCCTCAGCCATTTAAGCTCACTAATTCAAATTGGGTCAAGAATTTCAATATGATTCATTGTTTTCTTTGAAACAAAACTGAAACACAGCAATAAACAAGTCACAAGTGCGTTCGAAGCCCGAAAGTTCGAAGACTATAGGAAAATGCGTGTACTACCCATCATTCCCATAGTCACTGATCGATCACAGTTCCATAGTCCTCTCTACTTAACTTCAAGAAACTCTCCGCTTTCCCTAAGCTAAAACACGTTCTTGGTCTAGTTGGTTCATGGAGTGACGAAATTCGGAGGTCAAATAAACAAGCACGAGAACGAGAACGGAACGAATGGTCTGGACCTCTCTTGCCGTCGTTTCTGCGTTCCTTCGAATTTTTGTCAGGCTATCACCAAGTGAGGATGACATGAAATCGCGTGGTCACGTCACTTCGTGTTGAAGTAACAATTTTTGTCGATATGTGACGTCGGTATGATATCATGAGGTGTCATCACTCGACAGTGTCATCACTCGACGATCAAATCAACCGAGGTTGATTTGATCGACTGATATGTGGGGCTTAACGTCCCAAAACAACCATACGATTATGATACGCCGTAGTGGAGGGCTCCGAAAATTCCGACCACCTGAGCTTTTTCAAGGTACACCCAAATTCGAGTACACGGGCCTACAACATTTTCGCCTCCATCAAAAATGCAGCTGCCGTAGCCGGGATTTGATCCCGTGGCATGCAGGTCAGCAGCCGAGTACCTTAGCCACTAGGCCAGCACGGCGGGACGTTTCCAGTCCTAAATCTACGAATGATTATGAGCGATGCCATAGCGAAGGGTTCCACAAATTCTGTCCATCAAGCACGTCTTCTTTAACGCGCACCTCAGTATCAGTTGGATCATGAGACTCTCAGTGAGTCTCCATCAAGATGCGGCTGCTGGAGCCGAAATTAAACCACGTGACTTCGAAGTCATAACTGGAGAGCCATCACCACCAGACTACTTACCGTGGCGGTTCCTTTTGAAAAAAAAGCCTAAGAGTCCTCAAAGATTAGATACTATGTTTTTAATTAATACAAGCCAAATCTCGTTAAACGGGGCACCACATGTCAACGTGGGAATCAAGCTGCTTCCGTATTCATGCACTATCAGCCTGTACTGCACCGCGCCTGACATCATCGGTCACGAGGTACCGCCGCACGTGGCTCCAGCAGTCCTCATTCAGGTCGTCCAGCTGCATGCGGCCGTCCTCGGCAGGGTGGCACATGACACGCTCCTTTACTACTCCAACGACCCTCATGAAACCGTCCATGGATCGTATTTGCATCAGGCGGTCTCGTACCAAGACCGCGAGTTCTGCACGGTCGAGTTTAGCTCTCAGGGCAACCTCGTCCAGCAGGGCAGGGTGTCGGGCGACGCGCTCCACGGCTCCCGTCACGTACCTGCACGGGACGATTGCTTGCCATTCGAGAAAGTCGCGTTTTCTCATACGAGGCTCGCTAGTGTGAACTATGTACTAGCACTTGTAGGCTTGAATAATATAGCTCGAGAAACAAGTGCAAAGAAAGTCTGATAGCAGGTGAATGGAAGACAATAATCACGAATGGAAGAATGTAAATTAAAAAAATCAGACGCATTTTGAGGGCGACTAACAGTCGGCAGAAGGAATATCGGCTACAAAAAAGTGTCGCACAATATGCACCTACTTCTCTGGAAAAAATTTCGTCGGTAATGGAAGCCACTGATTACGTATTCTGGTATAACATATTTTGCAGGCTTGTGAGGCAATGAGAGCGAAACCAGATGTTGCTGCCAGACCAGTTCCCCTCGATATGGCAGTACTCATTTCCTTCTTGTGAACACTCTGTTGAAGTTCAATAACTGACATTGATAATAATAAATAAAAAAATAGCTTCATAAAATTGGCATTACTCATAAAAAAAAGGACGCTGTTTCTTGTCAATAAAAATGTTGCATAATTGTTTGTACAAGGCAGCATCCATTGCCTATTTACCAACGTCCACACGTCGCTACATTGTGATTGATTAAACAGTTTAGTTGTCACTTTTATCTCCAAAAAATGCATGAAGAAGACGATGGGCATGGATTCACGCAACCGTTATTTCACACAATTCTAAAGGACCAAGAAATTATTATGAAATCATAGTCCTACTGGCATTGATTTAAAGAGCAAAAATTATGTGATAAATAAAAAAGAAGCTTAAAGACCAAGCAAACCGGCTCGGCTAATGTAGTAACCCACTTTCGAGTTAAGCACGAATTGCACTACCAATCGTGCTATGGCGAAGACGATCGTTTTGCCCAATTCCAGGTGCCTCTGAGTGTTAGCTCCGCAGTAGTATGCCGCACCACTGTTATAGCCATAAGAGAGTCGTGAGCATGCAAAGTGATTCAAACAACAATTCTAACGTTCCTGAATGTACGCAGTCTCTTTGCCTACAACTTTCAAAACGGTCTTACTCCTTGATCAGTTCAGCCCAAAAGACATGTTCACTTGGTGTGGAAAGCTCGCATATATCGTACAAGCCTATATCGCTCCGCCAAACTCGCACCTAACAGTACAAGCTGGTTCGACTATAAAGCTGCACTCGACACCAACGTAGCGGCACTAGAAAACGCGAAATCCAACTTTCTATGTACCGAAATTCCTACTTTGTTAAAGATAAACACCAAAAAGTGTTGGAGCGTTATCAAGCCCTCACGTGGCAAACATATATTTCTATATATAGAGGCAACCATGCACCAATGAAACAATACTCTTCAGCTCTTAACAATACATTTGCGAAAAAAATTTTCCGCCTCCTGTAGTGATCGTTTTCCACCCACTCGCCAGTACGATTTCGTTGTTCTAGGCGATCCGTCGGTCGGGCTAAAGGACTGACGCCGCTTCGGAATATTGCTCTCGGATGCTGAGAAGGGCTTGGCCAACGTCAACTTCGTCACAAAAAAAAAAAAAAAAAAATCGGCGACGTGGTACTGTGTTATGCCTCCAATGACTGTTGACATAGATGGCATTGCCAAACTTATCGACTCTCCGAGCAATCACTCATCAGCGGGCTATGATTTATGAGCACGAAATTTCTAAAAAAAAAAACGCCAAGGCCATTAGTTAGATTATTCTCGCTAAACTTTTTCAGCAGCCTCTGAATTCATCTACTCTGTCTATACAATGGAAAATCGGGAAAGTGGTGCCACTTCACAAGCCAGACAATAAAGTCTTGCCACTAATTATTGTCCCATTTATTCAATTATTTATTTACTTGTTTGTTTATTCATTGGTAGCACTACCCATTTTCAGAAGTTTTAGTAGGGTGGAATGCAATGCATGAATGAAAATTTATTATAAAATTTCTGTACAGGAAGATTGCAATAATAATAATAATAATAATAATAATAATAATAATAATAATAATAATAATAATAATAATAATAATAATAATATAATGCCAAGCACATTCACTAAAGATATCAAAATCATGCTAAATGACTCCAAATATTGCATTAACAGTAACTGCAAATGAAACAAAGCGACAGGAAACGGAGAAGCAAACAGACTGTAATTATGAAAAATAAATGATCACGTTTCAGCCATCAAGAAACGATGAAGATGCTGAGAAAGAAGTTGCTTGAATAACGTTGCTGTTAATGTTATTTAAATCTGTCACTGTTCTCGGAAAAAATACTTGAAGCTGTCGTTATGAGAACGGAAAGGAGTGATTGTTAGTTCGTGTCTTTGACGCGTTAAACAACCAGAGAAGAATGAAATCTATTCGCTAGCGCGGACATTCTAGTGCCCCTTGATTAACTGATATAGAAATTTTAAACGTGATGAGCGGTCTCTTTCGGCTAATGGCATTAGGTTAGCTCGAGCTTGCCGGTCTCGCACTGAGCTGCATCGGAAATCGCTATAGATCAACTGTGTGGCTCTTTCTTGGACGTTTTCTTCAGTCTGATTTCACTCTTAAGTACTAGCTGTAAACTACTTGAACACACATCTTTTCCAACCATCTCGTTAGGTTTCTCGATTACAATACGTTTTTCTTTCCAGCCCAGCAGGGATATAGAAAATAATTATCTTGCGAAACTCAACTCGCCATCTTTACTCACAAACTTCACCGTCTTCTCGTTCATTCAAGTTTGGCCGATAGGATTTCGCCAAAACATATAATAAAGCGTCACAGTTATTTTTACTTTATAAACTAAGTCTACTAAATTGTGACACTAACATTCTTAGGTGGATTAAATGCTTTCTATCTAACCGGACACAGTTCGTAGTTGCTAACGACCATAATTCATCACACCGAAACGTTAATCCAGTGCACCGAAAAGTTAAATGCTCGGACCTATTTTGTTCTTGATTTATAGTGACGATCTTCCTTCACTAACATCTACCATTCATTTCTTCGCCGACGACTGTGCTGTATTTCGCGAAATTTCCAGTGTCGATGATTACTCTCACGGTCAGTCTGATTTACATATCGTAGCTAACTAGTGTAAACAATAGTTAATGGAGCAACGACCCTAAATGTAAATCCATGCGCGTGTCAAGTTCTTCTAACATCATGCACGCGCACCTCCTCAAAGATTTTCGTCTTGTATGTGTTCGCTCGTATATATATCTAGGCGCACATAGAACTTGGCATCTTGGAACACCCACATTGACTACGTGACTCAGATTGCAAACCGCACCCTTGGATATCTACGCCGTAACTTTTCTAATACCCCTTCATCCCGAAAAATACTGCGTCATATAACCCTTGTAAGTCTAAAACTAGAATATGCATGCGCTGTTTGTGGTTCTATTACTGACAAAGTACCTCTTTAGAACTTGTGCAATATAATTCAGCTCGCTCCATCTTGTCTAACTAGAATCGTACCGCAAATGTGTGTCTGTCATGAAATTCCATCGTTCACTAACACCGCTATCTCATCGTCCAAAATTGCCCGTCTCGCTCTTTTTGATAACGTATATCGTTGAACTATTCAGAACGAAATGATTTTGTGGCCACAATGCATACCTTCTAGTATCGACCACCGTTACAAAGTTGGCCTTGAAAGATAGCACACAATAGGATTCTTTCAGTCCTTCATCCCTTCAACATCAACTGAAAGGAACAACCTTGCTGATTACATTGTAATATTGTAACAATTCAACACAATCATGTGTTTGGAGGAAGTTTAATTAGCATTGTATAGCTGGATTCTCTTTCCTTTGTTTTTTCTCTATTTTTTGCGCAACGTGTATGCATTTCGTTTTCCATGACTAGATTTTTATTTTGCTGCATACATGCCTGTAGCCTTAGCACATTTCTCAAATCATTATTTATAATTAGTTTGTGAACACTATACATGTCCTTGTTACGACTAGCTGAACCTGTATAATTAGAAAAATGTGTACTATGATAATCTGATCTGCTTCTATATAGTACGTCGTTTATTATAATCACTCCCATCTTCAATATCCTTAATCATGAGGGTTTACATAAATAAACAAATAAATAAATAAATAAATAAATAAATAAATAAATAAATAAATAAATAAATAAATAAATAAATAAATAAACTTCCTAAACAAGGCAATAAAGAGACAGTCGATGGTTGCGATGACAAATTTGAAAACAGGAGGTAAGTACTGCAGTCAACGTTTCGGCAAATGAACTTGATTTTTTGTTATAGCCTTGAAAGCCTTGTTCAAACAGATCACTTGTTCAAACGCCAACTGCAGCCTCTACCCACCTGTTTACGAATTTTTCACCATAAACATCCCAAGACAGGCATACATGCAGTACTCAACCGACCCGCGGTATTTTAATATTTTTAGTAAGAGACTGGACCACTAAACACTAGTTAAAACTCGTCTTTACAAGAAGAAGAGGCCAAGAAGCCTACAACTCTGTACACATGATACATAAAAAAAATGGCTTCGCTTCTGTTTTACACTTACCTGTCCAATGAAGATGCTTGCTTTATTCGAGCCGCTCGTGAGACGAGACCTGAGTTCCGCCATGTTGTCTCCTGGACAGCAAACCAGTCACTGGCCAGTTCCTCTTCACAGTATCCCGAGTATTTAACGTCGGTTAGCCTGTAATTCTCCTCAATACCTTTTGAAAGGCGCCGAATGAATGCGCTGCTATTCTCCGGCGGTGTGTAGAATAGGGAGAGTCGCCGTATGCACGTATTCCGCTTGATCGAATCGGCCATGTCCTCGGTGTCTTGGATGGTCATGTTATAAGACGTATGCACCAATTTCGTCAACGTCTTGTTCAGAGACAGCGACTCAAGCACGCGCTTCCACCATTGGTTTCGCCCACCTGCTCCACGAACACACATCACGCGAATGTCTAGTTTTTGCAAGGTTCTAGTCGATCTCAAAAATTCGGCTAATAGAATTGATATCCTGGGGTCGTCAAACCTAAAATCAATTCGGACGGACGTTAGCTGCTGACAATTCGGTAACTGAACCAAGACGGCTAACTTTTGTTCATACTGCGACAACGACAAATCGACTGCCGAAAACACCTTCGACTGTAGGAATACAATGTCGTACGCACTAGTGTAACGTTGGAGGGAAACTTTTTCTTCCGATCCACTATGTTTCAGCTCTGCGCAAAGCCAGTTTAATCGAGAAAGGTAAAATGGTGAGCTGATGTGAAACTTCTTCAGGTTTTCCTTAGTTGGCAGCGCCCGGAAGAAAGCGGACCACGTTTCGGGATGCAGTGCGTACAAGGGGAGTCTCACTTCTTCCAGAGTGTCGTTCTCCATGAGAGGACGAATCCAACAGTCGTAAACTGTTCTATGAACAGGTGGTAAAGGAAGTGGTCTCGAAATCTCTAGCATGCGTATTACTGGCTTAGTCTCGATTATTCGCGATATCAGAGCCGTGGTCTCTTCTATCACCATGAACAAGTCGAGCGATAGCTTCTCGATGCTCCAGTTTTCCAAGAGGCCTTCGAGTACAGCCATTTGTATTGACGGTGTTTTAGTGCTCACGTAAAGAACCTTTAGCATTGTAGTGGAGGCGAGGAATTCCTTTACAGATTGCGGATACAGACTACCGTGCACTGACATGTTTTGGAAGTGAAGCTCTGTTAGAGTGGGGTTTTTTAACAAGGCTTTAAAGAGCGTGTCAACCATCCTGTCTTCCGCAAACGTGCCCTCTACGTGTAGGCTACTGAGAGACACCGACGACTCCAGAAGTGCACACAGAGGGCCTACAAGGACATCCAGAGGTACCTCCACGGGCGTGAGTTGCAGTTTTTCAATGTTGGTCAGGCAAGGCAGTATAGTGGAAATGGCGCTAGCGGTCCAAGTATTCATCCTAGCTACTGTAACGCTTTTTATACACCTGTTTTGACAAAGGGCGCTCAGGAGGGGCAGGCTTCTACACTCCGTTGAAGAAAGCGCAAGGCTGACGCTGCCTATGCACCCGTGCGTCGTCAATATCCACCCAAGAAGTTCCAGGCATTCTGACCATGGTTTTGTGACGGAACTTTCCACATACGGTGCTGCGGTGGCAGTGTTAGTTACGTGTAGCTGGTTACATCTCTCGTGGTCTTCTCGGATTTCGAATCGCAAGCCGCGGAGAAAATTGTTCCAGCTAACCAGCTCGGTGACGATCTGACACGTTTCTTGATCAGAAGCTGTGCAGGGTAAGAGGTGAACACCGGTTCCTCCTTGCGGGCCTTCCATGATGACGCACCCGCTTGGTTATGGAATATGATGAAGCGTTAGACCTCCATGGTTGCTCAGCAGGTCCAGAACAGTCAGCCGCATTCCAGAGTAATCTAGTGTGACTGAAAAATATATGCTATAATGTAAAATATATATAATAAATATATGATACTATATAATATATTATATTGTTATATATAATATTATATATAGTATAAAATAAGAAATATATATTACTATATTTATAGAATATAATATTATCGGACGTATTACGTCCTGAAATCGTGCTATAATTAT
This sequence comes from Rhipicephalus microplus, assembly GCF_043290135.1. NCBI lineage: Eukaryota > Metazoa > Arthropoda > Arachnida > Ixodida > Ixodidae > Rhipicephalus > Rhipicephalus microplus. Next base: position 42,226,266 of record NC_134708.1, read on the forward strand.
TAGAGACGCCGTAGTGAAAGGCTCCAGAAATATTGACCATCTGGTGATCTTTAACGTGCGCTGGCATCACACAGTGCACCGCCGCAGTGGTCCAGTGGCTAAGGTACTGGGCTGCTGACCCGCCGGTCGCGGGATCGAATCCCGGCTGCGGCGGCTGCATTTTCGATGGAGGCGAAGATGCTCTAGGCCAACGTGATCACATTTGGTCTTCGCGTGGCCCCCTGGGGTTAACCCCTGGGGTTAACGAACCCCAGAGGGTCGGAATTTCCAGATCCCTTCACTACAGTGTCACTCATAATCATATGGTGGTTTCGGGACGCCAAACCCAACATATCATCATCATCGTCGTATCACACAGTACAGGGGCCTCCACCATTTCACCTTCATCGAATTGCAACCATCATGGCTGTGATCGAACCCCCGACCTTCGGGTGAGCAGCCGAGGACTCTAGCCATTTTTCCTCCGAGGTGGACAACAAATGTAAAGTTGACGGGCGTAAGAAAATCTTTACATTAAATGTGTCATGTTACTACTTGAGATGGAATTAGGGCCAAAAATAAGTTCCGACCGCAGAAGCCTCATTACAGTGAGAAACGCCAGAAGTCATCGTGCAATTACGTCTCAACTATTTCAGCTAGATTCGGGGACAACTTTCTGTGGCATGGATAGTAAGGCTACCGAAGAAAGTGGGTGTATGCCTCAGATGAAGTACGTAGTCCCACAAATGCGTCTATGCTTTTGGTGTGAAAAATCACAGAAAATATCCCTTTATTTTCTACGGATGCTATTTATAAAGAGATGTTGCAATAATATAGTCCCAAAAACCAAGGAGATACTAATACTTGTTTTGATTTATGAAGTGTCATTTCACGTTTTTGAACGCCAGAAAACGTCGCACGTTTTAGGTGCATCTCACAGTGAAAATGGCGTACTCACCTTTCGGTGAGTGGTCGTCACCCTCCGGCTATTGTGTAGACGACTCACCGAAGAAGCCTGTGGCGAATTTTACTGACAAATGTCTGTATAAGTAGGCATAGAAAATTCTATGCAATGACATTATTCGAACGTGGCCGTCATTCGAGATGCGAGCCGCACCAGACTTATTCGCGGAGGAGTGCATGTGCAGTAGCTCTGCCCCCATAGCTTTCCCTTCATTGCCACAGGAAGTTGCTCCCGATTATAGCAAGCTGACGCGAGAAATAACGTACGAACGAAGCACAACTATGATACGCTATCTGGGGAGTCTGATAGCGTCTTATAAATAATAATATAGGCAGGGGCAATCTCATCATGCGCAGCCGTGGCTTTCGTTTGCATATGTTACAGCAAAAAATGTCCCTGCCTTATCGAAGAGAATCGTGAGGAAATGCGAATGAATACATTTATTGCGCCAAATAAGGGCACCATTGTCATCTGACATTCGCCTTCACAGATTTCTGCCATCGCCTTAAGGCCGCGTTCACACTGACCATTCCGGCCGCCGAAAGTGCTCCGAATCCGGTTCGGCGGCGGCGAGATCCGCCGAAAGGGCCCTCTCGGCGCCGGTCGCTCTCGGACCAATTTTTGTGGCGTCTGCCGCCGAATCGGTCACCGCGGACCAATAGGGGCGCTAGTCAAGGAATTTTGAAAAATGGCGGCCAAGCCCTACTCACTTGTTTTGCCGCAGTGCACGTAACTGAACGTTGAAACCAACGGGAGTTTAACCTACTCTGTGCCTACTTCGCGTCCGTATTTCGTGGAAGAGGTGACCGAGCTTGCTGTTGGCGTGACCGAGCTTGTTGTGGTCTTGCAGAGCAAAACGAACCCACCAACGCCGCTGGCGTCGGTAGTTTTTCTGCTCTTCGTGCATTACAAGACAGCCACTTGCCAGCAAAGTAAGCAGTACTGTCTTTTCTTGCTTCTTGCGGACGAGAATCGTCGAAGTATACACCACCGGATATCGTAGTAGCGTTTGCGAGCCGCGACAACAGCCGGGTGACAGCGCATCCATCCCGCGTTCGCCCCGTAGTAGATGGCATATTCGGCGGTGCGGGGCGCGTCCAGTGCGAACGACGCTGCGTTTCGGCGGCAGGGGAATTTCGGTCACTGTAGAAAGCGGATGTTTCAGTGTGAACTAGGCATAAGAGGGGCTCAGCCAGCGAACGGTCGAGAGCGAGGAGCCAGCGTTCTCGCCTCTGCATTGGCGTTTCACAGCAGCGTCTCGAGCACACATTTCCGGCTGTTCTTGAGAGGCGCCCAGCCAGTGAACGGTCGAGAATGAACGCGTGCGCAGAGAGGAGAGAGAGCGAATGGCGAGAGAAGGAAGGCGAAGCACTGCAACTACCATTTCCTACACTCTCTCGCAAGACATGCTCCAGCGGCTAGGGGCCAGGATAACCACGCGCACCAAGGGGCTTTACGCACGCCCACAGCTGTTGAAATAGGAGAGGTAGTGAGAGCTGAAACATAACACCTGTCGGTGAACGTCCGCCGCCGCGGACGCCGCCACTGGATGCCTGCCATAGTCCGACTAATGGAGTCATCGATTGGCAGATTTGGAGTGGCCGACATACGCTGCGCCGAAGCACTTCCCTCTGGTGGAGGGCAACATAAGGGAATCCAGCAATGGAACACACGTGCACTATTATCTAGAACAAATAAAGGTTCAGAATGGAACGCGATGCGCGCCTTTCTCTTTTGGCATGAATGGGTGCGCGGGGCACAGCGATGCTATGCTAGCAAAACGTGAGCTCCGAAGCGAGGCAAAACTGACGCGACTAGCGTCCGTTGGCGTGGCCGAAGGTGGCACCGTTTGAAGGCACGGGGTGCTTGAGACTTCCGATCAAATCCAACAATTTAAGCGGAGTAGAAAAAATTGCTCTATGGAGTGGATCTGGCGACAAAACTGCTCCAGATCTGCCAATGGAACATACAGGCAGCACTTTTAATCCTAAATAAAAGAGACTTGTTCCAGATGAAGCAGACGAAAGTATTACCGGAAGTGCTGCGAATCTGTCAATGGATGACACCATAAAAAATACATTCGCATTTAAAAGAAAAGCGGTCACCCCAAGTGGTCGTGGGGTCTTCTATGGGGGCTGCACGCTGCGCCTCAGTAACCCCCCTCCCCTACCCCCCCCCCTTTGGGGTGACTGAAGAGGCAGCTATTCTCCAAACACTCACCCCTCCCTGTGCGCATAATGTATATGCTGGTCACAATGACAAGCAGTGTCTTCGAAAAGGCGACGAACTGTAGTTCTTACTTTACTCTCCCTCAAGATAACAGCGATCATTGACAGCTAATAAATGGCTTTTATTACTTTGCTTGCTAACTACTAGTTTTGAGCCCACAAACGCTGTAAAACTAAATGCCTAAATTTCTTACTTTCTGCATGATCCGCCACTCTTTCCACTTTGTTTGCGTCAATGAAATTAATTTCAAAATTTAGATTGTATTCACTGACTATGCCTTCCGCTTTGAAATTAAAACCCTCCGCTATTGGCTCTGAACCTTCTTCACGCAGCTCACAGGTACTAGACAAAATTTGCGGAAACTTGGTAAACGCCGCTCTATTTATAATCGGAGACGTACGATTAAACATGGTGTAGTTTCTCACCTTGTGGATATCAGTACGCGAGTAGAGGCAAAACGGAAGATGGCAGCTCAGGACGACAGCGTTGAAACGATGTGACAGCAACAGATCTGGGCCAGGCAGTCATGTTGACGGATGCCGAATCTGCAAGGATGTGGCAGTCGATACTCGAACCTAGTCCCGGCAGAGTAACGACCAGGCAAGCAAGGCCTTCTTCTTCTTCACCTCTTCTCGTGGCTCTTACGCAATGCAGGTGATTGGCCGATTGTTAGGTGAATTTTTTTCAGTGTTTCTTAATCATAAAATGACTATGCTAAATTTTAAAGGGCCCCTAAATTGCCAAAAGGTCGAAAATTATGGTGTGATCCATTGGCCACAGAGTTTCATTCAATAATACCCAGAGCACAATCTGGCGCTAGTGTCTACGCGTGCTACTTCGGTGGTACTTGTACCCCCATGGGAATTAAGGGAAGTACAGGCTTCGGATCCGCTTTGAATGGATTACGTTCTTGAGATTCGCGACGCTTCTTTTTCGGGGGTAAAACAAAGTGATACGAACTCAAATTTGATTTGAACTTGATTCAATTATTTGTGCAAGAACTTTATTGCAAAATGTTTTCGCGGCCAGACGGCAAGAGTGAAGCCTGGACGAATTTAATCATCGGGGTTTGCATCGCTGTGCTATTACACTCCAGATCTGGCATCAAGCGTTATTGAATTATTTTTCATAACACTTGAAAACAAACTTGATTGTTTTTGTCTCAGAAGTATGCATTATCTGTTTATAGAAATAACAGTACAGGATTAAGCGTGAAACACTTATCATTTCGTCTTCTGCGACGCTAGGTGCGTCTGTCCCAGTGGTATGCCCCCAATGCACCTCTGGTTTTGTTGTGAAGTCGAGTCAGCGGAGCGTTATGGTGCGTCTCCTCTGTTTCGTCATCAGTTTGCAGTCGATTTAAAACGAGCTTAGGCAAGACGCGCTCGTGAAAAACATTCACTCGAGGCAATGTCCTGCACTGGCATGAGACGCTACATCTATGTTCAGCGGTGAGGGGACGACGCTTCTTTTAACCGTCAAATACGACTCGTAAAACTCCAACGTCGCAGCAAATCAGGAGATCAAGTAGTCGTCGGCCTCTTCGAAAAACAAAGGCACTGCTTCAGCCTCTTTCACCGCACCCAACAATACCTATGCTGTGCGAAGAACGAAACTGAAACTGCAGAAAAAAGTCCATAGACACTCCGCCAGTTAACCCTATCCAATCTTAAGCCTGTACATCCCATCATTCCCATAGAGGTACACGATCGCAGCGCCAGATTCCTGTCTAGTTATTATTGTATGCAACCCTATGCCATTGGCATATTCGGAGCACTTCTGGTAGTACTTTTTCTTCTACATACGGAGCAAGTCTATTTCATTCGCAGATTGAGAGTGCACCCTGTATGTTCCATTGGCAGATCTGGAGCAGCTTCGTCGCACGATCTACTCCACGGAGCAAAATTTTTCTACTTCGCGAAAATCGGGGAATTCATCCGAAAGTTACTAGCGCTCCGTGCCTTGAAACGTTGCCGACGCGTCCAGGAACGCCACTCGCGTCGGTTGCGCCTCGCATGGGAGCTCACGTTTTCCTAGCGTAGCGTCACTGTGCGCAGCGTACCCACTCATGCAAGAAGAGGGACGCGCGTGGCGCGTTTCATTCTGGCCCTGCCATTTGCTCGTGAAGAAGAGCGTGTGTTCCATTGGCAGATTCCCTCATGTTACTCTCCGCCAGAGTGGAGTGCTCTGGCGCTGAGATTGTGCCCCCCCCCCCCTTCCAATCTGCCAATCGATGACACCATTAGTTGTGGCGTCGCAGTTGTGCGCGAGTCTACAGCGAACGCTGCCGGAGTTGCGCGCATTTCCTCGTTTTCCTCTTTTGTTGAATGCGAAGCATTTCTTAGCGAACTTTGGCGACTTTGAGCGTATCTATCTATCTATCTATCTATCTATCTATCTATCTATCTATCTATCTATCTATCTATCTATCTATCTATCTATCTATCTATCTATCTATCTATCTATCTATCTATCTATCTATCTATCTATCTATCTATCTATCTATCTATCCGCCTACGACATTTACCTCTCCTGGCCGCTTGCATAATGGTATCGATACCAAACTTTGTATGGCATAACATTTCTGTAATACGAGTATATTTGATTAGTCATAACAAGAAAATCATGACATGTATGTCATAAATGTCATAATTTACATTTCATGGTCTCGCTGCTCTTGCGGTGGTCTCGTTCACATGACATGCTACCAAACTGGTATGCTATGACATGATTGCTTGGCGAACACAGGCAACAGACCCTAATGTGGAGATCATGACATACATGTTATGTAGGTCATGAGTCATGACTACACGCCACGCTCATGATGCGCTCGCAGCCATCTCGCTAGATTCACATATACAAAATCGGCGTTACGTGATGCGAATGGATGACGAAGGTATGTGACTGCTGCAAACATGATAATCATGACGTGCGTGTCATGTGACATTATGACTACAAGCCACACTCATGATGCCCTCGCAGCCGTTTTGCTAGCTTCACACACCCCAAATTTGGTATTACAGGACGTGAATGGACGACAAAGGGATGTGACTGGGGCAAGCACGATAATCACGTGATGCGTGTCATATAACAACATGACTACATGCTACGTTCATGCTGTGCTCGCGGCTGTCTCGCTAGCTGCACATGTACCAAATTCAATAGTACGTGACGCGAAAATATGTAAATGACATGTCCAAACACGATAATCATGACATGCGTGTGATGTAACAACATGACTACATGCTGCACTCATGATGCCCTCGGGGAAGTTTCGCTGAATTCATATATGCCAAATTTTGTATTACGTCACGTGAATGGATGACGAAGGCATGTGACTGGTGCAAACAATATGAGATGCGTGTCATGTAAGAGCATGACTACATGCCACACTCAAGGCGTGAATACACTTAGACGTGACCCGGTGCGCGTGTGCTCCAGTGTTGGTTTCGTCACGTCATGCAGGCGAAGCCACGCCAGGCGCCGATCTGCCTGGCCAACGCCTCCTAGATTTCCCGCGCCTGCCGTAACATCGGTGGTCACTTCGGAAGCGGTGGTCGTCGGAACTACGGTGGTGGTGCCACTCAAGTACACTCTAAAAAATATCGAGTAAAAAGAGTGTCATTTTGTCCCACAACAATAATCGTCATCAGGCTTGCGTGCGCTTCCTATCTTGAAAACTCGGCACAGGCCACTTTCCTTCCGAGAATGCAATGTAACCCTGATAATGGGCATGTCGATTGTGACCGGAATGTATCGGGCGCGGGGCGATAGCGGAAAGATGGAACGCAATATAGATGACGATTATTGTTGTGGGACAAAAAGACACCCTTTTTACTCGCTCTTTTTTTAGAGTGTAGGGGTGTCTTCAAATAGGTTTTTACGTTTTTGGAGCTTATATGCAACAAAAATAACGTAAAAAATTTAAAAAAAGGCGTAAACGTAATTATAATTATCCCTACGTAAGTGACGCCGTCATTCAGCAAGCAACTTTTTAATACAAGGCATCCTCTGAAATAAGTAGCAAATGCCGAAATTGCCGATCGCATAGGCCAAGTACAAAGACCCTTACCTCTACGTAGGCAGCGTTGTCACAGATGACCGGCGTTTCGCGCTCATTCGGCAGGCACGAAAAATCTAGGAGGCGTTGGCCTGGCATATCCTCGCAGGCATGTAGGCATGTGCCGCACTGCGTTGCTTTGACGCGTGTGTGGCACTGCGTTGCTTTGACAAGTCCGGCGTCCCTTCGTCACGAAGCAAGACAGACGTGGTGCATCCTGGGTAACGTGGTTGGCATTTCGCACCGGTTGCCGCAGGGCTGCGCCAACAGACGCTGGTCGCGTCTGGCGTCAGACTATATTGTCATAGAGAAAGAAAAAGACAAAAGAGGACACTCCGCGAAACCTGGCCTCAGGAAGTGCGTCACGACTACGTAACGAACAAGTGCTCTCACCAAACGTCAGAGGACGCAAGCGCAAAACAAAACAGTTATAATCAATGCAACAGAATTGTTTTTACAAAATAATAAATATGCGCCCAAATCTGGTATGTTCTTTATACATAAAAACAATTTATTCAACACACCTTACGCGATTATTTTTCTTCAGCCGTACTGTCATAAACACCATCCACCCAGCGACAAGCCCATGCATGACTGACAGCGGGAAGCTTTCGTCATAGAGAAAGAAGAAGACAAGAGCGGACACTCCGCGAAACCTGGCCTCAGGAAGTGCGTCACGGCAACGTAACGAACTAGTGCTCTCACCAAACGTCAGAGGGCGCAAGCGCAAAAAAAAAAACAGTTATAATCAATGCAACAGAATTGTTTTTACAAAATAATAATTATACGCCCGAATTTGGTATGTTGTTTATACATAAAAACAATTTATTCAACACACCTTACGCGATTATTTTTCTTCAGCCGTACTGTCATAAACACCATCTACCCAGCGACAAGCCCATGCATGACTGACAGCGAGAAGCTTTCGTCGCTTTCGTCAACGTCGGCTGCGTCGGCGTTTTCGTGCGTGAGATAACAGGTGAGGCACGTTTTTAAGCTTGTTGAATGACATGTTGTTGGGCTTGTTTGGTCATTTTTTTCAGAAAACGGTTACACCCGCGCGAATAAGACACCATGCAACAAACATAGAAAGATGCACACACACATGGTGCGCTTCGTGTGTGCGAGTTTGTTTCTTACGTGGCGTCTCATTCACGCAGTTGTAACCTTTTTCTGAAGCTTGTAAGGACGGGGAGGTTCGCTAAAAAGAAAGTTTGCGGCTCTATGCGGCGGCTAGATGAGAACATTGTGCAACGTATGCAGTATAGCAAAGGCAGCACGGCGTCAAGCCGAGGCGATGCGTGCTGCGTCTGCCACGGACGCGAGCGTTTGTGCGCTGAGCATAGCTGTGCAGCTAGGTCATAAGCTCAGGGGCTCGGTGCGAAATATTGAGAAGCGTTCGCTGGGCCTCGCATGCTTCACAACGCGTTTCCCGAAGGCTCGGAACACGAATAATTCTTGGTGTGCCGGAGGCAAATCTGGACTAGCCAAGTGGCCATCATCTTCGTTTCTTCGCTAGCCTTGTGCCACTAGTGCAAGCTGCCCACAATTTTTTGACGTTTCCAATATAACTTTACCGCACAAATTTCAACTACGATTTTTCTTCCCAATGTACTGCTGATACTGCGTATGCACGAAGGTGTTCTAAAGTTCCCAGGCCAGGCCGCGATACCATTGCATTACAAGGGATAGCGGCCTGGAAACTTCTGAAGATCTTTGTACGTGGTCTTGACGTCTATCTTTGTAAGTCAGAGTTTTATGGGTCAGAGATGTATCACTGGTTTTGTATTGTGCATCGATTAGCTAATCATTCAATGGGGTTTGCTGGCGCACTTATGACGTGCACATATTGTAATGGGTGTAAGAGAGGAAAAGTCAAAAACTGGTTTATTATGGGTGAACTTGTGCCTTGAAAATTATGTGCGAAAAGATGGAAGAGTCTGCTAGAGCGTTCCAAAAACAAAAACTGTTCCTCCGCCCAGGCACCGTCTTCTTCTTCGCAGCTCCAACCCACACTGGCTCGTGCCTGTGAACAAGAGGCATGAGTCATGCGGCCCCAAGCAAGAGTGCACACAAGACTGTGGACGCTGATTTTTCATAATGTCCGATATTGTCAACAGTCTCTGTGGCATTAGTCCCCCTTCGAAATACGCATCGTCCCGATGCGCTATGGAGGGAGGCAAACAGAAAAAGGGAGCGCTTTCATTCCCTCTCATAATAGGGCTTCATACGAACGACGTGTACGACTTCTGCGCTGTTTTGCCGCTTTGAAGAGATGTGTTCATCGGCGATGACTTCGTAGTTTAGGTCACTAATTCGTCGGAGAACCTTATAGGGGCCAAAGTATTGACAAAGAAGCTTTTCTGATAGGCCGCGGCGTCGGAGTGGTGTCCATATCCACACTCGCTCGCCTGGGTTGTACTGAACTTTTCTGCGGCGCAGGTTGTAGTGTCTTGCGTCCTTGTTTTGCTGTTGATGTATTCGATGTCGTGCCACTGGCGTGCTTCTTTAGCCCTTTGCAGAAAGTCGTCAAGTTCAGATGGCTCGTAATGGTCGTTGTATACTGGCAACATGGCATCTAGTGTCGTAGTGACAGTGCGACCGTAAACCAGCTGAAATGGTGTGACGCCGATGGTCTCCTGCACTGCCGTATTGTAGGCGAAAGTTGCGTGTGGCAAGATTTCGTCCCACAATTCATGCTCAATGTCAACGTACATCGACAGCATGTCAGCGATGGTGCGGTTCAGGCGTTCTGTCAACCCGTTGGTTTGGGGATAGTATGCAGTGGTCCTCCTATGGCTGGTGTTAGTCATTGTCAATAAGGACTGCATCAAATCAGCCGTGAACGCTGCTCCTCGATCGGTAATCACGACGAGTGGGGCTCCATGGCAAAGAACAATATTCTGAACAAAAAACTTCGCGATTTCCGTTGCCGTTCCTCACTCAAGGCAGCCGGTTTCAGCGTATCGTGTCAAATAGTCAGTCGCAACTATTATCCACCTTTTTCCTGATGCCGACATTGGAAACGGTCCGAGGAGGTCCATTCCAACCTGTTGAAATGGAGTCGCAGGTGGCTCTATAGGCTTGAGAAGGCCGGCCGTCTTGAGGGGCGGTGTTTTTCGCCTTTGACATTCGCGACATGTCTTGACGTAATGCTTCACGGACGCTAGCAACTTGGGCCAGTAGTATTTCTGATGAATTTTAGCGAAAGTTCGACTCGCGCTCAAGGGAGCCGCAGACGGTTCATCATGGCAGGCTTCTAAGACTTCATGCCTCATGGCTGATGGTACAACGAGTAAGAACTTCTACTTGTTGTGTTCAAAATTCCTCTTGTAAAGTGCATTATCTCGCAGGCAGAATGAGGATAACCCTCTCTTAAATACGCGAGGAACTTGTTCGTCGTGCCCTTCGAGATACTTTATTAATGGGAGCAGTTCCATGTCAGCCCATTGATGTTCGGCGATTTCTGAGGTTTTTATCACACAAAGGAGTGGGAAGTCCTCTTCTTCTGAAAGAGTTGAGTGGACTGGTGAACGTGATAAGCAGTCAGCATCATCATGCTTTCTGCCAGACCTATATACGACCGTAATGTCATACTCTTGGAGCCTGAGACTCCATCTCGCAAGCCGTCCCGATGGGTCTTTCAAGCTCGCCAGCCAACAAAGTGAGTGGTGGTCGCTGACGGCGCGGAAAGGCCTGCCGTAGAGGTATGGCCTGAACTTGCTGATCGCCCATATGACTGCCAAGCATTCTTTTTCTGTTGCAGAGTAGTTTCTTTCCGCTTTTGAGAGGGTGCGACTAGCATATGCTATTACTTTCTCTTCTCTATTCTGCCATTGCACCAGGACCGCACCTAGGTCAAGATTGCTGGCATCTGTATGAACTTCCGTGTCTGCGGTTTCGTCAAAGTGGGCCAGGATAGGTGGAGCTTGCAAACGTTTCTTTAGTTCGTTGAAGGCAACGTCTTGTTCGGTGCACCAAATAAATGGCACGTCCTCTCTTGTGAGTCTCGTTAAGGGTTCGGCAATTTTCGCGAAATTTTTCACAAACCGCCTATAATAAGCACATAAACCCAAAAATCGGCGTACTTCCTTCTTGTCTTTTGGCTTGGGAAACAGCCCCACGGTCACAGTCTTCTCCGGGTCAAGGTAGTTGTTGGACAAGGTAGTTGTTGCTTAGGAGAGAAGCTAAACATGACCCTATGCAAACGCAATTTTTTAACACGAAAGTGTTTTATGCTGGGGTCGAACAAGATTTTCTTAACGTATTCCTGTTGCGGATATGACGTCAAAAATGTACACAATCTGATGTCAAAGAAAAAATGATATTTCCACGGGCACGAAAACATCCACTTCTCTGCCCGCAGCAACAGATGGCGAGCAGCTAACCACTGCGCCACGGCTACAAACGTGCCTTTTATATGTCACACTTTCCTCTCGTAGTGCTTTTTGTCAGTGGCATAGTGTCTCCCTCTTGTAGCGGTAAACTGAAGTAATTCATCGTTGATGCGGCCTCCGCGATTAGCACCTGCAATGTGCGTTGCTACACGTTCGTCCGATTTGGCGTGCTTTCGATAGAAGTGAGATTTCATCAACCATTTTTGTCAAACCGAAATCAGATCTGCAACGCCTACCTGATACACCAGGTTGTATTATCGCGTTCCTAACTTACTCTCGCCCGGAGAAAAATTACGGCCGGGCTAGCCACCATAGGCGGGCAACGGAGATGGTCTGACGCGCTTAGTGTTTTCCTCAGTCCTGCCGTGGTGCATAATCACACTTTAAGTAGTCACAAAAGGGCCACCATATCCAGAGTTTTGTATCGAGTATGGGACGCTTGTCTAGCTATCAGGCCTCTTTCTCTGATTACACTCTTGCCGTTGACATGCAAGCTTACACAAGGTCTCGTTTCATCATCGATCATCGACGTTATTACCACCAGGTGTAGACTTCGACACATCGACATTAACCGGTGCTATATCTGCCAAACATCAAAACACATTGTGCGAATTTCCTTTATCAATGTACAGTTAACATTCAATTACTTATGTACGGGTCGTATTACTTTCGTGTTATACTGATTCGTATGATAGATGGATTAACCATGTAATTTCGTTTGTACTGGCTATGTTCCCACAAAAAAAACGTAGATATTGAGGTACATTGTCAAGAAATTCATTGACTCACTAATCGAAAGGCCTGTGGCGTCCTGGATTGGTGTTGACCCGAAACTGTCAATGGAGTTTAGTGCGCAATATCTGCATTATTCCCCGCCGGGTGAAGGTTTGTTAAAATGTGTGGAAGAATGCGTTGGTGGTTTCGAGTCAGCAGCATTACAGAACGCCACACGCATCGCAGTTAACGGGCTTATGATTTCGCTAACAATGCACCTGAGGTCTGCGGTTGTCTCATGGGAAGAGCGTGTTTGGTACCTACGGTAAGCGACATTTCGCTCACTCACAAAGGTCGTCAATATTCAATTCAACTCCGATGAGTCCGTAGAAAGAAAAGTGCGCAGATACATGGGTGATATCTTCATTTTCATTTATTGTCCGAAGGAGTTGTTCGAGAAAGCTCCAGATATATGTGTTTTTGCAGAAGGTGCATCAGTTAGAGCTGACACACAAACTAGCTGAAAATAGTTCAAGGTTTTCGACATCAAGACAGAGCCCCACTAGAAAACATACGCGTTGGTCTTTTGAACCTATAAGGGCGGAAATCCGTTTTCCTTTTTTTTCGTTCCAGACCTACAAAATTAACAAATAGAGGAATGCCCTTTGTCACAAACGACTGCAATTTTCGTCTCGCCCACGCGCCACATCACCCAAGGAAGGGTGCTTTTGTGTTAGAAGGACGACATCCGGCGACTAACGATACAGCATCGGCGCCGCCGCGTCTTCTCTACACCTGTACCGAAAAGAGAGACATGTGCTCGAGGAAAAATAAATGACCTAGAGAGGGTACGGGACGTCCCGAAAGAGTTTCGACTTCTTTGAAATCGGCAGTTGACCTGCAACCGGCAAGAAGCGTGGTCGTCAGCGTCGAGAGAGCTCGCGTAGGCGGTTAGTATGGACTGACCCGCGCAACGTATTGAGATGGCTGCAATACCGGGTACCCTCGTCGTCTACTAAGCAGGCGAGGTCTTCAGCGACACGCCGTCAACTCCCCTACGTGCACCAAGGGCTGGCCTGGTCCATATGGAACCTTTTATTGTGACTTTTTTTCAACTGTTACTTTATTTTAAGCACTTTTTAATTAATTGTAGTTGTGCGCGCTGCGTTGCACTTAGAGATACAGAAGCTCCATTTTGAGCTTGTCGTAGTTTTTCTTTCTATCTTTTTCGTTTCCATCTTGTTATTTTTATTAACATTCCACGTATTTGTGTTTTGTTTGTACCTGTTGTAGTGTTCTTTTAGAGCATAGTTTGCTTTGTTCTGTTTCATCGCGTATCAGTGTTATTCCTCTCCGTTAATTTACTTAATCTCCTGCCTATTGCCCTGTGTTTTAAATAAATGCTTGTTTGCGTTTAAGCAAATGTTGAGTACGTTGGTCAGGCCCATACGTCACCACACGTGCAACCTCGCACGAGTTGACCGACCTGCAAATAAATTTGAGATGTGTCACTTCGAGGCTTTTCAGGCGTCGCAGGCCGAAGCGTAAAGAGGAAGCCTACGAGTCTGCCGCACGTCGATTGTTGGATCGGCGGGGCCTCACCCGAAGTGTGTGACACCCTTAGGAAATCGTGTCTGCATTCTATGCGAAAAAACTTTGACAGCCAGGTCATCCACGTGTTTTCTGCCACGTATACCAAGACTCTAGTTTCAGTGGTTGCGAAAAATCTCTGAAGGCAAATCAAGCGGGGCTACTATAACGTGTACCAGATGCGCCTGCTGCCCAAAAAAAAAAACAACTTGCATTAGTTTTGTGCAGACATGATGTGTCCAACAAACCGAAGAGGGTCAGGCAATGTGCTGGCGTTACGGTAGTGTTTTCCGCACCAGAAATGTCGAATTTTGACAAGTTTATTTCAAGTTGTTTCAAGGGGCAGCCATAATAGATGTTTTATGAAACACAGAAAGCATTCTGTGACCAAAACCACTGGCGCGGTAAACGTGACTCGCCTGTCGCGAGAGAAAAAATATGTGGAAAGAATTGGGAGGTGCTTCGATGACCATCTAAGAGGGTCATCGAAGCAGCTGTGTACAGCATGGTGCAAGGCTACCGGGGTGCCCATCATCGCGTCTGTGGTTTCGCAGCCTCTTAGAAAAAAAAAGTCAAGGTGCTGGCTAAGCACAATTTTCAATTGACACGTGAAATAATTGAGGTATACTTCATCAAAACGATTGATGTGCCAGTACTCCCTCAAAAGCACTTTCATGTCACGAACTGCGATATATAAGTAGTTCATGAATGACACAACATAGTGTGCAATGGTGTTTGCACTATGTATAACACTCAGTACAATCTTTTTTTGTAATTTTTCACTGGTTGTGCTGCATGTCATTGGCATTTGTTATAAAAGTTCATTTTGCCGTTCCTATGAATAAAATGTTGTGTGTCACCGCTGCGTGTGCATTGCCTTTTCTTGTATCCGTATTGTGCACTATGTTCCGTCGAATTTTTAACCAACACGCAAAAGCTTCCACACTAAGTTGCTTGAAGGGTAATGTTTTGCCTTTGGAAGTTCTTCAGGTCTCACTTTACATGCATTGTACACAAGCGCTCTTTTGTTTTTTATTGTGTTTATGTAGAAAAAGTGAAGCTAAACAAGCACGACCGTCCGGAAAAAGCAAAAGAAAGGGGGAAGTTCCTGGTAAAATTTGTCTTTGTGATATGGCTTCTGACAGCATTTCTTAGCATCCATTGCGTCTTTACAAAATGACTACTGAAGTTGAGTTGCACACGTATTAACGTTAGGCTTGTGCGAATATTCGAATGCTTCGAATATTCGAACGAATAGTTGTGTATTTGAATTCGCTTCGATTTAAATTTAAATTATATCGAAGTATTCAAAATGAACGAAAAGAGGTATATTGATGCGCATGTAATCGCTTGTAAAGGTGGTTTTGCTGCAATGTTGTAATGTATAGCCGTGAACACACTTGTCCAAAAAAGTTCGTTTTGCCGCGAAGTCCCTCTTTAAATTTAAAAGGGCTCTGCAACACTTATTGAGCATGGTCAGAAAACACTGCCATTCGGTAGTCAAGGCTACCGAGAACACGCGAGCCAAATAATTTAGCGCAGCACGTGGCCTGTAGTTCCCAATAAATTTTCATAGCTAAAAATTGCTTCCTTCCCTCGGCAATTGACACTAAAGGCTCAAAAATCAGTTGTCACAGCCGTTGGTTGATTTGAGCATGGCGCGCTTGTCGTTACCGGGGCCGCCACGGGAGGCCGCCGCTTGTCCACGAATAGATGCGCGATTGCACTGAGAAGCCGCGTATTCGAAGAAAAAAAAAACAGAGGTGCCCAATGTCACGAGGTGCGTGTGACGTATTTTCATTCACCGTGCCATTCCTTCCTGCTTAACTTCCAGCTATTTCGTCGGGACAAGAAGAGAGAATGCAACGGCAGCGCGCGACAAATTTTTGGAACTCCGCTCGCACTGCACTGATTCTAGAACTTTTGCGGCGGTAAACTTGTGAGGCAACAAGCATGTCTACTGGCTCCATGGCTAGTTGAACAAGCGTTGCAGGTCCCCTAAAAAGAAACATGCTACCTTCAAATCAATTCTTCATTTTATTAAGCTTGTTATGGCGGCTTACTTGGTCCAAGTATAATAAATCTTAAAACATTAAGTATCTTACTGGTTATCACTCGCATCCTACGGCAACTACTACTGAAGGAAGTTTAGACTTCCTTTGAACAAATAAAATGGCATTTGCATACAGCCCCTATTTCCATTCAAAAGAAATATTGTTCAGGCTGAATGCTCCTTTTTTATATGTCATACATACCATTTGGATTCGATTAAAAATTATTCGAGCAAAATCTCTATTCACTTTGAATTCGCTTCGAACCTAAAATTCACTATTCGCACAAGCCTAATCAACGTGCAAACTTGGACCTCAAACAGCAAGTCATTCGCACCTTAAACGGGGCAAGTGTTTCACGAAACGAAACAATTATTCACAGTAATGACATTCTTGAGAAGGTCACTTAAAAAAAACATGTCCCAAACATGTCCCTCCTGTTATGGTCCGTTGAACGCGGCCGATCTGGTAGACCGTATGTGGAGTGCAGAACCACGGATTCGCCGGAGGCCTGTCAAATGTTGTTGTCGAGCACTTTGCGGATTTGTTTGATCCTATTGTCGGGCCCATTGCACTGCTGAGGCGCAAGACCTCGCGTAACGTTGAAAACACTCCAGCCAATCACGTACGCCGCGGTTAGACTCCAGCCCAGGCGGCGGTAGACGGCGACCATCTGCGTGGAGTGGGCGCCCCAGTTCTGATAATTGGCTTGCTTAAGCGACCGACGCCGAAGATCAAAAATATCGAAAGCTGGGCGGGTTCGCGTTAAACCAGCTAGCTAAAATATTTAAGGGCTCTTATCGTGTCTGTATATCGTACCCTTACTGCCTTTTATTAAGGCACTTTCACAAATCAAAACCCTCATGCCACGCGGGTGTACCAATCGTTATAACACCCCTACCACTAAAATACTGACGAATAAAGACCCCCAGTCGGAGGACATTCCATCAAAGATGTCATAAGCGTAGGTGAGGGCGCGAATCCATCCATACACACAACGCAGCATATTGTAAAACGCTCTTTGATGGAGCACTCGCGATACACAGCCTCAAGCCGACAATCTAGTACATATAACCATGGTATCTTGAACCATCGTTTAGTACCCATGAGGATATTCCTACTGCGTATAATTGAACAATACAAATTGGCAGAATGGGCGTCAATTAATGATGTGCTTGTGTTCTTCAGCACATCCCCCATACCATGGGAATCGATATCATGCGAAGCGTCCGAACGGAAGGTGACTTTGGCGTAATTTCATTATTGTTTTTAGTGTGAAGAAATTATGCTAAAGATATTCACAAATGTTGTGCGCTAAAACATATGTCTAACAGACGCATGTGCCTCATATTACCAGTTGTTTAGAGTTTTGTAACGGGACCAACGACAACATGGGTATTACCAACACAAGAAGAGTTAAGCTGATAGCTAGCGCTTGTAATAATGATATACAATAATGAAGTTTAATGTACCGAAACGAGGACGTGATGATGAAGGACGCATATATAGCACCAACGCTTGCGAGGATGGTAGTCATGGATATATTGCTACGTGGACAAACTTCAGTAGATGGCGCTTAAGTATACAATTGGCCTTAAGCCGACGTAATACATGTGCCATAGAAATGCATACTTAATGCTTATAAAATTCGATAGCCAGCACTGCAACCACAATTGACATTCCCCCCACTGCGTCTCCATAGGGCGTCTTTGCAAAGCAGCTTCGAGACCTGGCGTGACTATGTGGTAGAACACTTGATTGTCTCAAAGAATCCTTGGGTATGATTCATGCTGAGCATTCGCAGGGTTTGGGGACATCTGTATGTTGTGCCATTTCTCGGTGGCAATAACGGTGCGCTTCCACAACGGAATGGAAAATAGGCTAGAATGTTCATATCATTCGAAAGAAGCTAGTTATCAAAAACGACTCCGGAATATATACAGCAGAGACCTACTGGAACAATTTTGTGAAATTTCAGTATCACGCTGCAGAGCGAGCGGGTTCCAAAGACAATTGAACACAACCCAAAGAAATTACAATTAAACACTCTGGGAAGTCATGCGGTTTGTGGTGCCACAATGCAATTCTAACAGAATGTTCAATTAGCCCTCTGCCGGGTAGAACCTGGAATCGTTCTTGATAACCAGCCTTTTTCGTCACACATGAGTTTTTGAGATACAAAGCATCTTATGAGCGAGCTTCATCCGGTGACGTCTGCGCTCCACTGCGCATGCGCGAACTCTCTCTCCCACTCTCCTTTGCGCAGGTCTTCGGTTGCCTTCTCTCCTCCGCGTGCGCTGCAGCCTGTAAACCGACTCCTTCCTCTCTCTACCCCCTTTTTTGTAACCGCGTGCGCTCAGTCGGCTTCTGTCATTCTCGCATCAACCCCTTTCCGACGAGTTCTAACGAGAGCGTCGGCGCCATTGCAGCAGCACTCAAACCTCTGCCGAAATCGAAATCGTCGTGGAGTACCAGCAGCACGGGGCTCACAATGCGGAGCTCGAACAGGCAAGGTTATTCTGAACTCCGGCTCAGAGAAGCGCAGGGCAAGTGTCAGCATCGAGCTACCGCTTCCGCTACTGAGAGACAACGCGAGTCTTCGGCGAGGCCACGAAGTTTTCGAGGCAACTGTAGGGTTTGGAATCCGATGGATCGACCACACGATTCAAAGGAGACTACCTCGACAACATACAGACACAACGTAATCGTAAAATAACCGCTAAAAACAAACCGCACACATTTACGGAAACTCTGAGTGAACGTAAATGGAAACTTGGTGTGCACCCCAAAGGATGCTTCGCATCCCGTTTTGGTTCTCTCTAGAAGGAGATGGTGGAATATTTTATGCCTATTTCCCATTCAGTTACGGCTCAACGTCAGTGTTGCTGACGACAGATGGCACTAAGTGCAAATTTTCCCAGATTCTGGTTCTGGCCCTGATATATAACCATATGATAAGATTCTCTGCATTTGTCGGGTCAACGCTGCCGATGCCCCACCTTATTTCTTGATGTTCTCGCATTTAAATTACCAAACCCTCTTCTCGCCGTTCCTGGGTAGGCAGACTAGCAATCACTTGTGGCGAATATCCGCATTCCACCACCCATGATGCAGGGGGAAGCCAGAAGGTGGCACTCCAAATCTATGCCTCCCCCCCCCCCCCCCACCTACATTTTTTTCGCCATGCTTTATATAGCACGAATTGACTATTTTACTGCCCGGCCCCCGATTTCTGAATCAAGGTTGTGCCTCCTGCCCCTTCCCCCAGAAAAATAGTTCTGCATACAACCCTGTTGTGGTGTACACGTTGCCAGAAAAAAGGATGTACGCGACGAAATTTTCAAGTTTTCATGTTATAACTAGCCAGACATATTCGTCCAACTTTCTTACGTTCCTATGCCACTACCCCAAGCAAAGCAGGTGACCCTGAGAACACCCAGACATGGGCGGCTATATAGATGGATAGATAGACAGATAAATACGTAAATAGAAACGGCAATGTGCCTTTCGTTTGATAATAAATGCTTCATTTTTGGTAAGACAAAGTGGTGAAAATTTTCAAATTTCTGCACCACGGAACCACCAATAATTATATCGTGGTTTTGGGACGTAAAATCATAACACCGATATTACTATTATTACCTTGTTTCGCAATGTGCCGGGCGTTTCGAAGGACACCACGCTGCGTGTGCCATGCTTTGGGGCGAACATGCAGCCTCCACCACCGAAGTATACTGCGGACTTGACCTTGCGGTCATGCTGGAAGAAGTCTTCGCATTCCTGAAAGACCGGAAAAGAAAACGCACGGGTTATGAGATAGACAGACGTTATTTACCAACGCCTGTACGTCATTGAGGGGTTTGACAAAATGCATTATTTATTACGCTAAAAAAGATATGAACAATATCTGAAAGATATGAATAATTAAGCTAGTATTGTCCTCTTCCCGCTAACGTACGTCGGGACTGGAGAAAGAACTGTGCTCTTCCCTCTATATTTCAACATGACAGTGTTTTATGCCGGGGTTCACCATAGCTCCGCTGACGCACTTCCGTTACTAATGTGACGTTGTAAAATAAATCCTAAAAGATTGCAAATAAAAGAAAACGAGAAGAAAACATTTCTGTTATGTGGCGTCGAACCAGCGACCTTTCAATTCGCAGCACGTGGCGCAAACCACTAGGCCGCGAGGAGTTTTTCTTTTTCTTTATGCATTACAGCGTACGTCATCAAGTATCTTAATGTTAAAACATTTATATACACCATGCACTGTAGGCGGTCCGCAAAGCTCAGCAACTTCAGCGCGGTTTCGTCATCCTAGCGAGATGGCGCGAGAAGCGCGCGTTGGGCGCACTCGCTCAAAAGGTCATCGCCCCGCTTCGCCTTCTTATCACGTGATGAAAGTGTGTTTAAATGCTATCTTTTTTTTGTGGCTCACTCGCGCGTGCACTTATCTTGTAATTCGAGTGCTTTTTTACCTCTTGTGCTTGCGTTGAAAGTTTGCTTCGAAGTTACAGTAGTTAAAGAGAGCACGAACGTCATCACTTCGCTCGCTGCCACGGCCGCGATTACGGAAGGAGCGCGCTGCTCAACAGTTGTCCGCACTCGTCTTGTGCATACTTGTACGTTCGTTTCGTGCGTATTTCTTCCTTTCTGAGCAGCGTGCTTTATGTGTCGACTGTGTCAGCTGGTTGTCCGCGCTGGTCCTGTGTATGCTCAGCTAGTGCGTGCTTTATACTTGAGGTGCATGCGGCAAGTATCGAGCTGCTTGCCGTTATTTGTTGCTGTAGCATACACTCCTTCGCACTTGTTGCAAAACAATGAACAATAAACGCTCACCTACCTTTGTGAACACATAAACCGATTTCTAAAGAGAGGGATCAGCCACGTTTTTTTTTCTGCTTCTCTTTTTCATACTTGCGCAGTGCGTCACCCGTTCAGTGTGAACCAACTAGACGGAAAGGTCTCTTACTAAAAGCAAAACAAACTTTACGTTGCAAGCCTATCAGTTGTGAAAATATTTTGGTAATTCGTTGCGAATAACCTCCTTTTTTTCTTATCTCCTGGACTTCATAGCTGTGTTCACAGATGTTCAACACCATTGGTGTTTGGGGGGAGGTGGGCGTTCAACAACACTGCTCCCCCTCTTTGAAAAACTTTCAAGTTTGAACACGCATATGCGCACTTACACAAACACACGCTAAGCTGCTCCTTCAGTTGTCGCGGGTTCGATTACAGGTGTGGCAGTGGTATTTCGATGAAGGCGGCGGAATATGGTCCCGTGCACGTAGCTTTCAGGACAAGTTAAAAAAATCTCAGGTAGTCGAACTTTCCGGAGACCACCACTAATGCCTCGTAATCCCACGGTAGTTTCGGCGCATTAAACCCTAGATGTGATTATCACTGTAGGAAAGACTTCTGGCTGCCAAAAAGTGCACAGTCTTGGGAGCGCATTGTGGTATATTTCTTTGCTCAGCTATAATCACTTACAAGCTTAAATTTTCTCCTTGTGTAGCGATTAGCGTAGTTACAAACCCTGCGCTAAAAACCGCTACACTACTATGGAAGCTGAGAAAGCCCGTAGCAAGAGCACTCAACGATTCCCAACCGTAGAGTTGAGATAGGCGTCACTACAGCCAGCTCCACCAAGTTGTTTGCCCCTTCAGATGTGGCGCTGGAGAAGCGCCAATGAGGTAGCCCTCGGTGACGTAGTGGCGCCCTCTTTCCCGTGTCGCGGGTATCATGCGCATGTTCCCGAAGCAAATTCAGTCATTTCAAGTGAATTATTCAGAGTACTTCTGCATTTGGTTCATTATGTTATTTTCGAACTTGGCAGCTTATTTTTATTCCGGCTGCCAGCACTGCTAGCGTTGTTTAATGCTTGTGTTAAGAACTTGATTTTGAGCGTGAACGCACTACACAAGATCCTCTGGCACAGACGGCAAGCCGTGCCCCGTAAGTGCCACCAACTGAATTTTGTAGATTTACTTACCCTTTCGTAAAAGCCGGCAGAGTGATGGCTTGAGAGCATCACATCAACGTCACCGTGGCCTAAATCAGCTATGCCTACGCTGTCGAACGTGTCGAAGCGCAGACTGACTGCCACAGTGAACTTCACCCTACTTGGCATCGTGACGCTGGCTATGAGATCAACGGCATCGATCTGGAACGAGCAAAAATAAAACTGAGCAGCACTACTCATATAGGCAAAATGAGGAAGCATGCCCAACACGATCAATCAATCAATCAATCAATCAATCAATCAATCAATCAATCAATCAATCAATCAAATCGATTGATCAGTCAATCAATCAAATCGATCATTCCATCCATCCATCCGTCCGTCCATCTGTCTCTCTGTGTCTGTGTGACTTCCATAAAACGGCGTGTTCATGCTAGGTTTATCCAATCCAATGCTAGGTAAAGACGATGGTGGTGCGACATTGTTCATACGACGGCACGACATGGAATACTCTTGCACGATACGTAATGCGTTAGGTCTGGTGCGAGACGTCAATGCGCACATCTTGAACAATTGAAACAAAATACAGCAAACTGGTGTAATTCTTCACTCATTGGCTAAATGACGCCGTGCTACTGTCCACGCATGTGATGCCGTGGTCGCGGTGATTAGCTCCGGCAGCGCGTCGATCGTTGTACTGCTGCAACTGATCACGGAGGCGTGATAAAACATCTCGTATATAGGTGCAATTCCGGGTAAAAAGATTGCTTGTATCACTGAAATTCTTTGAGGGAACGTATTTTAGGTTGGATAGCGCTTACAACTAACTGCGAGATATAAACAGAACTGACCAAGGGCTCAGCCTGAAGCCCAAATTATTCCGGATATTTATCGAAGCACAACTTCTGAAAGGCAGAGTGACGACGCAGCATCGGAATCGCACGTTAATATTTTTTTATAGTGGCGACTGTTATACAGTATAGCAAGGTGTTCATTGTTTAGGATGACTGCCGGTTGGCCATGTTGGTGTAAGCTTATGATGAAACAAGCATCAATATGTACGAAGACCTTCAAAGGACACAGGACCATTTTGGGAGGAGGGGGGATGTGACATGTGTTTTTCCGGTTGTATGCCATCGGTTATGGTAGTGGTCTTTCGTTCGTGATAATAGGAGTGGTTTGTGGTGACGTGTGTGCGTGTTGTGCACATGTGAGATTCTTTCCTAAATAAAAATTTTCACTTGCTAGTGAGCGCTCCGTCCTGTGTTTTTTTCCAAGTCTGCATACATATTGGCACTTGTTTCATCATGAGTTCATCGCACTGGGACTATGAATATAGTGAACACAACCATGAATCCTGTCTGATTGAGAGAAGGCGCTGTAAAAAGTAAGGAAAGTAACATCGACAATGAAAAAAACACTTTAAAAACGAACCAGAATTTTCATACTTCGCACGGGAGCCTTGATGACAATGAAGTAAGAAAAGTTACACCAAGATATACCTTGACACAGGCGCCGCATGTATTACGCGTACACATCAGGAATGTTGCCGTCATTGCGGTTGAGGGTTCACAGTCATTTGTATTAATGATTCTGGCAAAGACGCAAACAATCTTATTGTGACATCAATTATATGGACAGTCTGGACGCGTTATAGCATCGCCGTCACGTCCCGTTCAAAGTTTTCAATGAGAAGATTCCCCGGCGCACCATACGGTCTACCCGCGGGCAATAGGGCGCCTGTGGGTGCAACGAACACGGCTGAAGCAGACATCAAACAAGCCAGCCCATCTAAGTCATTCAGAGGACTCATATGGTAAGATGCCCCTCCTGTTAAACCGGAAATCGAATGCTCAAGGAGAGAGGAAACACCCCGCCTGTCTTTAAGGAACATTGAAAGAAGCGAGCGCGCGTGTGGGTGGCGGGGGGGGGGGAGAGGGTGCTCGATCAGCAACTGCGAATTTCGACTCTGGGGGAGAGGTCACCCTTGCTGGCGCACGCGCGATCTCGCTATCTCGGCATGCATCAACGAGCGGCTCATATGTAATTGCAGGTGCTACTCTCTCAACGTGAAGATACTCGTGAAAAGTGTCCCTGGAGCGGCCGTTGTCTTTTTTTCATACATCAGCGTTTTATCGAGTTGCGCGATGTCGGATCCAAAAGAGCTAGCTGCCAGCTTTACGTCCTCTAGCATTAAAATTTGTTGCTATGGAACTCGCTGATTCATCCTTGCGGTGAAGGTGACTTTTTTCCCCGCTTGAAAAGGTGCTGGCGTTGCCAAACGGCGCAACCTCAACAGCAACGACGGAAATTTTCCTCACGTGTATGCGCAATGCTTGCGGCACCTGTTGAAACGTACATAGGCACAACTTTCCGACCATGGACGCACCATTCTGACTTCACTCTCAAGCGGCTTGCAGGACTTGTCCCATCCTGATGACGGCAACACATTCTTTGTGGATTCGTCGGTCACCGTAAGCAAGAAAACCAAGCTGATATATTCGATGCTGCGGAATAGAAAGCACTTTGTTAGAAAGAAGAAGCGCTTTGTATGCCATGGCATCAGCATATTGTATTGCATGCAGTAACACCAAAGCTAATACGCATGTATGACAGGCAACTGAAATTTGAAGGCCTCTTCATTCCATGCCCACATGGTGAAGGCAAAACCACAAGAGACAAATGTGTGAGATAAGTGTGTGATTATAGATAATAGATGAGGTGAGCGCGCAAGAAACCAGGCATGGAACGCACACCCCATATTGCTTCATTTTACTAGCTTGCACGATCGAATAGTTCTTTCTGAATTACAAAGCTGCTTAGTGACACGCGAGAGGAGTGACACTATACTTGCTTAAACCACCCCGTATAGTACCGCTGTGAGCTGTCCAGAAAGCCCGCTGAAAATAAAAACGTATATTATTGCGTTTGTAAGGAGCGAAGAGCAAAAAGCATGGTTCAACGATTTGCGGCAGCGTCTACAAATGCCTTTTGCTTTTGCTCGCTTTGATGAGGATGCACCAACATCCATCCGTGCAGACTCCAGTCATGTGCCTAGTGGCTGTTCTTGTCCAGTGCCAAGATGGTGCGGAGAGGGTGGCTGCCTACGCTAGCAGAACCTTGAAATATGCCGAGTCCGTGCTCGACAACGGAGGAGTGTCTGGCTATCGTTTGGGCAGTTTGAAAGTTTCGCCGGTATTAACCCGGCCGCTCTTTACAGTCGTAAGCGACCACCACTCCCTTTGTTGATTCAGCAAGATATTGTAACGGGGAGTATTTAATAAGTGAACGCCGGGTGGGCTAACACTGCACACAGTATGCAAGGATGCAGGACAAGAGGATAGTTCAGACACGGCCTTACAACAACATCGTCATCTTTATTCCGTCTGCGTCGTTTTTGCACCTGTGCCCGATGTACCTTTCTATACCCGTGACATTAACCCGGGCGGCAAAGCCCTGTCCCGGTGCCTGCTGTTATTAGACGGACGGGTCACTGTGATAGGGCTTCAGGCGAGACACATGCACAATGTCACTTCTGGATGTAGCAGTGGGGTTCGTAGTAGGAGAAATTTCATAGGGGACAGGTGTGACTTGGCGCAGAACTCGGTAAGGCCCAACGTATTGCGATAAAAGTTTCTCGCACAGGCCGACACGACGGGATGGCAGCCATAGTAGCACGAGAGAGCCCGGAGAAAAATCGACTATATGAAAGACCCATCTGCCCAATTGGCACGATGGAGCTTACGGCTTCAACAGTACGACACGACTGCAGTATACAAGTCGGGAAGGCAACAAATGGACCAACTGTTCGTCAAGGTCACCGATTAAGTCACCAACTGCAAAGCGTTTGTAACGTCTGAGTCTGCCAGCTTTCGCTTGTATGCATTATTGATATCTCGTGAATGGCCTTTTAGATCTGCAAAGTCTTCTTCGTTCTCAATCATGGGAATGCTTTCCACCTTGAACACTGCAGTTATTGTAGACTTGTCAATAGCTTGATGGGTGCAGCACGCTGATGAGATCTCTAACGGCGCGGAAGAGGCCTTCTCTATAGTTGAAGTTCCAGCTTGTGTGCTGCCATTTTTTCCTTTATTTGTCCTGTGGTACACTCTTCTAAGTTCTGTGGGACAAGATGGCTGTTGAAAACGTAATTGTTAGATTGTGGTGACATTGTCGGAGAGAGTACTTTCTTCTGGGCCTCCATTCTCATACGTTGTTATTAGGTCTAGGTGCGTCCGCCGAGCCTTTAATGTATCTGCAATATTATATTCTGCTCTTACCCTTGCTAGAATAATCTTGTGCTCGTAAACGTCAGCTTCCTCCATCTCTGCTTCCAAGTGATCGATGTCAACTGTGTTTTCAATCTACTCATCAATTCATCTGAGAAGCTCGTACTACTCGGTCAAAATTCGGTAAAACTTCTTCAACTGACATATTGATGGGTGTGGTCTATATGCCAAAGGTGTTCGATATTTGCGATGACCTGCGTGACGGCTTTGCGTGCTTGACTCCGCCTTTCGTAGAGGGCCTCCATACTCCGGTCCAATGTCGGAAACGGGAGAGATCACTGGCCGGCCGTGCAATAAGGCGAAGTCGGAGTCAACACGGCATCCATTGCAGAAGGTTCACACAACGAATATGCGTCACTTGTCAGGCTGTCGTTTTTCATGATCTTGTGCATATCGGGCCATTGTCGTGAAGGGCGAGTCACAACTGAGCTAAAGAAGACGTGAGGGCTCCCGTCTCGCGAGCCTCCAGACGATGCCTGCACTCACGGGGCTGCACTGTCAAGACGCACGTCATTGATCAATGGACTGGCTTACTTGTGAATATCGGGCCGTCGTCGTGAAGGGCGAGTCTGGGCGGAGCTGAAGTAAACGTGAGGGCTCCCATCTCGCGAACCTTTAGACAATGCATGTACTCATGTAAACCCATGGATGCTTCTAGTGGCCTTAGTTGCAACACGAGTCGTGCTCCGATTTCCCAGCAGTAGTTAGGCCTCGCACATCAACTTTACCCACGGCGGCTTCACAAAAGTCTTCAAGGCTATGACTGCGGTCGAAATTTGTGAAGTCCGCTCCGTCTCACCTCCGAAGGTTCTTTTCCCGTGGTTTCACGGCACCAAAATGTTGAGGCAAGAAACGAGTCACCGTGCTTATGGTGAAACCCAGCCCTCCACCTCTTCTATAATCCGAATGCACTACTGTCATCTTAGTGGCGCTCTTTGTTGTTCACACAATATTTAACACAGTGCATAGGAAGACGGCAACGTAAATAGAAATAGGTCTTCCAATAAGCTACTAAGCTGACGTTCATTTCGGAAAAAGCTTTTCTTCGAAGTTCGTATAACACACGCACAGATAACAAACCAAAAAAACAACAAATAAAAACCAAACAAGCCAATCTAAGCAAATCACCCCTGTGCTAGAACCAAACATTCTTTCCTGGTGAGATAAACTGAAGCTGCACTAACAAATTTGTGTGGACCGAGTTTCCAGATATGGAATGCCTCAGTGATCTCCCGTTCAGGCAGACAACAAACCAAAAAAACAACAAATAAAAACCAAACAAACTAATCTAAGCGAATCACCTCTGTGCTAGAACCAAACATTCTTTCCTGGTGAGATAAACTGAAGCTGCTTTAACACATTTGTCTGGACTGAGTTTCCAGATATGGAATGCCTCAGTAATCTCTAATTCAGGCTGCGTCTTAGCCTTACTCGAAAAACGCCCCCTTATCGAAGAGGGGCGTACAACCACACGTACAACCACGGCTAGTTACAAACAGTGCCCGAGAATAGTGGATTTTTATGCGCCCTCAGCCTAATATTCTAGGTAAGGCTAAGTAAGATGCAGCGTGAACGGGAGATTATTGAGGTATTCCATATCTGGAAACTTAGTCCAGACAAATGTGTTAGAGTAGCTTCAGCTTATCTCACCAGGAAAAAATGTTTGCGTGTAGCGGATAGATTAGATTAGATTAGCGTGCTAGTTTTTTTGCTTTTGGTTGGCTATCTGCGCATGAGCTACTAAGTAATACAAGTTTGTTCGTTGTGCCCTACGAATGCCTCTTTATACCTCGACAAAAGTACTGCTAGCTTCTCGAATAGTGCGTTCTCATCCGACATAACCTGACGTTCTGCTTAAGGCTCATTTTTTCAGCTTTTCACGAATTGTGGCACCTGAGATAAATTTAAAGACAAATTCAAGCTTGCACCAACTTCTTACCCGCTAATGCCATTTATCAAGGCATTGTAGATGCCTCGTCGCGCGGTGAAACTAGACGGTCTGAAGGCCACGAAGTTGCTGATCTTAGAGGAAGGCACTCCCTC
The DNA here is from genome assembly GCF_043290135.1 of Rhipicephalus microplus. Classification (NCBI taxonomy): domain Eukaryota; kingdom Metazoa; phylum Arthropoda; class Arachnida; order Ixodida; family Ixodidae; genus Rhipicephalus; species Rhipicephalus microplus. The sequence goes on from NC_134708.1 coordinate 42,254,544, forward strand.
TGCCGTTAAAGTGGCGGTCAGAATCTGCAAAAGACAAGGTAAGGAGAAAGTTGGCAAGTTGGCAGCTGCAACGAATAATAAAATTAGGGAGCCCGGGGTCTACCGGCGAAGTTGGGCCAAGAGAAGCTTGGCGTGTGCGAGTCTGACCTATATATAGTTTATTCCTTCGCCTTCCTTGGCTCGTTGTTAGATCGTTAGTTAGTTCGATCCAGCACACTCGTGTTAAAGTGCCCGAAGCTTGTGTGATACCCGGAGCCAACCGGGTTTTGCACGGCTCAAGGTATGCGCACCTTAATAGAATACTAAGGTGAAACAGTAAATCAGTTTTAACAGATACAGTACTCAGAACTTCGTTGCCTTTGATTCTCCCTCCATCATAGATTAATAAATAAGAAATATAAGCTCCCAAATTAATGCCTGAAATTCGATCAGAAACTTCAGTCCATCAACAGTCAAGAAATCCAAATTATTTGCACATTTTTAGGCCACGTTGGCTCGATTAGATTTTGTGAAAGATAATACTTACGTTAAGAAGCAGTGTACAATAGAAAATAATGAGGACAATTTTCGGCGACAAAGAATTATGTAGGACCTAGTTGACACTGTCTAAATAAACGACATCATTTTGAGCTGCATGATGCGAGAACCTTAAGGTGGCGTCGCCGCGTTGATTGTCGTTAAGCACATTTTCTCGTTGACCAAGCGCCTCTTCGAGGTAAAAGCCTTCCACCAGTGTGAAATTTTAACTAACTGCTTGGAGAAAAGTAGATTTCAGTTGTCACTTTGAGGCTATAGACAAAAGTGTGGCTCGATTTATGACGCTTTGCTAAAGGGGTAAAATGCGACAATCTTTCAGGTAATTCTCGAGTGGCGTCATGGAAATCCCTTATTGCGTTACAAATCTAGTCCAGCAAAATTTTTTTGAGTCTACCAAATACAGTTACAGTTTGCCGCGTGCGTCAAGTGCTTTCTTTCTCATTTCGAAGCAGCGAGTGGGAGGATAACAGCAAGTGCGAAAAGGTGCGTCCGTTCATCAGCGCGCGACATGACCTTGAGCTATTTACGTCCTTCTTTCCCCTTCAAATGCAATCCTTACTTTCAGGGCTATCGTGAGTACGCGCGCGGGCAGGTGGCGGCATCCTACGGAGGCCACGGTAGCTGTGCAGACCATGATGCTCAAATGATTCAATGACCTTGTACTGTGTTTATGACGCAGTCGTTTGGGCTTATGGCTTCATTTGTACAAGGGGATTGGGAACGATTTCCATCGATTGTTTTTAGAATTGTGTACAGGCCGTGTGCAGCGCCACGATGCTTAGCTCGCATGCACGCAAGTCCGCCCTCCGGACTTACACGGGTGGATAAAAAGACCATTTCCCGCGGGTTCAAATCCCGGCTGCGGCGGCTGCATTTCCGATGGAGGCGGAAATGTTGTAGGCCCGTGTGCTCAGATTCGGGTGCACGCTGAAGAACCCCAGGTGGTCGAAATTTCCGGAGCCCTCCACTACGGCGTCTCTCATAATCATATGATGGTTTTGGGACGTTAAACCCCACAAATCAATCATCAATCAATCAATTAAAAAGACCATTCCACCGATCCTTGTTAAACTTTGTGCACGAGTTCAACTCGGTTATGCTTAATGAACCTCTTTTGTTACTAGGTTCACTTGTTTTCAGAAATAGCGGTCTTTCGAAAGTAAAAAAAAGCCTCTATTACCAATCAGGAACGTTTGCTGAACATGCTCAAGAGGTGTTACAGGGTCTCATGGGGGAAAGAAACAACTTAGGAGAGGCACTGACGTCACTCGTTGTGAAACCGTGGTGATGCCGGAAGTCGGTCATATTGACGGGGCTGATTCTCCTCTATTGTTTTCATCCGAATGTAAAGCAGAAGGCGCGACTCCCTCTCCGACTCGGAAAGCACGTGGGCTGCGCAGCGCACGTGTCGTGTCGATCCGAAACTGATGGAACGGGGCTCAACACTCTGGGACAGCACGACACCTTCGGCGAAATCATTTCGTCCGAGTATTAACAGCGAGTAACAGCTCGCCGATAACGAAGCAAGTACAAGAGAATGCGCGCTAGATGCACCGACAACGGTGACTGTTTTCAGGTCAATAATTTAGCGACTGTACAGACAACAGGATTGGTCGTGCGTCTTCTACGGTTGCATTTCGCCACGCGGTCGACGCAGCGCCCGGCCCCTGTGCCGTGTTCCGCGTGGCTATTTCTGTAGACATCCACCCTGGTACCCCTGAAACTTGGGTTAATCGTCACCGCCAAGTTCTCCGCTTCGCCTAGACAACACTTTCGTCCAGGTGGGTCCAGTTTTGACAACTTGAGGGACATCCTTCACTCCCGGCTACACCGCCGCCTCGCTAAGGGCTCTCAGCCCGGCGTTGGCAGCCGCCAACGTGGTTACGGGCTATGATCCTACCTCAAGCCAAGTACTGTCCATGGAGATTTCATCCTCCGTAAACACTATGCCATCAGAAGACGAATACCTCGACGACATGGTGAGACTGGGGCAACGCAAGCAAGCCAAATCAAAGTCTGTGTCTCAACAACAACGAGACGCCACAGCTGGCCGCCATTCCCCAGCCTTGCAAGGAACGCCGGCGCGCCATCCTTCCGATGGTGTGCCTACCTCTGCTCCGTCCTCGCAGCCAGCGAAGCAACGCAAGTGGCGTCCGCGTCAGACTCCTCGCCTCTCTCGCGACGACTACACCGTAGTAGTGAAACGTCGCGTTCCCTGCGAGCTACGCACATTTGTCCCGGCCGATCGCGCGGGCGATGCCATCCGCAGCTACCTCGGCGACCGGACTACCACGCAAATTCAAGTGTGGCCAATCTGGGAACAGAACATCTTGGTCTGTAGCACCACCATTTTGCCTATGGCACAGCGACTCCTCAGGGACTTCCAGCTGCAAGTGGGGGATCAGCAGCTGCCCGTTCGAGGCCACGCCAAGGCACCAGGGGATACATGCAAGGGCGTCATCAACGTAAACCCTGCTGAAAGCCCGGAGAAGATAAAGTCTGAACTGTATTGGCCTCGAGGTACTATCCTTGCGGTTCGCAAACTCGGAGATTCCGCGGCGGCGGTGGTGACTTTCGAGGGCACAAAGTTACCCCACTTCCTCTTCTACCACTGCGTGGCGACGTATATCCGCGCCTACAAGAAAACGGTCCCTGTTTGCACCAAGTGCGGTACTATCGGCCATCGACCACCTCAGTGTCCTCACCCCTCTCCAACGCAGTGTGCCAAATGTGGAACCCCCGCACCTGCAAGGTCTCAATGCCCACGACTGCCACCCCAAGTGCCTCCTCTGCCACGACGCCCATGAGACTGGGACCAGTGGCTGCACGGCAAAATATAGGAAACGCAAGCAGCCCTCAACATCTCCTCGAGGAACCACCTCATATTCGTCACAGCCAGACAGCGGCACCAACCTGCATCAGTCGGCTCCACCACTCCACGGCGACACTCAGGCATTCCCACCACTCGAAGCACAGGCGGCGGTACCTCAAGTGAGCAGTTGGGCATGCTGCTTCTAAGCCTCTCTCACCCCCTTCTGTCGATCCTCCTTCTCCCGAACTTGCGGCCCTTCGCCAGCAAGTTGCGGCACTTCAAAAGCAAATTTTTTTTTAACTAAACAACTCGAACTCTTAAATAAGCGACTTCAACCTCAACAACAGTGGATACCAAGGCCATCCGGTATTGCCTCCGCTGTCCAGGCGGCTACGCCAGCTACGTCCAAGCTTAGTCCTTGCGCTATGTCCACTTCCATTAAACCACCGGTTCAAGCAGCCATGTGTACTCCAGCACTCGGAACCGGTGCCACATCTACTCCAGAAGCTCTTGAGGCTCCTGGGGCATCTCAGGTTCTCTTGCCCGCTAACCGATTTCTCCCTAGCGAGGAGCGCGCCCCGCGCATAGAGGAACGCTTTACGCCCGTCGAAGCTTCAATTAATCACTTCCTCACCAGGGTTGGACGCTAGGAGTCGCAGAGTGCGGACGCACGTTGTGTAGGCTCCGCAGTTTTCAAATGATTTTTGTTAAAAAATTGCAAAACTTGGCTAAAGTCTCTACGCCAATCGAAGGAGGAAGTTAAGCCGAACACCTGGATACCAACTATTGCAAGGTGGGCCCGCTTTTTCGGCACTGACACCGATAATTCTGAGTCGCCACGAAGATCAAACATTGCGTCTGCCGCCGCAGCGGCGGGGAGAGCTAGGTCCAACGCGTCGACGAGGACGCCTGGGGCGACCCCGGAACGCCTCGACAGCGCGTCTAGCACCACGATGGAGGTTGTAAGCGTGGAAGGAGAAGATATGCAACCGGAGGACTTTACCAACGACGCCGGATGGTGCGAAGTCCGCAGAAGAAACATCACGAAAACATCTGGAGGGATTTCAGGCCCGAAGAGAACCATGCTAAGAGACGCTGCTGCGCCGACGGGCGCGCCTGGGGACAGCAAGTGGAAAGGTGAACGAACCATACGACAAATTGCTAATGCAAGCAGACTTCCTCGTCTACCGGCAGAAGACTACAAAGTGATCGTGCGACCACGAGGAGGACTCAGCGTTTCGGAGCACAGGCAGGCACGCATATACTGCTGCCTGAGAAACGCCGCTGGCGTCGGTCGCGAAGCAGCAGAAGAAGACAGTATATGCATAAACTACAAGCAGAATATCGTGGTCGTCAGCACGCCGTCCGAAGAGCGAGCCAGGCGGTACGGAGCCATCACGAAGATCCGAGTGGGAGAGCAAGAACACGAAGCCAGCGCCTACAGAGCAGCGCCGGAAAACACATCTAAGGGACTCATAAGAGGGATATCCCAAGAGGAAAGTTCCGAAGATATTATAGACAACCTAGTGACAGCAAGAAACCCAAGCATATTACACGCGAAGAGGATGGGCAACACAGACAACGTAATCGTGCTCTTCGACGGACTTCACGTGCCGAGATACGTGAAATACGGAGCGCTCATCGTCCGGTGCTCGCTATACAGAAAACACATTGACATTTGCTACGAATGTGGGAGGCTGGGACACAGGGCGGACGTTTGCCCCAACCCAGACGAAAAAATATGCAGAGGATGCGGCGTGGCCAACCCGCCGCAAGAACACCAGTGTGAAGCAAGATGTCAGCTATGCGGGCAAGCTCACTTTACGGGAGACAGACGCTGCAAGGCAAAGTACAAGATGCCGTATTTGGTCCGGCGAAGACGCTGGGAGCGACGAAGAAGAGAAGAAGCGGAGGCCGAAACACCATACGGCGTCAACGACTACAACAAACGAGCTGGCAAAGCAACGAGCGAGAACACCCAGGGATCAGAAGGCCATCGCACAGAAGGCTCACCCCCGGGACCATACGAGGGGGACAGTCGGGAGCAGCCCGGTCGCAGACCAAGGTCGAGGACCCGGTCCAGAACCCGTTCGAGAACCCGATCGAGAACCCGATCGAGATCCAGGGCAACGTCAAGATTGCAATCCAGCCGAGGAGCGGTAGAAACTCAGGCACAGGTGAGCTTTGCAGACGCGGTCTCTGGCACTGCTGTTAAACCTACACGCGCGGGGTCCGCCTTAGAACAGGAAATAACACAGATCAGACAGTTGTTAGAGCAAATAAAGCGAGAAAACGCGACGCTAAGGGAAGAGGTAAAAATGCTTAAAGTAGAAAACGCTAAGCTTAAGAACCCAAAACACTCAGAGATGACCCATACCACGCCAACACCCATTAGGGCGTCGACACCTCTTCGAGCTCCGGCGACGCCCGTTCCCGCGTCGATGAGTGGAGAAACGCCACCGCATAAACGAAGGGCAAAGGAAAACGCCGATGAGCAAAGCGACTCTACACTCGGAGAAGTAAAAGGCATGTTTCAGGAAATGTTCGTAGGTTTAAAGCAGCAATTCATGCAGATGCGCGCGGACCTACAACAGCAGATAACGCAGATGCGAGATGAAATGTCTCAGAGGTTCGACACCCTCGAGGGTAGGGTAGGGCAGCTGGAAAACGTCTCGAAAGACGCCCGACCCGCAGGAGCGAGGCCGGTCAAGAGCAAGCCGTACAGCAGACCACCTGCGGCTGAGAACAGCTGCATAGAAAACTCGAGTAGCCAACATGGCGCCGCCTAATGAATACACGATTTGGCAGTGGAATTGTCGTGGGTTTCGTCGTAAGTGGGGTAACCTGCAGCAATTCGTAAAAACCAAGCAAGCACCAGATGTAATCGCCCTCCAGGAAACTGGGGGGACCACAAAATTATCAGGATACAAATCATATAGCACTTTAGCTGAAAAAGCAACAGTAACCACACTGATACATCGTAATATAACGGCTGTAGAACACGATACTGACGTACGCAACATAGACCACGTCCTACTAGAAATTCTCCCGTCTCGAAAAAAGGAGGGAAGCTTGTTTGTGCTGAACGTGTACAGTCCACCACGACAAAAGGTAAAGTTTGGCTCGCTTTTCCGCAAAGTGCTAAACGTAGCGGGCAGACAAGCACTGATCGTCGTGGGCGACTTTAACGCACCACACGCCGCCTGGGGTTACACCATCGAAAACGTTAAAGGCCGCAACCTGTGGAACGACGCGCAGCACGAGGAGCTCACGCTAATAACTAACCCACAAGACCCTACCAGAATGGGGAACAGCGTCAGTAGAGACACCACGCCGGACCTTACATTCATAAAGAATATATCCAACCCTCATTGGACCAACACTAACGTAAATCTAGGCAGCGATCACTACATTGTATGCACAATTTTACAAGCAGGTCCGCGTAAAAAGAAAGGTAGAAAAATAATGTTAACCGAGTGGGACACCTTTCGTAAGATAAGAGAGGACGATGCTACAGAGACCATCGAAGACATACAGAAGTGGACAGACACACTCCAGCGTAGCGTGCAGAAAGCCACCAAACATGTTCCCGAAGAGGCAGGAATGGAAGAAATGGACAACAAGCTCTTACACATGTGGGAGGCAAAACGCAGCCTGCAAGAGCGCTGGAAAGGTCAAAAGCACAACCGGCGTCTAAGAAAGAGAATCGTCGCGCTCGACAGAGACATAGAAGACTACGCAAATAGGCTGTCCCAGCAGCAGTGGGCAGGCATGTGCACTTTAATGAACAGGCAGTTCGGAATGTCCAAAACTTGGAACATTCTCCGAGGCCTCCTTGATCCAGAAGGCACGAAAACAACACAAAGACAAAACCTGCAATGGATACTACACAGCTACGCAGGTACAGAAGCAGAGCTCTTACGCGAGCTACGCCAGACATACGTAGGAGATGCCACAAAGGCACGACTCCCAGAGTACGAAGGGAAGGATAACGTCGACCTCGACGCCTCCATAACAGAGGCAGAGATTCGATACGAACTCGGACGACTCAATCCCAAGTCCGCCCCGGGTCCCGACGGTATAACAAATAAAACACTTCGCAACTTAGATGACGAATCCGTCACTGCTCTCACAAAGTACATAAACGAATGCTGGGAGAAGGGCGCCATACCCCAGCAATGGAAAACCGCCAAAATCATATTAATACCCAAGCCGGGCAAAAAGCCGCTCATGGGAAATCTCAGGCCCATTTCATTGACGTCCTGCATTGGAAAGCTCATGGAAAAAGTAATTTTAACGCGTCTCGTCAGATACATGGACGACAACGAGCTATACCCACACACCATGATCGGCTTTCGACCAAGACTCTCGACGCAAGACGTCATGTTGCAGCTAAAGAATCAAATCATAGACGCCGAAACGCACACCCTGGATACAAAAGCCATTCTGGGCCTTGACCTGCAGAAGGCATTTGATAACGTCACCCACGAGGCCATATTGCGCAACTTGCAAAACCTACACGTAGGTCGGAGAGTGTACGATTACATAAAAGATTTTCTCACCAACCGTAAAGCTACAATCATGGCCGGGGAAGCGGAATCCGAAGAATTCGTTCTAGGCAACAAGGGAACACCACAAGGTTCGGTGCTTTCCCCTTTCCTATTCAACGTGGCGATGCTTGGTTTACCCTCAGAGCTGGAACGCGTCGAAGGGCTTCAGCACAGTATCTATGCGGATGACATCACCCTATGGGTGACGGGCGGGAGCGACGGTCACATAGAAGAGATTTTACAACAAGCAGTAAATGCGGTAGAGCGATACGTGGAGAACAATGGCCTAAAATGCTCTCCTCAAAAATCGGAGTTATTACTCTACAGACCTACAAGCAGAGGTCGCAAGCGCATTCACGAACGACACAACATCACAATCTTAGCAGGAGGTTACCCAATACCTCAGGTACAACACATAAGAGTTCTGGGACTCCGAATATCCGAGAACGGACATAACGGGGAAGCAATAAAGTTCCTGGATAACAACACCCAACAAACCATTCGAATGATTAGAAGAATCGCCAACAAAAACTACGGCGTGAAAGAACATAACTTAGTGCAGCTCATCCAAGCCTTCGTCGTCAGCCGCATAGTGTATGTGACCCCATACCTCAAGTTGCAAGTGGCGGAAAAACAAAAGATAGAATGCATAATTAAAAAAGCATATAAGCAAGCCCTCGGATTACCGATCACCACGTCTAACGAAAAGTTCGAAGCGTTAGGAATGCATAACACGCTAGACGAACTTATTGAGGCTCATATGATAGCGCAATATGAACGACTCGCGCAAAGCAACACGGGAAGACACATCCTGCACAAACTTGCAATAACGTACGCTGGCCAAAGCGGCAATAAATACGATATCCCAAAAGAAACCAGAGAGCGCATCATAATACCTCCGTTACCCAGAAACATGCACCCCGAACATCACCGGGAGCGGAGGAATGCAAGAGCGAGAGCACTGCACAAGAAGTTTCAACATGACGCGGACGTGGTATATGTAGATGCAGCCGAATATACAGACGGTCGACACATGGCAATAGTCGCTTCAAATCAAGCGGGCCACCTGCTTGCTAGCGGCACCATTAAAACAGGAAATTCGGAAATCGCTGAAGAAACGGCCATAGCGCTGACGCTTGCGTCCACAAGGGCCAGCGTCGTAATCAGTGATTCTAAAACCGCGATTCATAACTTCGCTAACGGAAGGGTCTCGAAAGAGGCGTTAAGAATCTTAAATAACTTTCGCGGAGAGCGCGACGTTTATGTTATATGGACGCCCGCCCACTCCTCCCTCCCGGGCAATGAAACCGCACACACCCTAGCTCGAGAGTTAGCGAGCCGAGCAGGGGCAGGAATGACGCGGAGCCCGCGTGCGGAGAGAGACCGCATGTTCAGTTACAACGAAATTACCAAGCACTACAGATCAGGGAGGCAGCATTACCCGCCACCACACTCCTCATTAAATAAGCAGCAGGCGACAGCGTGGCGCCTATTACAAACAAACACGTTCCCAAACCCAATCGCTTATAATCATTGTTACCCGGACCTCTACTCAGACAGATGTAAACACTGCAATCAGCGGGCGGACCTCAAACACATTATCTGGGCTTGCCCCAACATCGTGAAGGGGCCAAACACATACATGAATACGGAGCAGTGGGAGACCGCGCTGCTAAGCTCAAGCATCGAGGACCAACTACAGGTCATCAGGCAAGCCGAAGATGCCGCTAGGGCCCAAGGACTCCTAGCTGCCATCTAAGGGAGGGGAGTCAACTCCTCTAACACTTGCCGTTTCAATAAAAGTTGTTTCTCTCTCTCTCTCACACCAGCTTCTCTGTCCAACGCATGGTAGTAGAGGTTACCCAGGCTATTCAAGCCTGGACAATCACCCAGTTTCAACCCAAGGCATCGCGTTCCCGCTCCTGCTCGGTGAGCAGTGAAAGTGCAGCTCCACGGCGTCGTCGTAAGGTGGCTACCACCACCCCGCCGTCGGACAATCCGGCCTCTGTGCCCCTCCCTGCCTCTGAGGATTCCGAGCGGGACATGGAGGGCCAAATATAAAACCTAAGACAATCCCGATGGCTACCAATCGTACGTCCCGTTCAAACATTTCGTCTAAATTCGAGATCATACAGTGGAACCCTGGAGGCTTCGGGAACAGGCGAAAGCGTTCACATCTTTCCCTTTTCCTCAGCTCACTTGACTCTCAGCCGGCCGTCTTGGCGCTCCAAGAATCTGGCCCTGCTCCATCCCTTTCCGGATGCTGCTCCTATGTAGGCGGCACCACCACATGTCTCCTCGTGCATAAAGCTTACACGGCGATACAGATTGACCTCGATCTGGATCTTCCTTACGACTACTGCATGATATCAGTGCTGTCTCAGCGGAGGGGCCAACCATCAATACATATCTTAAACGTGTACTGTCCCCCTCGCCTTGCGAGGGCTTCGTTTGCGCATCTCTTCCATCGGGCGCTGCGTATAGCGGCCCGACAACCACTGGTGATTGTCGGGGACTTTATTGCCCCCAGCCCTCACTGGGGCTACCACTACGAGAAGGCCCGGGGCAGAGAGCTCAAGGAGCTCATTTCCTCGCTGAGCCTGACGCTTCTTACCGATCCGGCACAACCCACACGTTCCGGCAACTCGGTCACGCGAGACACATGCCCCGACCTCTCCCTCACCCGTCACATCCGCGATGCTACATGGGAAAATTTAGGCGAAAACCTAGGCAGCGATCACTTTTTACTCCGCATTTCATTCACACCGCGGCAGAAAATGCGCCAACACTGGGGCCAAACCCGTCTCACCGATTGGACTCAGTTCAGAATGCAACCATTTCCCGCCGTCCTCTCCTCGACCGAATATGCAGCGTGGGCATCATACGCCCTCCATTTGAAACAAGCGAACACTCGCACCCTTGCAACCTCTAATTTGACTCCTGCAATCGATCCACACCTCCTACATCTTTGGCACGCTCGCCGCGGGCTCGTAAGGCGCTGGAAACGCAAGAAACTTAATCGGAAACTTCGCGCTCGCATTGAGGCGCTCACTGCAGAGGCGGCCGCATACTCTGCACAAGTTTCCGATGCTAACTGGACAGACACCTGTTCGAAGGCTGCAAACCAGATGAGCTCTAAGAGTGCGTGGCGACTCTTTAGAAGCCTTCTCGATCCCTCCACCACCAGGGGAGAAACGCAACGCCAGCTCCACCGTGCTCTGCATGCCTTTTAGGGCACTACGGATCAACTCGCACGAGAACTTTGTGACCGCTACATCTGCCGCACAATTGATCCCGCGGGCCCAGCATATACGTATTCCGGCGCCCCTAACAACGACCTAGACGCCCCATACACGCTTTCCGATTTACGATTTGCACTCACGAAAATGCGACGGGGCACGGCCCCTGGACGCGACGGAATCACAGTATCGCTCCTGGCAAATCTTCCTGACCAAGCACACCTCTCGCTACTCCACCTTATAAATTCAATATGGGACGGCTCTCCGCTGCCAACGGAATTGACCACATCGGTCGTGACATTCATACCCAAATCGGCCAAGTCCGTTAGTATCGAGGCACTGAGACCCATCTCACTTACGTCCTGTGCAGGCAAACTCATGGAAACCATGGTTCGCGAACGCCTTTCCGCCTACTTGGAGGCCAGGAGGACCTTTGCCGACACGATGTTTGGCTTTCGCCCGCATCTGTCGGCGCAGGACGTCCTGCTCCAGCTTCAACACGATATCATAGAGCCGACTACTATAGGCCATAACGATAAAGCCGTGCTCGCTCTCGATCTCCGCGGGGCTTTCGACAACGTCAAACACAGCACTATACTCACTAACCTGTCTACCACAAACTGCGGGCAGAAGACTTTTAACTACATTCGCGCCTTTCTATCACATCGCACCGCCTTCATTCGCCTTAATTCTACCGAACACGGCCCGTACTTATTAGGCACGCGGGGTACACCTCAAGGGGCAGTCCTGTCTCCTCTGCTTTTTAACCTGGCGATGATGAACCTCCCCTCTCTTCTAAGCGAAGTCGAGGGAATACAACACGCACTATATGCGGACGATATCACAATCTGAACCAACACCGGCTCCTTAGCGCAAATCGAAGAACGCCTGCAAAAGGCTGCCCTTCTGGTAGATACCTACGCTGGTTCATGTGGCCTGGAGTGCTCTCCCGCTAAATCGGCTCTTGTTTCAGTCTCTCCACTACCGCCGCCTAAAATTTTTCTTCCGTCCGGTCCCGTCCCGTCAGTGCAAAATATTCGGGTTCTTGGCCTTCACCTCACATCGTCCTTGGATCCAAAGGGCACAACAGCAGGCCTCAGACGCACCAGCGAGCAGGTGAGCCGCATGATACGGCGAGTGTCTATACCAAGCGCGGTGGCCTCCGCGCGTCTCAGTCCCTCCGATTGGTCCACGCGTTGTGACCAGTCGCGTCCTCTACGCCTTGCCTTACCTTCGCCTGCGTCGTCGATACGAGCACCAGCTGGACGTCCTTCTTCGTTCAGTATACAAACGCGCTCTGGACCTACCTATTGCGACTTCCAACAGCCGATTCGCGGCTCTGGGGGTACACAACACCTTTGCAGAGATGCGCGAAGCTCATCGCGTTAACCAAATCAATCGACTGTCGCAGACGCCTTCAGGGCGCCGTCTTCTACACAGACTTGGCCTTAACCCGATATCTGACAAAGACCCTCTGCAGCCGGTACCAGAGCTCTGGCGTCATAAGCTATGGGTGGAACCTCCACCCCGTAATATGAACCCCGACCTTCATCCTGGCCGTAGACTAGCACGCGCCGCGGCCCTTCATACGCGACACTCCGATCGTCCTGGTGTTTTCTACGTGGACGTCTTGGGTCCCTCCCCCTCGGGTCACTTCACGGCTGCCGGGATTACAGAGGGCAAACACGTCGATGGCCTCTCCTTTCGAGCAGACACAGTAACGCACGCTGAAGAGGTTGCCATAGCTTTGGTCGCCTCTCACCCTGCCTCACGCACCATCCTGACGGACTCGCGCTCGGCCTGTTCTCAGTACCTTCAGGGTTCCAGTGCCCCGCTGGCGGCTAGCCTACTACAGGCAGCCTCTTGGCGCTTTAACCCTCATCCCATTCATATAGTCTGGACCCCAGGCCACTCGGGCCTGCCCGGCAACGAGGCGGCAAATGCCGCTGCCCGCGCTTCTCCTGTCCGGGCCGTTGCCCCTTCATGTCCCGAGACGGAATCTGGCAATACCAACCTGACGCGCTTTCGCGAAATTTTGGCTTATTACCGGGCTTCGCGCCGCCTCTACGCGGACCCCGCACGTGGTTTGGAGAAAGCGGACGAACGACTGCTACGCCGCCTGCAGACTAACACCTTTATCAGTCCGGCGGTCGCCAGGCACTTTTTGCCGGAAATCAATGGCACCTGCTCGACCTGTCATGTCCTCGCCGACACATATCACATCGTAGCATCGTGCCCAGTTAATCCCGTCCCTTTCTCATCCCCTTTTCCTATTCGAACTAGAGAGGCTTGGGAGGAGCACCTGCTCGGCTGCTCTACCTTGGCTGCAAACGCTCCTTGGTGGAGCGCGCACGGGCAGCTTCCAGCTCCACTGGCGTCCCGGAATAGGGTCTTGCCACTCTAGCACGCCGATGGGCCACGTCGGCACTCTCTAGTAGACTTTTTCCGAAATAAATGTCTTTTACCACCACCATGTTCCGCGTGAAACTCACCGGCGTCAGCATTCTGCGACCGTGGTGACTTTGAGCACGGTGGAAGTGACACTTGAACGCGGTTGCTCTAACATTGGGGTTGCAATGCTGGGGGCGAGTATAACAAGCGAAACAGAAAAGGTGCATGACTAAGAAATCTTAGCGCCACAGAACGGAAACAAAAGAAAGAAACGTAGACAACACGAGCGCTAACTTCAAACCAAGTTTATTAGGAAACACACATGAATATATACGAACTCAAATCACAGAAATCTCACGCCTACTTTTTTACACATATATTGTTATACAACGTCATACAAAAACAAAAAATGTAATATCAGGAAATAAACAGGTAAACGCGCATGTGTAAATGGAACCAAGAAAACTTAGAAACACTTAACATCCCCCCGAAAAACCCTACAAACGAAAAATGTAACACCAACTGCGCATGCTTACCTCGGTGAAACTATGAAAACGTGCTCATTAGGAATGAAAATTCTTTATCGTGAAGGAGTACAGACGGATGACTCACGCACTTCTCGCCACGTTTTCGGATGAAGCAGGCCTCAACTAATTCTCGGGTTAACTGCTCTCTGTGACGGAATAGCACAGCTGTTTGATCGAACATTGGAGTACAGCCACACTGACGGCAATGTAATGCCAAGTGGGATGTCGGTGTGCCTTTCAAAGAGCTGTGGTGCTCGCGTAGACGGATATTGAGACACCGCCCAGATTGGCCCACGTAAACGTGTCCGCACGAAAAGGGCGTCTCGTATACCACCCCTTTTACACAAGACACGAAACGAATGCCATGTCTCATTGTGCACTTGCCTTTATTACCACTTTTTTTATTTTCACGGTGCTGCAGTCTCGGGCAAATATCCTTCAGTTTACTTTTGGCTGAAAACACCACGTTGACGCCAAAGCGTGCCGCCACTCTCTTAAACCGGTGGGACACTCCGTGAATATAAGGGATTACCGAGAAAGGTCTGCTCCCTTTGCATCTTTCCGTCGCCGCCAGCTTACCACCTGCTCTTATGGTTTTAAGCAACCTTTCACTAACAGCGGCTATAACAGCATCAGGGTACCCTGCCTGCTGCAACTTAACTGCTTGTTCACACATGCTTTGTCGAATCAGGTGCGGGCATGACTTTGAGATGGCAGACCGGATACAGGAGCTGGCTATTCCATTCTTTACAAGTCTGGAGTGACCAGACTGGTAGTCAAGTAAGCCCTTTTGAGACCTTGGTTTATATCGCCAGCATAAACCATCAGGGCTAAATGCTAACTGGAGGTCTAAATACTGCAATGCATCGTTCCGGGGTACCTCACATGTGAACGTCAAACCGTGCCCTTGCTCCCTGAACACCTTCATTACATCAATCATTTTTCTGATAAAAACACACCTGTCCACGAAAACCAAGTAATCATCAACATAACGAAACACTTTGATTGCCAGATCAACAAGACTACCCTGTATAGCCCTGTCCACCTTTGCCAAAAATATTGTGCTCAGAATAGGCGCGACACACGAACCGATACATACGCCAGATTTCTGAGCAAATACCTTCCCATTCCAAGTGACGAGTGTCGCTTCCAGGTAACACCTCAGTACCTCGAGGAACCCCTCAACTGACACACCTGAACGAGAGGTGAACTCAAATTCGTCCTCTTGATTCCCAATACACTCCTTTACACTCTGCAGAAGAGGGGCTTGCGGTAAGGAGTAGTAAAGATCCTCGATGTCGAGGCTAAATGCCCTTAAGCCTCCCGAGTCGTTGTTCCTAAGAAAATCTACGAGTATATCCGAACTAGCCACTTGAAAAGGGTCAGCCACAACCAGAGATTCAAGGTTCTTTTGAAGATATCGGGACACTATTTGAAGCCAAGTGTTCCTTTCAGAAACTATTGTACGGAAGGGAATGTCAGGCTTATGAGTCTTAGCGGTAAAGAAAACATCTAGAGTATCACCCATTTCTTTCTTTACCTTATTGACCAGTTTATCTAAACTTAGGCTTTTGAGCAGTTCCACTGCTTGCTTTTTTATCTTGGAAGGGTTGTGCGACACTTCGCGAAAATTCTTAGCAATAGCCACGCTTCCTTTCTCGGAAAACAAACCACGAGTCAGAACCACGAAGAACCCTTCCTTGTCGGACACTTCGTGGTTCTGACTCGTGGTTTGTATCATGTATCACCAACTCGCCCAATCAACCATTTTGCCATCTTCAAATAGTGTCCCGATATCTTCAAAAGAACCTTGAATCTCTGGTTGTGGCTGACCCTTTTCAAGTGGCTAGTTCGGATATACTCGTAGATTTTCTTAGGAACAACGACTCGGGAGGCTTAAGGGCATTTAGCCTCGACATCGAGGATCTTTACTACTCCTTACCGCAAGCCCCTCTTCTGCAGAGTGTAAAGGAGTGTATTGGGAATCAAGAGGACGAATTTGAGTTCACCTCTCGTTCAGGTGTGTCAGTTGAGGGGTTCCTCGAGGTACTGAGGTGTTACCTGGAAGCGACACTCGTCACTTGGAATGGGAAGGTATTTGCTCAGAAATCTGGCGTATGTATCGGTTCGTGTGTCGCGCCTATTCTGAGCACAATATTTTTGGCAAAGGTGGACAGGGCTATACAGGGTAGTCTTGTTGATCTGGCAATCAAAGTGTTTCGTTATGTTGATGATTACTTGGTTTTCGTGGACAGGTGTGTTTTTATCAGAAAAATGATTGATGTAATGAAGGTGTTCAGGGAGCAAGGGCACGGTTTGACGTTCACATGTGAGGTACCCCGGAACGATGCATTGCAGTATTTAGACCTCCAGTTAGCATTTAGCCCTGATGGTTTATGCTGGCGATATAAACCAAGGTCTCAAAAGGGCTTACTTGACTACCAGTCTGGTCACTCCAGACTTGTAAAGAATGGAATAGCCAGCTCCTGTATCCGGTCTGCCATCTCAAAGTCATGCCCGCACCTGATTCGACAAAGCATGTGTGAACAAGCAGTTAAGTTGCAGCAGGCAGGGTACCCTGATGCTGTT
The DNA here is from genome assembly GCF_043290135.1 of Rhipicephalus microplus. Lineage (NCBI taxonomy): Eukaryota > Metazoa > Arthropoda > Arachnida > Ixodida > Ixodidae > Rhipicephalus > Rhipicephalus microplus. Next base: position 42,271,189 of record NC_134708.1, read on the forward strand.
ATAGCCGCTGTTAGTGAAAGGTTGCTTAAAACCATAAGAGCAGGTGGTAAGCTGGCGGCGACGGAAAGATGCAAAGGGAGCAGACCTTTCTCGGTAATCCCTTATATTCACGGAGTGTCCCACCGGTTTAAGAGAGTGGCGGCACGCTTTGGCGTCAACGTGGTGTTTTCAGCCAAAAGTAAACTGAAGGATATTTGCCCGAGACTGCAGCACCGTGAAAATAAAAAAAGTGGTAATAAAGGCAAGTGCACAATGAGACATGGCATTCGTTTCGTGTCTTGTGTAAAAGGGGTGGTATACGAGACGCCCTTTTCGTGCGGACACGTTTACGTGGGCCAATCTGGGCGGTGTCTCAATATCCGTCTACGCGAGCACCACAGCTCTTTGAAAGGCACACCGACATCCCACTTGGCATTACATTGCCGTCAGTGTGGCTGTACTCCAATGTTCGATCAAACAGCTGTGCTATTCCGTCACAGAGAGCAGTTAACCCGAGAATTAGTTGAGGCCTGCTTCATCCGAAAACGTGGCGAGAAGTGCGTGAGTCATCCGTCTGTACTCCTTCACGATAAAGAATTTTCATTCCTAATGAGCACGTTTTCATAGTTTCACCGAGGTAAGCATGCGCAGTTGGTGTTACATTTTTCGTTTGTAGGGTTTTTCGGGGGGATGTTAAGTGTTTCTAAGTTTTCTTGGTTCCATTTACACATGCGCGTTTACCTGTTTATTTCCTGATATTACATTTTTTGTTTTTGTATGACGTTGTATAACAATATATGTGTAAAAAAGTAGGCGTGAGATTTCTGTGATTTGAGTTCGTATATATTCATGTGTGTTTCCTAATAAACTTGGTTTGAAGTTAGCGCTCGTGTTGTCTACGTTTCTTTCTTTTGTTTCCGTTCTGTGGCGCTAAGATTTCTTAGTCATGCATCGTTACCAACCTGCCCAACTCGCCGCACTCATCAGAAAAGGTGTTTTAATACGCACACGCAGGTTGTTACTGTACACATAGCGAACACAAACTACGCATGTGCACATGGTCCTCATTGCGTCTTGCCGAGCATAAGAGTTTCGTTCATAGTCACAAGCAGGAGCACTGCCCAACCGTCACTGACCTACAGGCGTTCGTCGTCGTTCCGCTTCGTCATGGTGCCCAACGCAATTTCGCTCAACACGTCAAATGCCTCATCCGCGGAATCCGCCGCACGACGCATGGATATGCGTTCGCTCTACGCGCTGTTGAGGCCCCGCGGTGGACAAACTGTTTTGTAAACGTTGCTAGGAGTGCAGTAACTGCCTGGAAAACAGTGCGGAACCAATAACGCGGCGCAGAGCACGGATTTTGTTCGCCCCGGTTCAGCATGAGACCTGCGGAAGCACACATGCCGCCGCCAGCCGCGGCTGCTCGCTGCTAGACCAGCTACACTGCGCAACACGTAACCATATACCAACGCCGTCATTGTGCCCAGTGAATATGGCTGCCAAGATGTCATTTCCCCACACTTTTCACGTAGCACGCCGCCTGGGCATGCCCTCTCGTTTTCTTCCTTCCTCTGTGCAGGGTCTGTTTAAGGTTAGGCTTAAGCACTTGCACACCAATACCGAACATATGCAGATGCAAACAAAGAAATGATTTTATGGATTAAAAAGATCATACATAGCAGAAATAATATACAAAAGGAGGTTCCAAAGCTCTTGGCTGCAAGGGGACCTCCTGTGCTGGTTTAACAAAAAAAAATGAGTGAAGCAGAGCAACTTGGCAAACATAAAAAAATGAGTTTCAGAGAATCAACAACACCTGATAGCAAACTACTTAAACCAATGATGTACAAATTCAACAAAATACATGTGAGATGAAAAGCGAACGATACAAATCAGCTCAATACAAACTACAATGCAACAATAAAGTCCGAACACTATCATGCCATTACAATAAAATAGTCCTGAATCGAATACTGCTATACGAGATATCACATGTGATGATTTATAATGGGCAAATAAAAAAAAAGGTAAAAGTGTTGTGCCCCAAAGCGGCAACGATTTCCGACGAAAAATTATAAATGAATTTAGTATAATATATAACTAAAATGAGGCGTTTTAGAGCGGCACTCTCTTTTATCAATCAGGAGAGCGGTCACGACAAGTCAAGTGGTAATGGCGGAACCAGCCTGTGAATCCAGCCAACCAAACGTCGTCCTTTTCACAGACTGAGTGATACCCCCTGCCTATCCGAGTAGCACTCATCTTCTTCACTATACATAACAAATATAATGGGCAAAATAGTTCTGATTGAACAGCGTAAACTAGAAAATAACTCAAACGTTAGGTATATACGTAATAAGTGTTTCTTTTAAAACTACCAGTGCTCAGAGACATTCATGTCGCTTGGAATACAATTCCCGACGGAAATCGCTGTGAATATTCAAGGGAATCTGCCATAACCAGCTCTGACTTTTGCTATTGAGAAGTTATTATTTGATGCAAGTCGAGTGGTATTTTGATTCACGAGTTGTTCTTTGTTAAAAATTTTGATTTTCACCTTTCCTTGGTTGTCTCTTTCTGTGTGTCGTGTTTTGTGATACTCTCACGGTGCTTTTTATGTCAAAGCACCAACTCGTGCCTAACACTCAACTCTTATGTATGGCATGTTTCAGTGAAGAGAATGGTTTGTAAGGAATGTCATTCTAAAATAAAAAAAAAGTTTCTCAATGGTTCTAAAACGATGCTCTTGTAATCTTGTAATAGAGCAGATGCACTACATCGTGGCGACTGAAATGTGACAATGCGAATGGCCTGGTTTTGAAGATGTTGTAAAGGAGGCAGATGAGTGCTATAAGTATTACACCAGGACGCAATGCAGTAAGTGAAGTGACTGTTAATGAAGGCAGAGTAAAGCCAGGCATTTATACGGCAGTACGTACGCAACTTGAGAATTCTGATGCCATAGGCAGCTTCTTGCTTTAAGCGTGGTACAGGAAAAGTCTACTCTAAGTTTGAATCAAGAATCATTCCCTGAAAGCGACAATAACTGGGAGCTTTGATGGATTAATTATTCACCGTAATAAACAGAAATTCAACGACCGTTTTTCGATTTGGGTGAAATAGCGTAAAAAAACATTTAGAGGGGTTAATTTCTAATGAATTTTGATGAAAACAGCGAACTATGCTTTCAATATCGCTATTCAGCTTAGAAGTAAAGCAGCTAAAATTGTAGTGTCATCCAACACAAAAAACATCAAACAGGACATAGTATAATATATATATATATATATATATATATATATATATATATATATATATATATATATATATATATATATATATATATATCTGAATCTGAAGTTCGCACATGCGAACTTTCAGATTCGGCGTATATATATATATATATATATATATATATATATATATATATATATATATATATATATATATATATATATATATATATATAGCGACGTGATAATGACTATATGGTAACGAAATTTACTTGGCTGTGAACTCGGGAGCAAACAGGCGCTACAGATCCTGAGATGTGGTGCCCATCCACAAACGCCTATGATTGTCCGCCAAAACAGATGATTGCTGCTGAGATGTTGCCTATATATATACATACATACAAAGAGAGAGATATCCCACCTGATAGGTTTCAGTAAGTGTCTCCACTGATCTCATTACATTTCCTTCATCGCTCGGTATTCGCACATCCCGGAGGAATCCGAAGCCGTACAGCGGCACCCCCTGCTTCATTAGGATGTTTCGCACGCTGAATTTGAAGAATAGAGATTTCAGCGCCGTTTTTGTCGGTGCAAAGTTATTCTGAATTAAGTTGACGGTGAAGAGAAACGTGTACGCCGTTCCATTCGGCAGGAAATCATACGAGTCGGCTGCAGGAAATGAGATGAAAATAAACACATGGAAGGCGTGCGCGGTAACAGTACGTGTTAGAACTCTTCTTTTTGACGGGCTAAAATATATTCGAATAAGGTGGCATGTATAGTCAGCTTAGCAATGCACATGAAGGAGCTTTAGGGTCATGTTTTCCGAAGGTGAAACTTTTCGTTGTTGCAAAGCGCTTCAATATCGTTTACGTGTCTTTAAATAGCGGTCGCATAAAAATTTAGATGTGCAAGCGAACCAGGAAAAGAAAGGACCGAAGTGGGGCACCATTCCTGTATTTGCCCTTGTTGCTTTGTGCCTCCACATTTCCATAGGTCCACGGAGCGACTAGGCCCAGAACGCGTTTTAGTTGTCACAAATGGAACTCCTCTATACTTTGTGTCACATAGGCTAATATGATAAACAAGTTAGATTTGCTTGCTAACTGTTGTACGGTTTTTGCCTCCCTCGTACTATGCGGAACAAGCAAGACAACGCAACGTGCGGCTTTGGGTTGGCCCAGTGAACGTCAATCAATTATAGCACGCAGCTACACCAAATTGAGACATCCGCAGTGACAAGCTGAGCTCCACATCTTGCCAACAACAACAACAACAACAACAACAACAACAACAACAACAACAACAACAACAACAACAACAACAACAACAACAACAACAACAACAACAACAACAACAACAAACTCGTTTCATCACACTCATTGTGGGAATCGGTATAACACGAAAGCAAACCGCATCTACACAGGGGTCCTGGCACAAAACGCGTTTGTTTTAATACTAAGTGTTTCCGCTACTGTGAGGAGGCAAGCCAACGGCTGCGGCTGCGCCTTGTGTGGCAGCGGCTACAAATCTTTGCGGCACCCTTCTACTCTTCTGTGCACTTCGGTGCTCCTCCGATTTCTGTTATTCCTGCTCCGAGTGAACTAAACACGTCGGTCCCATCACATGGCTTCCATGTAATAAGACAGGTCTTTGCTATCTTTGCTATCGCTAACTCTTTTTCCCCATGCGAAATACTGAGTGGTGCAGGTTGCGGAGGTGAGCGACAGCAGGACGCTGGGACGCGAGTTTGTTTCACATGCGCTGCTTTTGCGCGATGCCCGCCGCTCTGATGGGCAGCGTTCTTCGTACTGAGGGGTGGAAGCGAGTTGCTCCCGGCGCGCGCCCCCGCTCCTCGACTCCGCCCCTGCCGTCACGTGCCACCCACGCCACTACTGCCCCATTGGTTAAACGCTATGCCGCGAGCGAATTTTTTCCAACTTGGGCGATGTTCGTTGCAGCGTCTTGTAGACGCTCTATAAACGTCTTCGCGACGGCTGCCGCTCCGCTCTTGGGGCGAAATCGCTCGCATGTGAAACACGCTTAGGGACGTTCTACGCAGCCCAGCCGCAACGCACGTGCCGGGACCCCTGCCGCACGCAAGCGGGGGACAAATAAGCCAATTGGAGCCGCTCTTTCACCCTTCACTTGGGTGCGGCAGGTGTGCCAGCACATGCACTGCGGCTGTGCGGCTAGCGCATGGAACGGCCCTTAATGACACGAGGTGAAGGGGCACTACAGTTGGCGGGAGGTGCCACCACCGAGTATCACGACGCTCGTGAAAGAGGCATCGGTGGTGGCGAAAGGGTCGGGGGCACCGAACAGTGCAATTTTACGCGTCAATATGCCCCCGGAAGCGATATAATTATCGGGTGCGGGGACACACCATGGCGTCACCATGCGGAGACAGCCTGAGATGTGCATGGTTAGATTGCTACGCCAGCCTTCTGGCGCACAGTCCAAAGCGCGCTTTCGCGTATCCATTCTTTATTAAAGATGATAGTCTTTCTTGAGGATCTTAAACGCAAAAATTTTGGTCTGTCTGTCAGTGTGTACACTTGTCTGTTTGTCCGCCCTTAACGATACCCCAAACGGCACTAAACCCCAAACGATACCCCAAACGGTCGACCCCATCCACAGCGCCCATCTATGTTGCTGAAGATTCAGCGTTTATATTTGTTTGATGGTCAAATAGGAGCAATTATTGCGCATATCTGAGGCACCATAACAACAAGTCAATACTCTGTATGTGTGCTTTTTTGCTAAAGAAGCGTACATGAGTCATTCTAAGGACCGTAGCATTTATCACGCTGCTCTGACAATGCAAAGCTTGCACGAAGAGGCAAGTGTGTCCAACGCTTTGCTTAAACGACACGGTGGTGGCACCTACCCCTCGCGTTGCGTTCTACACCTTATCGCCTCCAAGACAGGCACGCACGCCGCGCGCTTCGTTTTCCAATATAAATAACTGCCAGATAGCGCTCATGTTTCACATGTGACGTGACTTGATGCGTTCGTTCGTCTTCACTGCACCCTCGGGGCACTGTAATGCAGTGCATCCAGAACACCATTCACCGATTTTCTTGCAGAAAACATCAAATAAACGTTTTGTTCACTCTCTCCAGACGCAAGACTATTGTCTTTCTACGACTATTGCTGTGTAACATGATGATGTGAGGTCAATTTTATTCTTGTTTTGTAGTTGACTTCGTCGAAATCAGTAAAATGTTGTGGTGGTTTCTTCATAGACTCTACGAAATGCCAAATAACTGCTTTAAAAAATGCTGCTCATTTTTTTACTGCCTGACTGCCGGCGTTATCTGTTATATCCACCTGCATGAAAGCTTGGGGTCGAGCGAGCTGCTTTTATCAACTGTATCCAGTCATTCTGCGTCGAACTGAAGTATATGAATAAAGCATTAACGCATGCTTGTGGCAAAAAAAAACAACAACAACAACAACATATTTTTCTTCAATAAAATGCGTTATTACATTCCTTCTAGGTTAGCGTCTGAAAACGGGTCGTGGTTGACGCGACAAGCATGCGCAGGTTGTAAATATTCTTGTTTAGCATGCATAGCCCTATGAGGCACATAACAGGCAGATTCCCCACTTTTGGGAAGGAAGCCACATTTTTACAGCTGCATGCAGCAGCAACCTTTCTGTATATGATTGGAGGAAAACGTATACAGGCGAGCCTCACTCAGAGTTGTAGGTATAGGTAAACTTTCACATGATTTCACTTGCTGTGGTACAATCGTAATATTTATCTGTTACCCCCATTGCGCAAGCTTTTTGTACGGTTGTAACACAGCGTCCATTTGATCGCCATCGAGCAGGGGGGAAATTTTCGGAGGATTGCATCAGTTCTGCACATTTTGGAAAGGTGTAAATGGCAATCGAAAAATGCGGTGTTGACCGGGCTCGATTACGATAGCAAGTGCACTATGTGCCAGACGGCCATATTACTTCGCACCCTTCAAGGAGCATGCGGCAAGGTTTTAATTACCGCGACCTAAATGGCAATTTAGAGTTTCAGTACAAATATCCCTGTCGAGCGCTTACACCTTCCTTGATAAGCTGTATGAGATTTTGCGGCAACTGTAGGAAGCCGAATACGTTTTCTCTTGTCGCTTAAAACAACATATGGAAGAACAAGTGACCGTGTTTAAGGGCCTACTCTACAGGCGTAATCTATAATCAAGGAGGACTGTGAGCTGAAGTCTACAGTCACGGACGGAAACCGCCCGAAATCCATGTGCTCGGGACCCCACGCGAGGACAACGTATAACATGGACACCCGAAAAGGGGGTGTTGTAAGGCGCAGACTGTGCTAAACGTTACCTCAGCAAGAGAAGTAATCCTCAGCAAAAAAGGCTCAAGCAGCACATGCATACGATGTAAGAAAGAAGGTTTGATCGAACGCGCTGGCCGAACGCGCGGAAGACACCAGACAAGAAATAGACCAGAGTAAGTTAAAGACAACGGAAAGAAAAGAACTCGAATTCTTGGATATATCTTGAATTTATGACAATTCATACATTGACGCACATTCTTAAGCTCAGCGACGGCCACGTCCCACACATGTACGCATGTTGCTACGTCGTATTTTAAAGCATACATATACGTTTAACACACATATTCGTTCACACACTGTGAACGAGGCTCCAGTGCGGGGACATACACCTTCCGTTTTTATGTGTACATTTGCGGTCGTCGTTCGACTTGACCCTATAGACACAATAAGCACAATATGCACAACAATGAAATATGAGAGGTGACATGGCATGACACTCTTGCAAAGCATCGTAGGGGTAAAAGTGAAATAGCACATCTGGCTCCTTCTGCTACGGAGCGCACTGTATATATGTAGCACGGAGCAGAATAGTACTACGCCACATAGAGTTTCCTCAAATTAACTAAAGGGGACTCTGGCGCTGCGATTGTTCAGTGACAATGGGAATGATGGGTAGTACACTGATTTGCCTAGTGTTCGGGTGACGAACCGTACTTGCAGCTTCGTCTATTGCTAATTTCGGTTTCGTTTTGAAAGAAATAACAAATCTTTTCAAATTACGTGACCCGATTTTAAATGGTAAGCCTAAAAACATAAGGTGCTGGTGAAGCACAACCGCTGAATATTTGTTGATCTTTGTTTCGTGAGGAAACAGCTCCAAGCTACATGAACATGCACGGAGCCAGAAGATTACACAAATCTGTGTACGAATCATGTCCATGCTCGCTGAAGCGCCGTGCGTTGCAGCTCCCATAGACACTAGCGCCAGAGTTCCCTCTAGTGTATATTAGGAAACTCTATTCTACGCCGTTGCTAGCCTTTCTCGCATTTTTTTTTTCTGATTGTGTAGCCTGCAGTAGTTCGCACGCATGAAGTGAGAGCAAAACAAAGCAGTTTATAATTGGTAACACCACGAAGTTGCGCTTAAAAACTACGCATTATGCCACCCGCTTCTCTTCGTCAGAGTGAGGCGAGATAACGTGATTCAACCCTGCACGTCACAGCGATTGCAGCGTCCGTTCCTCCTGTGGTGGGACTGGCGCGCAATACGCCCCGTTTTGTCCACAGGCGCAGTCCCTCAGAGTCTGGCCATATACGTAATCGCAGTAAAAATAACGCCTATCGTAATCTATGATGCCTTTGATCAAGTGCATCAAAGTAATGCTGTGAAAGTTTATTATTTGGTGAGATGGCGTGTTCGAATAATGTTCGAGTGAGAAAGAATCATCGACAGAGGCAAGAAAATATAAACATGCTTGGTGAATACCGATTGCACATATGCATGGCATTTTCGGCTTAAATGGAATAATCAACTACTTCCAGCCGTACATTGTGTGTTGTGTTCAAGGCCAAGGTACTCGCGCAATTGCATCTCACACAGAGAAAAAAAGCCACCTTCTTTTGTTTCGATTCACTGCACATTGATCTTTCTACTCTTTGCAGAAAGCAGGTTGCTACCCCAAGATACACGACCCAAGCATTGGCAAAGTCGAAGGCAAACGCAAATGACGCACAATTGTTCTGGTCGTCGACTGGCTTTACTGGTCCAATGATTGCACGCCTGAAACGTTCAGTGACGCAGTAATTCGGAAGTAGACGACACATTTCAAAAATGTTCGTTTAGACGTAGAAAATGCGCACTTTTTGAAGTGAATAAATACTTTGCTTACTAGAGATTCATTGATAGAATGCCTGTTCATCTGCCAGCTTTAGGTACGTGGATTTTGCGTATGAATATGACAACCTGACCATTAAAAAGGATGTGACTTGGTCACCCAACAATCTGGGGTCTTCTACGAGTAAGAGAAGTAGAAAGTCTATTCCGTTTACACTTCTATGAAAAAATAAACCCTACAAGAATATTTCAGTTCAACATAAGCCCCCAGAATTCACTGCTTATAAGCTGCACTAACCATCCAGGACCGCCGTATTAACACGGCATGTGTGACGTCGTATGCTGCAATGAAGAAGAGTCGTCGTCTTTTACCGTAACTTTAACTTTGCTAATCGTTTACTTTCGAGGCCGGGCGGAAAAACGCTGAAATTAATCGATTCAGCACGTCACTCATCGTAGAACGCAATCGTCTGATTGCGTTCTACAATGAGTGACGTGCTGAACGCTTGCAAAAGCAAGCTACTTACTACGTCACAACTCGTGAGCGCGCCATTGCTGCCAGACTATCAGGCCACTAACATCCTTAGAAATAATCATTTATTATTGACATGCCCAACCAAATGCAATGAAATTTTCCCCAACACTTTCGTAGACGTACAAAGATTGACCCGCGTAACGTGAATTACGATTGAAAAGTGGATGCCGTAGCCGTTTGCATGTGTCCGGCACATGCGTTCTTTCAGACTTCGGCGTATTCGTTTGAATGTTCCGTGAAAGCTTTTAGTTGTCCTTACTCTGACATCAGACGAAGTTGAGCACGATCCCTGTTCAGCTTGCCGTTTAGATGTCTCTTCACCAGTTCGACACAACAGTAGCCAGAGTTGTGCGGTGTTTGATCAGAAACCCGCATTACACAAGCCAAAGACTTGACAAATGACTCAATTAGAAAGGGCTGCTCTCTCCTTTAAAAGGCTGATTTCTCGAAAAAAAAATGGCCCCGTATATGCAGGTTTCCCTGCAAATGTCGTTGAAAGACGCTAGTCTTGCGTCTGTATAGAGAGAAGAAAATGTTTATTTGATGTTATGAGAAAGAAAATTGCTGAATTGTATTCTGGAGGCACTGCGTTAGAGTGCCTCGATCCGTGCAGCGAAGGCGAAGAGAGAGAGAGAACAAACATTTATTAATAACAAATGCACACTGAGCCTTTTTTGGGTGGGGCCCTCAGTCCAGGGCTCCATTGCCTTGCGCGACCCTGCGAGCCCGCTGGACCAGCTGCTGCTGTTCCTGCCGGCGTAAGCTGAGCAGTGCAGACTCCCAAGAGGAAGTGGTGGGATTAGGAATGGGAGGCACGCCCTGTGGGGCAGAGCATTCCCACGTGGAGTGGTACACCGTCGGTACGGATTCACAGAAGGGGCAGTAGGAGGGGTAGAGAGTCGGATGAAAGCGATTTAGCATATAAAGGCAAGGAAATGAATTGGTCTGTAGTTGCCGCCAAGCGACAGCATCTGCTCTGTTAAGTGAAGGATGAGGGGGAGGATACATATAACGGCTCTGTCGATAGTACTGCAGCGTAGCGTTGTAGTTTAGTGGTTCTGTCGATGCGTCGTCTGGATTAGACAGCTCTTCCAATGGAGCCCGGCCGGTCAGCTCTCGGGCAACCGCATGAACGCGTTCATTACCATGGAGAGAGGCGTGTCCAGGAGTCCAGACGATACGCACAGGACGTAATGCAGACGGTGAGACAGAAGAGAGGATATTGTGTGCACGTGCAGCCACAAGTCCTTGAGCGAAAGCACGGCAAGCAGCTTGTGAATCTGTTACAGTAGCGACAGGGGAGTCATGTGACAGTGTCGTAGCGTAAACAATTGCCTGAGCGAGAGCTCCCTCCTCTGCTAGACCACTGTCTGCAGTGCGAAGTGTGGCAGACGCCACAAGGGCGTCTGTGTCATCTGTCACGGCTAAACACATGGCTGACTTCTCTGGGTAGCGTGCTGCATCAGTGTAAAGTACTTGTAAGTCTGATGTACCATCACCAAAGACGCGTGTCATAGCCTGAACTCGGGCACGTCGTTGACCGGCGTGGCGGGAGGGATACATATTGCGTGGAATCGGAGGCACTTTGATGAGTGTGCGGACAGTAGAAGCAAGTTTATGTCGCGGTACTTGTGCGGGTTTTTGAGGAATCGGGTAGCCAAGACGAGACAGGATGGCGCAGCCCTGACGGGTCTGCCTGAGCCGTTGGAGCTGACTGTTGTGCTGGGCCTCGATGAGTTCGGTTATGGTGTTGTGGACTCCTAATTGAAGGAGGCGTTGTGTAGATGGGTGTGGAGGCAAGCCGATAGCCGCCTTCACAAGCGAAGGCAAACGAGCGTATCGAGGCTCGTTTTAAGGCACGTGAGACACGAGCGCTGTCTGTCAGTCATATTCGAAAACGAAAAAAAAATTGCCCGCAGCTTCCCTCGGGGGAACACTGAGGAGGATGCGGAGCATATAATTGGTTAACGGGGTGTTAAAGTGCGACTTACTTGGGTCGATGGCTAAATTGGTTAACGTGGTTGTGAAATGGGGTGTTAAATTGCGACTTACTTGGGTCGATGGCTAAATTGGTTAACGTGGTTGTAGGAGGGGGTGTTAAATGAGTGAACACGTACACACGTATGCGAAAGGGCGGCGCTGGTCGAAGGGACGTCGATCATTGTGTTTGTGGATTCGTTGGAATTCATTTCACCGCGACCTTGGACGTCGACGCGCCGTACAAACCAACCGACGAGCGGCAACTGAGCGAGCGAGCGCCGACCTTGAGTATATATACAGCGCGACGGCGCATGCACTGTCAGCTGTCGAATGTTCGAGAAGGGGGAGAAGCGCAACGGCGCATGCGCGCGCGTCAGCTGCCGATGTTCTCGAAGTGCGACGGCGCATGCGCGCGCGTCAGCTGCCGATGTTCTCGAAGCGTGACGGCGCATGCGCGCTACATTATACAGCTAGCGAATGTTCGTGAAGAGGAGAAACGCACGCGGTGTGTAGAGGAGGAAGGGTGCACAGATGGTGGAGGAGTGAAGCGCGCGCGGTGTGTAGAGGAGGAAGGGATGCACAGTTGGTGGAAGAAGGAGGAGGAAGCTTGCGGACGGCGCCGCGCTACAAGCCTCGAGTATTAGATGCTCCGCATCTAAAAAGTGTGCGCGCCCGTCTTGGAGACAAGGTGTAGAACGCAAAGCGACGGACAGGTGCCACCACCATGTCGTCTTAGCCAATTGTCGTGAAAACACTTGCCTTTTTTTGCATAGCGTTGCATTGTCAGCGCTGCGTGATAAACGCTACGGTCCTTAGAGTTACTTATGTATGCCTTCTCTAGCATAAAGACACAGATACAGAATGTTGATGTGTTGTTATTGTTCCTAAGATACGCGCAATAATTGTTTTTGATTGACAATCGCACAAGTATGAACGCTGAAACTTGAGCATTATGGTGGGTGCTGCGGATGGGGTTAGATATTGGCCGTTTGGTGTAACGTTTCGGCAGAAAAACCGACAAACGTACATACATACTCACAGACTGGCAGACCTAAATTGTTGCGTCAAAGTACCCCAAGAACGACTACACGTCGAGTTGCTTCCAGTAAAAAAAAAACCGATATCATTATGAATTGCAAGGCGTTACTGCATATTGAAATAAATATCAAAGTTTTCATTTCATGTACACAGATTTCTCTTCAGAGCTAATGACAGCTAGGAGAGCGTTCGAATAAACCCTACGTGAATACATCCCCGGCGACTGGAGTGGAAGGTCCAAGACAACGAAGTCGCACACTCCTGGTTGTGGTATAGATTGAGACATTAGGTACGATTTGTCCGAGTTGTTCTGGGCGTAGACGGGAGACAGCAGGTGACACACCAGCGGCGGCTTTTCTGCGTACCACATACACAAAAAAATTGGCAGATCCCACGTACAGTGGGAATCGATGATATGCGAAGCACGAATGAGAAATGTGCATATGTAACTTTAAAATCAGCACAACGTTACGAGATGGAGGTAAATGATGCCGTACATCACTTCCGTGTCATGATTCTCATGTTTGGATATGTCGTTTACCTTTGTCATCTATTCACGTCACGTGATACCAAATTTAGTATATGTGGGGCTAGCTAAACGGCCACAAGCACGCTATCAGTGTGGTATGTTGTCGTGTTCTTACATGACACGCATGTCAGAATTATCATGTTTGCCCCAGTCATATATTTCGTCATCCATTGATATCATGAACACCAAATTAGGTATATGTGGAGCTAGTAAAATGGCCGCGGGCGCATCATGAAGGGCCCAATATACTCCAATGCAGCGTTGAAACGTGCGCACACTGGGCACAGCCACGCTACGTTAGCAAAACGCTAGCACTTATAATCTGACGCCAGGCGCGACCAGCGTCCGTCAGCGCGGCCCGACGGCAACCTGTGCGAAATGCAACATGCTGCATTTCACACCGATGCATTACCCAGACAACACTGCGTCTTCCTCTTTTCGTGACGCAGGACGCGCTGAAACGCGCCTGCGTCAAAGCAACGCTTCGTGGCGCGTGCCTGCGAGTATATATATGGCAGGACCGGTGCCTGGCGTGGCAACGCCTGCGGGACGTGACGAAATCAACACCGGCGAGCACGTGCACCACGTCACGTCGAAATGTATTGGCGTCTTGACTGTGGCACGTAATCATGTTCTGACATGACACACATCTCATGATTATTATGTTTGTACCTATCACATAGCTTCGTCATCCATTGGCGTCGTGTAATAGCGAGTTTGGTAGATGTGAAGCTAGCGAAACGGTCGCGAGCGCATCGTGAGCATAGCATGTAGTCATGTTATTACATGACACGCATGTCATGATTATCATGTTTGTGCCAGTCACACACCTTCGTCTTCCATTCACGTACCATAATACCAAATTTGGTATATGTGACGCTAGCGAAACGGCCACGAGAGCATCCTGAGCATTGAACGTAGTCATGTTGTTACATGACACGCATGTCATGATTTTCAAGTTAGGATCTGTCACTTGTGTTCGCCATGCAATCATACCATACCATACCATACCAGTTTTGCAGCATGCCTCGTGAACGAAACCACCGCATAATTTGCAGGACCAGGAAATGTAAATCATGACATTCATGACATACATGTAACGGTTTTCATGTTGTGACTAGTCAAATATGTTCTTCACACAGTCATGTTATTACATACCAAGTTTGGTATCGATACCATTATGCAAACGGCCAGGAGAGCTAAAAGTCGTAGGTGGATAGATAGATAGAGAGATAGATAGATAGATATATAGATAGATAGATAGATAGATAGATAGATAGATAGATAGATAGATAGATAGATGGATAGATAGATAGATAGATAGATAGATAGATAGATAGATAGATAGATAGATAGATAGATAGATAGATAGATAGATAGATAGATACGCTCAAAGTCGCCGAAGTTCGCTAAAAAATGCTTCGGATTTAATAGATAGATAGATAGATAGATAGATAGATAGATAGATAGATAGATAGATAGATAGATAGATAGATAGATAGATAGATAGATAGATAGATAGATAGATAGATAGATAGATAGATAGATAGATAGATAGATAGATAGATAGATAGATACGCTCAAAGTCGCCGAAGTTCGCTAAGAAATGCTTCGCATTTAATAGACAGATAGATAGATAGATAGATAGATAGATAGATAGATAGATAGATAGATAGATAGATAGATACGCTCAAAGTCGCCGAAGTTCGCTAAGGAATGCTTCGCATTTAATAGATAGATAGATAGATAGATAGATAGATAGATAGATAGATAGATAGATAGATAGATAGATAGATAGATAGATAGATAGATAGATAGATAGATACGCTCAAAGTCGCCGACGTTCGCCAAGAAATGCTTCGGATTTAAAAAAAAGCGACAAAGAAGCTCTCGCAAACGGAGAAGCTTTGTGGTGCTTTAGCAAATAAGGTGTCAGCTTTTAGTGGCACGCGCATCGAGTGACATTCTTGTTGTTCTTTCAAACCTATCCAGCCGGGCACTAACTTCTGGTTATATGAATCCGTCAATATCTATAGAGAGTCCTCAATCATCATCATCATCATCATCATCATCATCATCATCATCATCATAATCATCAACATCATCATCATCATCATCATCATCCTGACAACGTCCATTGCAGGACAAAGGCCTCTCGACAAAGGCCTGCTTGTTGCTACCAATTTATACCCGCAAACTTCTTATTCTCATCTGCCCACCTAACCTTCTGTCTCCCCCTAACCCGCTTTCCTTCTCTGGAAATCCAGTTAGTTTCCCTTAATGATCAGCGGTTATCCTGTCTACACGCTACATGCCCGGCTCATGTCCATTTCTTCTTCTTCATTTCAACTATAATATCCTTAACCCCCGTTTGTTCCCTAATCCACTCTGTTCTCTTCTTGCCTCTTAAGGTTACACCTACCATTTTTCTTTCCATTGCTCGCTGCGTCATCCTCAATTTAAGCTGAACCCTCTTTGTAAGTCTTCAGGTTTCTCCTCCGTAGCTCCTCCGTAGCTGTTATATACCTCCTTTGCCTGCGCTACCATATATAATCATGCTACCCTACCAACAAGCCCAAATTGCCACCCTCACTGTTCTGAACTCGTTCTGGTATGTCGGACAGATGTTTTTAGTGATGAGACGAAATAGGCGAGGCGTGCTCGATTTGAGGGCGAACAAGAGGGAGGTATGCTAGTTTACGAACATTTGGAGGAGCATTTCTTAGACATTGACGCAGGTATCCCAAGGATTGGGAAGCTTTGGCTGTAACGGAGGTGATGTGCTCTGACCAAGAAAGATTTGATGTGAATTTAATTACAAGCCATGCTACGAGTCAACCCAGTTCCACTGAGTTTACGAAATCTGTGTCCTGAATGAAGCTGACATCGCAGATATCACTGCGAGGGTCACTTTACCCGCACCACGAGCGGTGGGCGAATACTTCGCTAGTTCATCGCAAATCAGTGTCTCCCTGTGACGTCACGCTACCATGACACGTCATCGAGAAGTCGCTTTCTCAATATTTAAACAGAAATTGTTTTTTTAAGGCAGCGGTATTAGAGATATATGCGATGAATGCTGAGGCACCACAAAACTATTTATAGGTTGCTCGACCACATCGCTCTTATTCAGAACAACAATTCGAAAATATTCGAAATTCGCGTCAGTACTCCTTTGGGTGAAGGATAATAAAACTTTTATGGACCTATTTTTGATGCTGAAACTTAATCTAGTACGTGCACTACTTGGACGCGCTGGCTTATATACGTCACTGAGTAATGAAGTTACAAATACTAGCTAATAAATATGTTATACACTCAATGTTTAGCCCTCTAACTGCGAATACGAATAAGGAGAGCACACGACGATTGGTGACCCGCAACTGTAGGCTTCTTTCGACAAAATGGAGGATTGTATACTAAAAATTTTCAATGACTCAATGCTATTGCGTCACATGATAATTTCGATATGTATCAGAACATATTGAATGATAAACTCTTGCATCATAATTCGGCGTCTAACAGATGGGTATATGACATTCTCTGTTCTCTTGGATATTTTCTCCTACGAAAACTTTTTCTGCGTAGGTATTCCCACACGGAATCTACGACCAAATTACTCTTTTTTTAGATAAGTAGCAGCTCTTTGACTTACGTGCGTAATGCCATACGCACTTGCATCCGTACGTACTTGCCCGAACACGTTCCCCTCGCCACAAGTGTTGAAACAGTGCCAAGTAGGTGACCCCGCAGCTGCGCGTTGCCGTCACGCTCCTTTGGCAGTGCGCGCTGACGTGACTCTCTCCCTCACCTGCCGCGCGTTCGCCGCAGCGCCCGCAGCGGCCACTTCATCCGTTCTCTCGCAACACGTGCCGCTACCACCGCTCCCTACCACCGCTCGCTACCTCCGCTGGCTACACCGCGGTCTCGTCGGTTCACTCGCAATAAACTTGACGCGCGTCTAACGTACGCGTCGACACATGTTCGTGCGTGCCACTTCTCTCTTGCTTCACCCTTTTCACTACTCCCTGCTTGGCTTCCAAGCAGGGTTCCTTCGGGGAAGATGGTGTAAATTTACGTCCAAAATAAGCCTTTATTGCAACTGGTGCTCGCGGCTTTTTTCACGTTTTTTTGTCGATCTTCAATCTAGCGTTCTAAATTTCATCAACATTCAAAACTAACTTGCTTAGTTTTGTGTAAAAGCGGATATGAGGCTCGGGAATATTTTATTAAAATCTATTGAATATTGAACAGAATCTCTACCAAGTTGCTGTGATCTGTCATACATACAAAATACATTCGTCACAGTTTTTGTTCTCGTGATGGGCAATATAACAATGGACCTGGCAAGCATAGTGAAAACAAACGCCCACGTTGTGCAAAAGTCAGACTCACTACTGAAAAGACCTCCTGTCTGGGGTGTGGTTGAAGTTGGCATCCTGGTTGAATGTGGCGGCGTCGAGGTTGCACTTGGCGTCGTGGTTGTAGTTGGCGTCGTGATTGTAGTTGGCGTCGTGATTGTAGTTGGCGTAGTGGTTGTACTTGGCGTAGTGGTTGTACTTGGCGTAGTGGTTGTACTTGGCGTCGTGGTTGTACTTGGCGTCGTGGTTGTAGTTGTCCTAGTCGACGTTCTCGTAAGCGTCGTACTAGAAGTTGTCTTCACTGGCGTCGTCGTGCTTGTCGGAGTCGTCGCCGGGCTGGACGGCTTCGCAGTGGTCGTTGTAGTTCTGACTCTGGCCGCTGTGGTGGTGCTCGAAGCCATTAATGTAGTAGTTTGACTGCTTGGCGTCGTAGTAGGCGGTGCCGTTGTCGTTGTGGCTTTTGTAGATTTTATGACGTCTGATTGAAAAATAAAAGAGACGAAAGTACTGTGACAATATTATACGCCAATTCTAATACGCCAATGAAACGTCAATTAAACATCATAATACGCTAATTTATACGTCATAGTAGCTCTTTCCAATTAAACTGTAGCTAAACGTCTACCTATTTTGAAGTCATCGAGCAGAGAAAAGTTATGCTTTTGAGGAGGCTCGCGGGAAACGGCTCGTCGAAGGACTAGTTGAACAGAGTAGCAATTTCGGAAAAGTGAGTGCATGCAACGCAGCACTGCACAACTAAGTTAAACGAAGACGAATTTATTATGCAAAAAGTTTAGTTCATCAAAGTTAGATGAATTAGGCTCCTTCTGGGCCACTAGGGGATGTAACAAAAACATGTACAAAATTGTGTATATAGCTTTTCAAAGTGTTAAAAACGCTTGTTCTACTTACTTGGAATGTTAACATGCGCTGCACACACACACACACAAATAACAAGCAGAACAACAACATCAATTTTTGATGAAACAAGAACAGTGAATGCAAAAGCAAATAATTGTAAGCGTGTCTGGCACCGCGCGGTAAAGAGTATGTAGTATCGTGATACGACGTACTTATAAACGTATGTTGTGTGCTTTCCAATAAAGAGAACGCAAAAGCACGAACTGTGCAACACAAATGCAGCATCGTATTCGATACGCAGCCCTCTACGCATGTCAAACGTGTTGACATGCCACGAGAAGACAGTGAAAAAAAAGCATCAAGCAATCGTCAAAGCGATACCGCGTTGCTTAGAAAAGAGCAGCAAAATCATTGACAAAAAAGCAGAGGTTCACATATAAAGTTCGAATCGACCCGAAAAGGCTTGCTCCGTGTTCGCCAGCCGATTTGGAGAGCGAAGAGTGACAACAAGGTGGATGACAGGAAGCAGCAGCCGGAGATGGCGCACAACTTGAAGCAGAACGTTGCCGTTTGAAGGATGCTTCAGTCAAAAACTGTTGAGCGTGACTAGACGATACAGTGAACGTCGCTTCACTTGTGTTATTCCTGCGAATGAGAAAAACATACGCGAAAAAGGGAATGTGCTGGCGTGAGTTTCCTCGAAGTTCAATATTATTATTGACAATTGTGAAGCACCCAAACACCATGTTCAAGAATGCTGATCAAAGTTGATATCAACAGAAACGCCAAATCCACGATTGTGACATTTTTATCGACTGGAAAAGCTTCGATACGCAATCTGGTTTCCTCCTCTTGAAAACCTTCTCAATTTCAGTATTTTCTTCCAAACACCACGAGCACCCAGCTGAATTCCCCGACTATGTCGGCCCTGAAACCAGAAACTCTATGATGTGCTGTCCTTATGACGCTCGGGAAAATAAGGCAAACTGCCTTAATAAACACAAATCAGCGGCTGCTTCATTGTACAAATTGTATCGGTTACAACCCCATGTCCTTGTAATATATCTTAGTAGGGGGCACTAACCAGATGTGACCACTCTCTGAAAATAAGAGAAAAATTATGGACCATCTCCCCGAAGGGAACCCTGATGGAATGCGAAGCAGCAGCGGTGCACACGGCATTGACCCGGTTGAAACACGTGTCGACGCGGGCGCTGGAAAAACCGTTTGAAGCGAAACTCCTTGCGTTTACACGAGTTTCATCGCAGATAGACTGTTCGCTCGATGAGTGCTCAAACATTGCGAGTGGTGGAGAGGGTGAAGCGAGACGCGGCGAGCGGTGACCAAGGAGGATATTGGCGGTGACAGCCTGTAGGGAGAGAGTGACGACAACGCGCACGCACTGCCAGGGAAGGCATGAGCTACATGGCACCGCCCAAACACCTGCGGCCAGGGGAGCGTGGTGCGGATGGAGGGACAGCGTTACACAGGCTAGTTGAAGAGCTAGTTCGCATCTTAAAGTTAGAAGCAAACAAATGTCAACCAAAACTAGTTTTTTTTCTCCACACAATCTCCCATTGGAGTCGGCTTCCACCGGTGATTGTGAGTGTCACACTGAAAGATCGCTCAAAGACATACTGTTGCAGTTATAGCTTCATTTTTTATGCTAATCTTGTTTTCATCGTTATTCTTATGTAAGAATACCTTATCCTGTGTATCTCTCCCCCCCCCCCTGTAATAATGCCTTCTGGCGCTGCAGGCAATTTGAATAATTAAGTAAATAAAAACCAACGCATCACCACTTCGGTTCTATTTTTCTATGATCACCAGTGCCAGCTCCAGGATTGACACCGGCGTGCCACTCCACCTATGACGTCACACGTGATTCTTCGTTCCAGGTCACGTGACCACAGTTCTTGGGGCTGCAGATAGGCTGTCCTCTCCGAGACACGATCAAAAGTGCCGTGGTAGAGACGCAGGACCAAGACTGGTGTAGCGTCACCTGCAAAACAGCTGGAGCCATGCCAGGAGGTTTTACAGCTATCCCTTAAATATTCATTCAAATAATATTAATGACATAGCTTAGTATCATCTTCAAAGAGCATGATTACAATGCAGACTTGGCCTGCCGTAGCCTCATTGGGCTTAAAACGGACAACTGACAGACAGCAGACACAATTTCAGATTTAAAAAAAATCACGGCGTATCCACGGAGTGAATAATGATGAGTGGGGCGAAGCGTCTGTCTGTCTGTCTGTCTGTCTGTCTGTCTGTCTGTCTGTCTGTGATGGACAGATGGACGTTTTGCCTCACTCATGATCATTAACTCCGTGCATATGCAGTGAATTTCTAAGGACAGCGCCATCTATTCTCTTTAAACGTAAACTATGCAAAAACCACTGACGTCATCGAGTTATATTATTTCCAAGAACACATTCGCACGACGCCATCTAGTGAGCACTTCTTGAAACTAACTAGAAGTGGCTGCCACTGCAATCCTCTGTTGCGAGGTAAGGACCCACACCCTACCGAGTTCGGCCCTTAAAAAGTCAGGAATTGGGTTACGCTTGTTACAAACGCACGCGTACCCAAACCCCACCAAAGTTAACGTTTTCTATCCCGACGTGTACGCCAGCGACACGTGCCGCTCGTGCGGACACACGGTAACACTCGCACACATGCTCTGGGAGTGTTTCTAGAAACGCTCATGCCGATGCTACCTGAAACCAGTGGATTATGTCCCTCAAAAGCTCCTTTATCGCAGCAGGTCCACGAAGCGGCCGCCAGGTATACCCTGACGTGGGAAACTCCCGATATACGATAAGCGCGTCCTGCAGGACAAAAGTAATGTTTTAAAGATGATAGTCTTTCTTGGGGACCTTCGACGGAAAAATTTTGGTCTGTCTGTCTGTCTGTCTGTCTGTCTGTCTGTCTGTCTGTCTGTCTGTCTGTCTGTCTGTCTGTCTGTCTGTCTGTCTGTACCTTTGTCTGTTTGTCCACTTTGAACGGCATTGGGTACTCGAAACTGCTGACCCCATCCGCAGCGCCCACCTATGTTGCTCAAGGTTGAGTGTTCATGTTTGTGGATTGTCAATTAAAAAGCAATTATTGCGCATGTCTGGGGCACCATAAAACGTATATATTTTGCATGTGCGTCTCTTACTAGAAAAAGCATACATAAGTAATTTTAAGAACCATAGCGCCTATCACGCTGCGCTGACCATGCAACGCTTGCACGGAAAGGCGAGTGCTTCCAACGCTTTGCTAAAACGAAACGGTGGCGGCACCTACCCATCGCCTTGCGTTCTATTATACCTTATCACCTCGGAGATGGGCGCGCACACCCGTCTCAGACCCACGTGCTTTGTTTTCTGAGACAACTGCCAGATGGCGCTTATGTCTCACGTGTGACGTGACTTGATGTGCTCGTTCGCCTCCACTGCACGCTCGAGGCACTGTAACGTAGCGCCTCCAGAATACCATACACCGATTTTCTTGCGCAGAACATCAAACAAATGTTTTGTTCACTCTCTCCACACGCCAGACTATCGTCTTTCGACGACATTTGCAGACTACATGCAAATACGGGGCCAATTTTTTCCATTTAATTTTATTCGAGCAACACGCAAAACAGATGCGCGCGTAACACAGTGCGTGAGAGAAGAAAGCTGACACTGGCACGTATGATGCCATCTAGACGGAAATGAATTCGCCATGACATACTTAACACCGACATAACCATACAGTAAGAATACAATCAGTCTTTCGGCGAGGTAATAAAAAGCGAAAAAAAGATAAAGAACAAATATAGTATGCATTTTATTTTACTTTAAAAACAGTTGTGTGGACCTTAAAACTACACGGTTACCTTAAGGCTTTAATACCACAATGGCATTTATCGAAGGAAAAGAGCAGATATCACGAAGAAAATAAAAATTAATGCGCTCAAATTACTTCGGGTCATATTTTATTTTCGCGGGTGGTTAAGTAAAAATTATGACACAAGGTTCAATGTGAATTATACTTTAGTAAACACACTCTTTGACTTAGTGGATATATAAATCTTGGAATTCGAAGGCATGGGTGGAATGCACGGGCATGACACCAAGACCAATGCATGACGTATTGGACAACACTAGTACCGTCAATGTCTGCACTCACGTGCTTTCCTTTTCTAACTTCACGACTAAAATACTACGCAGAGCTCACGAGTACGTCAAACACCGAAAAAATCAACATCACCTTTATCCCGTCCTTTGTTCTTATTCGTGGGCGCTGGCACTGCACAGGATTTCAACATGAACAATGATCCACTAGTTCAACTTACTGTGTTAGCGACCCTAACTACAGATACTGGTTGCTAAACTTCGATTTCAGGATTGACGTACGGCTGTGGCGGTCGAATTTGGATAGAGTCAAAACGATAGTAGCCAGTGGACTGCAAGAGGTGAGTGCAGCTTGAAGAACCCCCAGGTGGTCGAAATATCCGGAGCCCTCCACTACGTCGTCTCTTATCGCACGATGGTTTTTGGCCGTTAAACCCCAGATATAGTGAGCGTAGTGAACAACTGGACGTTTCATCGTCGCTTGTATAACTTCTTCATCATTATACATCATCAACGTGGGCCAGTTCGAGCTCGTCTCGAATGGAGTACTATCTCCGAAGGACATTACTACAATTGACCTAGCAATGAAAGCGGGTAAAATATAATGCTAGCTTTCTTCTAGAGAAATAGCACCTGCTTACTAACACTCGTGGACACGCCTAGCGTGAACATAGGAGCGCGGGCCACATGTCTATATCAGCGACGCCTAACTGCGCTCATGAAGTTTCCTAAAACTAACTAGAGGGGCTCTGTCACTGCGATCGTTCAGCGACCAAGGGAATGATGGGTAATACACACATCTGCCTAGTCTTCGTGCTTGCGGGCGGCGAATCGTATTTGTTGCTTCGTTTATTGCTGTGTTTCGCTTTTGTTTCGAAAGAAGGATTCAACCCGTTGAACTTCGTGACACGATTAGGAAAGGTAAGTCTGGAAGAACAAGGTGGTGAAGCGCAACCACTGAACAGTTGCTGATTTTTTGTTTCGTGAGAAAACAGCTCCAAGCCACACGAACACACACGGAGCCAGAAGCAGGCCAGAAGTACGAAGATTAGACAAATGTGTGTACCATGCTCGCTGAAGCGCTGTGCGTTGCATTTCCCATAGACACTAGCGCCAGAATTGCCTCTAGTGTATATTAAGAAACTGTATGCCTGTGATGATACGAAGCTTCGCACAAGCGCGGTTTGTTTGCAGTGAGGTTATATCTTTCTATTTGTCGCAGAGCACCATAAGGTAGCATCTTCGATGAAGCTGCGCTAAGATGACGTCGTTCGTGTGATTAAAATATTCTCGTAGCAGACGTATACTGCTACATGGGCCGGGAGTCGAGCTGATGTATAGGCGTCGCTGTCAAAAGTGTCTGGCACGCACTCCCATGTTGGCGCGAACAATGCTGACGACTGTATACTGTCGTGAGCACATGTGACAGGGAAACAAACCAGTGCGTGGCTAATAGCCTCAAATGCTGATTCGACAGACACTCGGATGGCACTGTCAAAACTAAAGCTGATTGAAAGGTTGAAGCTTTCCCGCGCAGCAGCCCCGCGTCTGCCTTTGGGATGTGCGAGACATACGACAGTAGTAACAGCTTGATATTGCCTGCTGCAGGGCTCACGCGAGGCAAAAAGCAGTACTGCGTCGCAAACTCTTACCTTGCCGTTTCTTTAAATCAGTTGTCACACACAAATGAATCCAAAAGTGATATTTAGTATTGGGGGGGGGGGGGATTAACGCAACGATTCCACTCGTATTGATTGGATGGACCAGACAGAGTGCGCGCGTATACTACACGCTGCTGTTGCTCAGTCGCAAGCGGAGGAAACGAAGTGTAATAAATATATCGCGCACGACAGTCGTGTGATCTTGCGAGACAAGAGAGACCGAGCATGCAACGGCATACCGAACCAGGGTAGGCGACAATCACGACAGGTACTCCTCGCGTCACGTGAACGACCGGCTGGCATCACGAATCGAGCTGCAACTGAGACTGGATACGCCGGAAGAGACTAACGCGCTCGTTCTTTCCATTTCCGGGTTCGGTTCAGGGAACGTTAAGGAACCGAGCGAAGGACGGAGTAGTGCAGGGAGGGTCGCCAGTGTGTTCTCTTACACGTTCCTTCTGGCTCGTCTTGTGGAACCAATGGTCAAAATTCCGCCGTTAGACATGAAAAGAACGTTGCATTCAGTTGAAATAAAGTTAAAACTTGCTCACTTGAAGAAGAAATCCTTCGTGAACGGCCCGCGTGCTCCATGACGACCTGGTTGCTTTTCGCTCGCGCAACTGGTTCGTAGCCATCACGGTGCTGCGAGGCTCGGACGGGGACGGCTGAAGGCACGCGGGTGGTGACCGTCTCACCGTCATCACATTCTTGATAACCACGACTAAAGGTTACGCTCAGTGACGGACAGAAGTGCGGCACGACAGGGTGATTTTTGCACAGCACGTGTTCACGTAGCCCTCTTCTCGGTGGTCGATTCCGTTGTCTGACACGACAGGCGCCAGCTAGAGACTTGCGCACGAAACGCTTCCAGGAATAGCTGTGAGTGCTGACACCTGTCCAGAGACGTGGGAGAAGCCCGGGGGAAGGCAGAAGAAGAATGATGCTGCTATCACTGAATCAGCCGATTCGTTCTTGTTCTTGTCGCCTAGAAAATCTTGGCCTGCATGCCTAAGCACTCGCCCTGCGTGCGCGTCCGCTGACGTCATCGTCGTCGCTGCCTTTGCACGCCCGCACGCGATAACCTCTGGGAACAAAAACTACCGAACAAAGATGATGATCATAAGTAGAATTTAACGTCCCGAAACCGCCTTATGATTATGAGAGACGCCGTAGTGGAGGGCTGCGGAAATTTCGACCACCTGGGGTTCTTTAGCGTGCCCCTAAATCTGAGCACACCGGCTTACAACATTTTCGCCTTCATCGGAAATGCAGCCGCCACAGCCGGGATTCGATCCCACGACTTGCGGGTCAGCAGCCGAGTACCTTAGCCACTAGACCACTACGGCGAGGCAACCGAACAAAGAGAAAAGCAAACATACAAATGTTCTTGCAAACACATACCTGACGGCTAAGTTCTTGTCAAGTGTGGCTAATATCCCCATTTATAAGTGAAACAAAATGAACCTGGATCGTTCCCGTCGTGAGAAACACAGGAAATTGGTAATCAGTAAAAGCGACAAAATGATAATAATATTATTATTTCTGCCCCGCCGCGGTGGTCTAGTGCCTAAGGTACTCGGCTGCTGACCCGCAGATCGCGGGTTCAAATCCCGGCTGCGGCGCTGCATTTCCGATGGAGGCGGAAATTTTGTAGGCCCGTGTGCTCAGATTTGGGTGCACGTTAAAGAACCCCAGGTGGTATAAATTTCCGGAGCCCTCCACTACGGCGTCTCTCATAACCATTTGGTGGTTTCGGGACGTTAAACCCCACAAATCAATCAATATTATTATTTCTTGAGTCTTACGCTCGTGAATCATGATATGATTATGAGCCTATATAAGGCATGCCGTACTGTGGAGCTGCGAATAATATCGACTACCCGATGCTTTCGAACGAGCTATCACACCCCATAGCACGCATCCTTCCGATTCCGTCACTCTTCAAGCTTGACTGCCGAGCGCGGGATCAAACCCGCTTCTTTAGTGTCACCAGCGAGCAAAGAGCAACAGAATGGATTCCAGCGATGGGAAGCGGCACCGAGGAATGCTTGTGATAGGCGAACGTGAACGCTTTTTTGCTCTCGCATAACATACCACAATCGACAATGTTGTCCCGCCAGCGGGACGCTAGTGGTGAGAAAGTTTCATGCCCTGCCACTGGAACAATTGAATGCTTCGCGTACTTAGCCACTTTTAGAAGGTGAAATAAAAGCTCACAAGAGTACCTGATGTATTTCTTGTTGTAGTTTTCCTCCGAAGATGGCTCATACCCAATGGAGGGGATTGGCCGAGTAGTAAGTGAATTTTAAGGGCCAAGTTTCTGAAGCTGAGTGTCTGTCCATGCGTGTCTGTGACCGGTTTGTAACTACCTATAGTTGCATGACTCGCTCAGCAGGTGGCACTAGTGTAAGACAGACATATGGACGGATGAACAGACGGACAGACAGACAGACAGACGCACGGTCGGATGAAAGCAAGAACGAACGGACGGACGGAAGCATGGACGCATGGGCAGTGGGCACGAGTTGCAAGCAAGCGGCACGATACGCGAGGCGTGAGAATGTGCAGGGATGGTGTGGACCGCACTGACTTACGAAGCGTGACATCATGCGACTAAGAAACGCGTTCTCTTCATTTTCATAAATAAGCATAATAAAGACAAAATAACAATGAAGCATTCCCAAACCATACCCATTTACGCAACATTCACGACATACCCTTACCACTCTGCGTCGCATTAGGGAGATTTAGAATAGCACACCGCAAGCCCTTGCGGTGCGGTCACTGCCACAGCGCATGCGTCGTAATGCGAGCCGCCGTTCCCGCTTGTGGCCTGCCCGCAGAAATTTTGAAATAGCATGCGGCGATCGCGACCCGCAAAGTTCTCTGTGTAGCTTCCATGCATTTAGGTTTGTGGTCGGGGCAAGCAAAAGTCCGTAGAATTTTCCCGAGGGGGATCAAACGCTTTTCTAAAACTCATATGGTGACCGCAATTAAAGTAACGCACGCAACGCCTGCGAACGTTATTCTAAACCTTCGGGCCGTATTTACTCGAGTTCCCCTGGTGGGAAGATGCGGGTGGCGTTTATTTATTTATTTTTTTGCTCACATAATCATTTCGCACTACCTTCGGGATCGGAGGCATTGCAAGCTTTCTGCACATCACCTGGTTTTGCACGGCGTCCGTGATCTGCCCACCTTTCACCCATAGAGTTACCTATAAACACGCTAGAGGGAACTCTGGCGCTAGTGTCTAGGGGAGCTGCAACGCATGGCGCTTCAGTGAGCATGGGAATTATGAGTAGTACAAGGATTTGCCCAATCTTCATACTTTCGGCTCTGTTTGGCTTCGCGTGGCTTGGAGCTGCTTTGCCGATAAACGGCAATCAGCAAATTATCAGCAGTTGCAATTCGCCCCCTCAGCCATTTAAGTTCACCAATTCAAATTGGGTCACGAATTTCAAAACGGTTCATTGTTTTCTTCGAAACGAGACCCAAACACAGCAATAAACAAGTCACAAATGCGTTCGGAGCTCGCAAGTTCAAAGACTATAGGAAAATGCGTGTACTACCGATCATTCTCATAGTCGCTGAACGATCACAGTTACCAAGTCCTCTCAACTTATTTCAGGAAACTCTATGCTTTCACTAAGCTAAAACCCGTTCTTGGTCTAGTTGGTTCACGGCGTGACGAAATTCAGAGGCCACATAAACGAGCACGAGAACGCAGCGGATGGTCTGGACCTCCCTTGCCGCCGTTTCTACGTTCCTTCGAATTTTCGTCAGGCTATCACCAAGTTAGGACGACATGAAATCGCGTGGTCACGTCACGTCGTGTTGAAGTAACAATTTTTGTCGATATGTGACGTTGGTATGATATTATGAGGTGTCATCACTCGACGAATTTTTGCGTTGCTCGCGTTGACGCTGACGCCGCGGCACGACGGTCGACGTCTGTGGCCAAGTTTTTGCGTTTCGGGAGGCATCTTGGGTTTTTGTCTTTATACCTACCGAGGTTGATTTGATCGACTGATATGTGGGGCTTAACGTCCCGAAACAACCATACGATTACGATACGCCGTAGTGGAGGACTCCAAAAATTCCGACCACCTGGAGTTTTTCAAGGTACTCCCAAATCCGAGTACACGGGCCTACAATATTTTCGTCTCCATCAAAAATGCAGCTGCCGTAGCCGGGATTCGATCCCGTGGCATGCGGATCAGCAGCCGAGTATCTTAGCCACTAGTCCACCACACGGGACGTTTTAAGTCCTAAAACTACGAATGATTATGAGCGATGCCGTAGCGAAGGGTTCCACAAATTTGTCCATCAAGTACGTGTTCTTTAACGCGCACCTCAGTATCAGTTGACTCACGAGATTCTCAGCGAGTCTCCATCGAGATGCGGCTGCTGGAACCGGGATTAAACCACGTGACGTCGAGGTCAGAACTGGAGAGCCATCACCACCAGACTACTTACCGTGGCGGTTCGTTTTGAAAAAAAAAAAGCCCAAGAGCCCTCAAAGATTAAGATGCTACGTTTTTAATGAATACAGGTCAAATCACGTTAAACTGGGCACCACACGTCCACGTGAGAAGCAAGCTGCTTCCGTATTCATGCACTATCAGCCTGTACTGCACCGCGCCTGACATCATCGGTCACGAGGTACCGCCGCACGTGGCTCCAGCAGTCCTCATTCAGGTCGTCCAGCTGCATGCGGCCGTCCTCGGCAGGGTGGCAAATGACACGCTCCTTTACTACTCCAACGGCCCTCATGAAACCGTCCATGGATCGTATTTGCGTCAGGCGGTCTCGTACCAAGACCGCGAGTTCTGCACGGTCGAGTTTAGCTCTCAGGGCGACCTCGTCCAGCAGGGCGGGGTGTCGGGCGACGCGCTCCACGGCTCCCGTCACGTACCTGCACGGGTCCATTGCTTGCCATTCGAGAAAGTCGCGTTTTCTCATACGAGGCACGCTAGTGTAGACTTTGTACTAGCACTTGCAGGCTTGAATAATATAGCTCGAGAAACAAGTCTGATAGCAGGTGAATGGAAGGCAATAATCATGAATGGGAGAATGTAAATTAAAAAAAATCAGACGCATTTTCAGGGGGACTAACAGTCGGCAGAAGGAATATCGGCTACAAAAAAGTGTCGCACAATATGCACCTACTTCTCCGGCAAAAAACTTCGTCGGTAATGGAAGCCACTGATTACGTATTCTGGTGTAACATATTTTGCAGGCTTGTGAGCCGATAAGAGCGAAAACAGATGTTGCTGCCAGACCAGTTCCCCTCGATATGGCAGTACTCATTTCCTTCTTGTGAACACTCTGCTAAAGTTCAATAACTGACATTGATAATAATAAATAAAAAATAGCTTCATAAAATTGGCATTACTCATAAAAAAAGGACGCTGTTTCTTGTCAATAAAAATGTTGCATAATTGTTTGTACAAGGCAGCATCAATTGCCTATTTACCAACGTCCACACCTCGCTCCATTGTGATTGATTGAACAGTTTAGTTGTCACTTTTATCTCCAAAAAATGCATGAAGAAAACGATGGGCATGGATTCACGCAACCGTTATTTCACACAATTTTAAGGGACGAAGAAATTATTATGAAATCATGGTTGTATTGGCATTGATTTAAAGAGCAGAAATTATGTGATAAATAAAAAAGAAGTTTAAAGACCAAGCAAACAGGCTCGGCTAATGTAGTAACCCACCTTCGAGTTAAGCACCAATTGCACTACCAATCGTTCTATGGCGAAGACGATCGTTTGGCCCAATTCCAGGTGCCTCTGAGTGTTAGCTCCGCAGTAGTATGCCGCACCATTGTTATAGCCACAAGACAGTCGTGAGCATGCAAAGCGATTCAAACAACAATTCTAACGTTCCTGAATGTACGCAGTCTCTTTGCCTACCACTTTCAGAACGGTCTTACTCCTTGATCAGTTCAGCACAAAAGACATGTTCACTTGGTGTGGAAAGCTCGCATATATCGTACACGCCTATATCGCTCCGCCAAACTCGCACCTAACACTACACGCTGGTTCGACTATAAAGCTGCACTCGACACCAACTTAGCGGCACTAGAAAACGCGAAATCCAACTTTCTATGTGCCGAAATTCCTACTTTGTTAAAGATAAACACCAAAAAGTGTTGGAGTGTTATCAAGCCCTCACGTGGCAAACACATATTGCTATATATAGAGGCAACCATGCACCAATGAAACAATACGCTTCAGCTCTTAACAATACATTTGCGAAAAAAAAATTTTCCGCCTCCTCTAGCGATCGCCTTCCACCCACTCGCCAGTACGATTTTGTTGTTCTAGGCGATCGGTCGGTCGGGCTAAAGGACTGGCGCCGCTTCGGAATATTGCTCTCGGATGCTGAGAAGGGCTTGGCTAACGTCAGCTTCGTCACACACACAAAAAAAAAAACCTTCGGTGACGTGGTACTGTGTTATGCCTCCAGTGACTGTTGACACAGATGGCATTGCCAAACTTATCGATTCCCTGAGCAATCACTCATCAGTGAGCTATGACTTATGAGCACCGAATTTCGAAGAAAAACACCAAGGCCATTGGTTAGATTATTCTCGCTAAACTTCTTCAGCAGCCTTTGGATTCATCTACTCTGGCTATACAATGGAAAATCGGGAAAGTGGGGCCACTTCACAAGCCAGACAATAATGTCTCGCAACTAATTATTGTCCCATTTATTCATTTATATATTTAGTTGTTTATTTATTTATTGGTAGCACTACCCATTTTCAGGAGTTTTAGTAGGGTGGAATTCAATGCATGAATAAAAATTTATTATAAAATTTCTGTACAGGAAGATTGCAACAACAACAACAACAACAACAACAACAACAACAACAACAACAACAACAACAACAACAACAACAACAACAACAACAACAACAACAACAACAATAATAATAATAATAATAATAATAATGCCAAGCACATTCACTAAAGATATCAAAATCATGCTAAATGACTCCAAAAATTGCATTTACAGTAACTGCAAGTGAAACAAAGCGACAGGAAACGGAGAAGCAAACAGACGGTAATTATGAAAAATAAATGATCCCGTTTCAGCCATCAAGAAACGATGAAGACGCTGAGAAATAAGTTGCTTAAATGATGTTGCTGTTAATGTTATTTAATTCTGTCACTGCTCTCGGAAAAAATACTTAAAGCTGTCGTTATCAGAACAGAAAGGAGTGATTGTTAGTTCGTGTCTTTCACGCGTTAAACAACCGAAGAAGAATGAAATCCATTCACTAGCGCTGACATTCTAGTGCCCCTTGATTAACTGATATAAAAATTTTAAACGTGATGAGCGGTCTCTTTCGGCTAATGGCATTAGGTTAGCTCGAGCTTGCCGGTCTCGCACTGAGCTGCATCGGAAATCGCTACAGATGAACTGTGTGGCTCTTTCTTGGACGTTTTCTTCAGTCTGATTTCACTCTTAAGTACTAGCTGTAAACTACTTGAACACACATGTTTTCCAACCATCTCGTTAGGTTTCTCGATTACAATACATTTTTCCTTCCAACCCAGCAGGGATATAGAAAATCATTATCTTGCGAAACTCAACTCGCGATCTTTACTCACAAACTTCACCGTCTTCTCGTTCATTCATGTTTGGCCGATTGGATTTTGCCAAAGCATATAATAAAGCCTCACATTTATTTTTACTTTGTAAACTAAGTCTACTAAATTGTGACACTATCATTCTTAGGTGGATTAAGTGCTTTCTATCTGACCGGACACAGTTCGCAGTTGCTAACGACCATAATTCATCACACTGAAACGTTAACTCCAGTGCACCGAAAAGTTCAATCCTCGGACCTCTTTTGTTCTTGATTTATAGTGAGGATTTTCCTTCACTAACATTTACCATTCATTTCTTCGCCGACGACTGTGTTCTATTTCGCGGAATTTCCAGTGTCGATGATTATTTTCACGGTCAGTCTGATTTACCTATCGTAGGTAACTAGTGTAAACAATAGTTAATGAAGCAACGACCCTAAATGTAAATCCATGCGCGTGTCCAGTTCTTCTTACATCATGCACGCGCACCTCCTCAAAGATTTTCGTCTTGTATGTGTTCGCTCGTATATATATCTAGGCGCACATAGAACTTCTAACCTATCTTGGAACACCCACATTGACTACGTGACTCAGATTGCAAAGTTACGGCGTAGATGGCTATCTACGCCGTAACTTTTCTGAATACCCCTTCATCCCGAAAAATACTTCGTCATATAACCCTCGTAAGTCTAAAACTAGAATATGCATGCGCTGTTTGTGGTTCTATTACTGACAAACTAAGTACCTCTTTGGAACTTGTGCAATCAGCTCGCTCCATCTTGTCTAACTAGAATCGTACCGCAAATGTGTGTCTGTCAAGAAATTCCATCGTTCACAAACACCGCTATCTGATCGTCCAAAATTGCCCGTCTCGCTCTTTTTGATAACGTATATCATTAAACTATTCAGAACGAAATGATTTTGTGGCCACAATGCATACCTTCTAGTATCGACCACCGTTACAAAGTTGGCCTTGAAAGATAGCACACAATAGGATTCTTTCAGTCCTTCATCCGTTCAACATCAACTGAAAGGAACAACCTTGCTGATTAGATTGTAACAATGTAACAATTCAACACAATCATGTGTTTGGAGGAACTTTAATTAGCATTGTATACCTGGATTCTCTTTCCTTTGTTTTTTCTCTATTTTTTGCGCAAAGTGTATGCATTTCGTTATCCATGACTAGATTTTTATTTTGCTGCGTACATGCCTGTAGCCTTAGCACATTTCTCAAATCATTATTTATAATTAGTTTGTGAACACTATACATGTCCTTGTTACGACTAGCTGAACCTGTATAATTAGAAAAATGTGTACTATGATAATCTGATCTGCTTCTATATAGTACGTCGTTTATTATAATCACTCCCATCTTCAATATCCTTGATCATGAGGGTTTACATAAATAAACAAATAAATAAATAAATAAATAAATAAACTTCCTAAACAAGGCAATAAAGAGACAGTCGATGGTTGCGATGACAAATTTGAAAACAGGAGGTAAGTACTGCAGTCAACGTTTCGGCAAATGAACTTGATTTTTTGTTATAGCCTTGAAAGCCTTGTTCAAACAGATCACTTGTTCAAACGCCAACTGCAGCCTCTACCCACCTGTTTACGAATTTTTCACCATAAACGTCCCAAGACAGGCATACATGCAGTACTCAACCGACCCGTGGTATTTTAATATTTTTAGTAAGAGACTGGACCACTAAACACTAGTTAAAACTCGTCTTTACAAGAAGCAGACGCCAAGAAGCCTACAACTCTGGACACATGATACATAAAAAAATGGCTTCGCTTCTGTTTTACACTTACCTGTCCAATGAAGATGCTTGCTTTATCCGAGCCGCTCGTGAGACGAGACCTGAGTTCCGCCATGTTGTCTCCTGGACAGCAAACCAGTCCCTGGCCAGTTCCTCTTCACAGTATCCCGAGTATTTAACGTCGGTTAGCCTGTAATTCTCCTCAATACCTTTTGAAAGGCGCCGAATGAATGCGCTGCTATTCTCCGGCGGTGTGTAGAATAGGGAGAGTCGCCGTATGCACGTATTCCGCTTGATCGAATCGGCCATGTCCTCGGTGTCTTGGATGGTCATGTTATAAGACGTATGCACCAATTTCGTCAACGTCTTGTTCAGAGACAGCGACTCAAGCACGTGCTTCCACCATTGGTTTCGCCCACCTGCTCCACGAACACACATCACGCGAATGTCTAGTTTTTGCAAGGTTCTAGTCGATCTCAAAAATTCGGCTAATGGAATTGATATCCGGGGGTCGTCAAACCTAAAATCGATTCGGACGGACGTTAGCTGCTGACAATTCGGTAACTGAACCAAGACGGCTAACTTTTGTTCATACTGCGACAACGACAAATCGACTGCCGAAAACACCTTCGACTGTAGGAATTCAATGTCGTACGCACTAGTGTAACGTTGGAGGGAAACTTTTTCTTCCGATCCACTCTGTTTCAGCTCTGCGCAAAGCCAGTTTAATCGAGAAAGGTAAAATGGTGAGCTGATGTGAAACTTCTTCAGGTTTTCCTTAGTTGGCAGCGCCCGGAAGAAAGCGGACCACGTTTCGGGATGCAGTGCGTACAAGGGGAGTCTCACTTCCTCCAGAGTGTCGTTCTCCATAAGAGGACGAATCCAACAGTCGTAAACTGTTCTATGAACAGGTGGTAAAGGAAGTGGTCTCGAAATCTCTAGCATGCGTATTACTGGCTTAGTCTCGATTATTCGCGATATCAGAGCCGTGGTCTCTTCTATCACCATGAACAAGTCGAGCGATAGCTTCTCGATGCTCCAGTTTTCCAAGAGGCCTTCGAGTACAGCCATTTGTATTGACGGTGTTTTAGTGCTCACGTAAAGAACCTTTAGCATTGTAGTGGAGGCGAGGAATTCCTTTACAGATTGCGGATACAGACTACCGTGCACTGACATGTCTTGGAAGTGAAGCTCTGTTAGAGTGGGGTTTTTTAACAAGGCTTTAAAGAGCGTGTCAACTATCCTGTCTTCCGCAAACGTGCCCTCTACGTGTAGGCTACTGAGAGACACCGACGACTCCAGAAGTGCACACAGAGGGCCTACAAGGACATCCAGAGGTACCTCCACGGGCGTGAGTTGCAGTTTTTCAATGTTGGTCAGGCAAGGCAGTATAGTGGAAATGGCGCTAGCGGTCCAAGTATTCATCCTAGCTACTGTAACGCTTTTGATACACCTGTTTTGACAAAGGGCGCTCAGGAGGGGCAGGCTTCTACACTCCGTTGAAGAAAGCGCAAGGCTGACGCTGCCTATGCACCGGTGCGTCGTCAATATCCACCCAAGAAGTTCCAGGCATTCTGACCATGGTTTTGTGACGGAACTTTCCACATACGGTGCTGCGGTGGCAGTGTTAGTTACGTGTAGCTGGTTACATCTCTCGTGGTCTTCTCGGATTTCGACTCGCAAGCCGCGGAGAAAATTGTTCCAGCTAACCAGCTCGGTGACGATCTGACACGTTTCTTGATCAGAAGCTGTGCAGGGTAAGAGGTGAACACCGGTTCCTCCTTGCGGGCCTTCCATGATGACGCACCCGCTTGGTTATGGAATATGATGAAGCGTTAGACCTCCATGGTTGCTCAGCAGGTCCAGAACAGTCAGCCGCATTCCAGAGTAATCTAGTGTGACTGAAAAATATATGCTATAATGTAAAATATATATAATAAATATATGATACTATATTATATATTATATTGTTATATATAATATTATATATAGTATAAAATAAGAAATATATATTACTATATTTATAGAATATAATATTATCGTACGTATTACGTCCTGAAATCGTGCTATATTTATTAGGGACGCCGTAGTGAAAGGCTCCAGAAATATTGACCATCTGGTGATCTTTAACGTGCGCTGGCATCACACAGTGCCCCGCCGCAGTGGTCCAGTGGCTACCTTTACTGGGCTGCTGACCCGCCAGTCGCGGGATCGAATCCCGGCTGCAGCGGCTGCATTTTCGGTGGAGGCGAAGATGCTCTAGGCCCACGTGATCACATTTGGGTGCACGTTAACGAACCCCAGGGGGTCGGAGTTTCCATATCCCTTCACTACAGCGTCGCTCATAATCATATGGTGGTTTCGGAACGCTAAACCCCACATATCATCATCATCATCATCATCGTATCACACAGTACAGGGGCCTCCACCATTTCACCTTCATCGAATTGCAACCATCATGGCTGTGGTCGAACCCCCGACCTTCGGGTGAGCAGCCGAGGACTCTAGCCATTTTTCCTCCGAGGCGGACAACAAATGTAAAGTTGACGGGCGTAAGAAAATCTTTACATTAAATGTGTCATGTTACTGCTTGAGATGGAATTAGGGCAAAAAATAAGTTCCGACCGCAGAAGCCTCATTACAGTGAGAAACGCCAGAAGTCATCGTGCAGTTACGTCTCAACTATTTCAGCTAGATTTGGGGACAACTTTCTGTGGCATGGATAGTAAGGCTACCGAACAAAGTGGGTGTATGCCTCAGCTGAAGTATATAGTCCCACAAATGCGTCTATGTTTTTGGTGTGAAAAATCACAAAAAAACATCCCTTTGTTTTCTACGGATGCTATTTATAGAGAGATGTTGCAACGATATAGTCCCAAAAACCAAGGAGATACTAATATTTGTTTTGATTTATGAAGCGTCATTTCACGTTTTTGATCGTCAGAAAACGCCGCACGTTTTAGGTGCATCTCACAGTGAAAATGACGTACTCACCGTTCGGTGAGCGGTCGTCACCCTCCATCTATTGTGTAGGCTACTCACCGAAGAAGCTTGTGGCGAATTTCACTGACAAATGTCTGTATAAGTAGGCGTAGAAAATTCTATGCAATGACATTATTCGAAAGCGGCCGTCATTCGAGATGCGAGCCGCACCTGACTTATTCGCGGAGAAGTTCATGTGCAGTAGCTCTGCCCCCATAGCTTTCCCTTCATTGCCACAGGAAGTTGCTCCCGATTATAGCAAGCTGACGCGAGAAATAACGTACGAACGGAGCACAACTATGGTACGCTATCTGGGGAGTTTGATAGCGTCTTATAAATAATAACATAGGCAGGAGCAATCTCATCATGCGCAGCCGTGGCTTTGGTTTGCAGATGTTACAGCAAAAAATGCCCCTGCCTTATCGAAGAGAATCGTGAGGAAATGCGAATGAATGCATTTATTGCGCCAAAAGAGGGCACCATTGCCGTCTGACATTCGCTTTCACAGATTTCGGCAATCGCCTTGAGAAGGGCCCAGCCAGCGAACGGTCGAGAGCTAGGAGCCAGCGTTCTCGGCTCTGCCTTGGCGTTTCACAGCAGCATCTCGAGCACACATTTCCGGCTGTTCTTGAGAGGCGCCCAGCCAGTGAACGGTCGAGAGTGAGACGCGTGCGCAGAGAGAAGAGAGAGCGAATGGCGAGAGAAGGAAGGCGAAGCACTGCAACTACCCTTTCCTACACTCTCTCGCAAAACATGATCCAGCGGCTAGGGGCGAGGATAACCACGCGCACCAAGGGCCTTTACGCACGCCCACAGCTGTTGCAATAGGAGAGGGAGTGAGAGCGGAAACATAACACCTGTCGGCAACATCCGCCGCCGCGGACGCCGCCGCCGGATGCCTGCCATAGCCCGACTAATGGAGTCATCGATTGGCAGATTCGGAGTGGCCGACGAACGCTGCGCCGAAGCACTTCCCTCTGGCGGAGGGCAACAGAAGGGAATCCACCGATGGAACACTCGTGCTCTATTATCTAGAACAAATAAAGGTTCAGAATGGAATGCGATGCACGCCTTTCTCTTTTAGCATGAATGGGTACGCGGGGCAAAGCGATGCTATGCTAGCAAAACGTGAGCTCCTACGCGAGGCAAAACTGACGCTACCAGCGTCCGTTGGCGTGGCCGAAGGTGGCACCATTTGAAGGCACGGGGTGCTTGAGACTTCCGATCAAATCCACCAATTTAAGTGGAGTAGAAAAAATTGCTCTATGGAGTGGATCTGGCGACAAAACTGCTCCAGATCTGCCAATGGAACATACACGGAGCACTTTCAATGCTCAAATAAAAGAGACTTGTTCCAGATGAAGCAGACGAAAGTATTACCGGAAGTCCTGCGAATTTGTCAATGGATGACACCATAAGAAATGCATTCGCATTTAAAAGAAAAGCGGTCACCCCAAGTGGTCGTGAGGTCTTATATGGGAGCTGCACGCTGCGCCTCAGTAACCCCCCCCCCCTACGCCCCCCCCTCTTTAGCGTGACTGAAGAGGCAGCTATTCTCCCAACACTCACCCCTCTCTGTGCGCGTAATGTATATGCTGGTCACAACGACAAGCAGTGTCTTCGAAAAGGCGATGGACTGCAGTTCTTACTTTACTCTCCCTCAAGATAACAGCGATCATTGACAGCTAGTGAATGGCTTTTATTATTTTGCTTGCTAACTACTAGTTTTGAGCCCACAAACGCTGTAAAACTAAATGCCGAAATTTCTTACTTTCTGCATGATTCGCAACTCTTTCCACTTTGTTTGCGTCAATGAAATTAATTTCAAAATTTAGATTGTATTCACTGACTATGCCTTCCGCTTTGAAATTAAAACCTTCCGCTATTGGCTCTGAACCTTTTTCACGCAGCTCACAGGTACTGGACAAAATTTGCGGAAACTTGGTAAACACCGCTCTATTTATAATCGGAGACGTACGATTAAACATGGTGTAGTTTCTCACCTTGTGGATATCAGTACGCGAGTAGAGGCAAAACGGAAGATGGCAGCTTAGGACGACAGCGTTGAAACGATGTGACAGCAACAGATCTGGGCCAGGCAGTCATGTTGACGGATGCCGAATCTGCAAGGATGTGGCAGTCGATACTCGAACCTAGTCCCGGCAGAGTAACGACCAGGCAAGCAAGGCCTTCTTCTTCTTCACTTCTTCTCGTGGCTCTTACGCAATGCAGGTGATTGGCCGATTGTTAGGTGAATTTTTTTCAGTGTTTCTTAATCATAAATTGACTATGCTAAATTTTAAAGGGCCCCTAAATTGCCAAAAGGTCGAAAATTATGGTGTGATCTATTGGCCACAGAGTTTCATTCAATAATACCCAGAGCACAATCTGGCGCTAGTGTCTAGGCGTGCTACTTCAGCGGCGCTTGTACCCCCATGGGAATTATGGGAAGTACAGGCTTCGGATCCGCTTTGAATGGATTACGTTCTTGAGATTCGCGACGCTTCTTTTTCGGGGGTAAAACAAAGTGATATGAACTCAGATTTAATTTAATGTTGCTTCAATTATTTGTGCAAGAACTTTATTGCAAAAAGTTTTCGCTACCAGACGGCAAAAGTGAAACCTGGACGAATTCAATCATCGGGGTTCGCATCACTGTCCTATTGCACTCCAGGTTTGACATCAAGCTTTATTGAATTATTTTTCACAACACTTGAAAACAAACTTCATTGTTTTTGTCTCAGAAGTATGTATTATCTGTTTATAGAAATAACAGTACAGGATTAAGCGTGAAACACTTATCATTTCGACTTATCGTTTCGTCTTCTGCGACGCTAGGTGCGTCTGTCCCAGTAGTCCCAGTGGTATGCCCTCAATGCACCTCTGGTTTTGTTGTGAAGTCGAGTCAGTGGAGCGTGATGGTGCCTCTCCTTTGTTTCGTCATCAGTTTGCAGTCGATTTAAAACGAGCTTAGGCAAGACGCGCTCGTGAAAAATATTCACTCGAGGCAATGTCCTGTACTGGCATGAGACGCTACATCTATGTGCAGCGGTGAGGGGACGACGCTTCTCTTAACCGTCAAATACGACTCGTAAAGTTCCAACGTCGCAGCAAATCAGGAGATCAAGTAGTCGTCGGCCTCTTCGAAAAACAAAGGCACTGCTTCATCTTCTTTCACCGCACCCCACTACCCACGCTGTGCAAAGAACGAAACTGAAACTGCAGAAAAAAGTCCATAGACACTTCGCCAGTTAACCCTATCCAATCTTAAGCCTGTACTTCCCATCATTCCCATAGAGGTACACGATCGCAGTGCGAGATTCCTATCTAGCTATTATTGTGTGAAACCCTATGCCATTGGCATATTCGGAGCACTTCCGGTAGTAGTTTTTCTTCTACATACGGAGCAAGTCTATTTCATTCGCAAATTGAGAGTGCTCCCTGTATGTTCCATTGGCAGATCTGGAGCAGCAGCTTCGTCGCGCGATCTACTCCACGGAGCAAATTTTTCTACTTCGCGAAAATCGGCGAATTCAACCGGAAGTTACTAGCGCTCCGTGCCTTGAAATGGTGCCAACGCGCCCAGGAACGCCACTCGCGTCGGTTGCGCCTTGCATCGGAGATCACGTTTTGCTAGCGTAGCGTCACTGTGCGCAGCGTACCCATTCATGCAAGAAGAGAGACGCGCGTGGCGCGTTCCATTCTGGCCCTGCCATTTGCTCGTGAGGAAGAGCGTGTGTTCCTTTGGCATATTCCCTCCTGTTACTCTCCGCCAGAGTGGAGTGCTCTGGCGCTGAGTTTTTGCCCCCCCCCCCCCTAATCTGCCAATCGATGACACCATTAGTTGTGGCGTCGCAGTTGTGCGCGAGTCTACAGCGAACGCTGCCGGAGTTGCACGCATTTCCTCGTTTTCCTCTTTTGTTGAATGCGAAGCATTTCTTAGCGAACTTTGGCGACATTGAGCGTATCTATCTATCTATCTATCTATCTATCTATCTATCTATCTATCTATCTATCTATCTATCTATCTATCTATCTATCTATCTATCTATCTATCTATCTATCTATCTATCTATCTATGTATCTATCTATCCGCCTACGACATTTACCTCTCCTGGCCGTTTGCATAATGGTATCGATACCGAACTTTGTATGGCATAACATTACTGTATGACGAGTATATTTTATTAGTCATAACAAGAACATCATGACATGTATGTCGTGAATGTCATGATTTACATTACATGGTCTTGCTGTTCTTGCGGTGGTCTCGTTCACATGACATGCTGCCAAACTGGTATGCTATGACATGATTGCATCGCAAACACAGGCAACAGACCCTAATGTGGAAATCATGACATACATGTTATGCAAGTGATGAGTCGTGACTACACGCCACGCTCATGGTGCGCTCGCAGCCATCTCGCTAGATTCACATATACAAAATCGGCGTTACGTGATGCGAATGGATGGCGAAGGTATGTGAAGGGTGCAAACACGATAATCATGACGTGCGTGTCATGTGACATTATGACTACAAGCCACACTCATGATGCCCTCGCAGGCGTTTTGCTAGCTTCACACACACCCCAAACTTGGTATTACGGGACGTGAATGGACGACAAAGGGATGTGACTGGTGCAAGCACGATAATCATGGGATGCGTGTCATATAACAACATGACTACATGCTACGTTCATGTTGTGCTCGCGGCTGTCTCGCTAGCTTCACATGTACCAAATTCAATAGTACGTGACGCGAACATATGTAAACGACATGTCAAAACATGACAATCATGACATGCGTGTCATGTAACATGATTACATGCTGCACTCATGATGCGCTCGGGGAAGTTTCGCTAGATTCATATATGCCAAATTTGGTATTACGTCACGTGAATGGATGACGAAGGCATGTGACTGGTGCAAACAATATAATTATGAGATGCCTGTCATGTAATAACATGACTACATGCCACACTCATGGCGCCGATAAACTTAGACGTGACCCGGTGCGCGTGTGCTCCAGCGTTGGTTTCGTTGCTTCAAGCCGGTGATGCCACGCCAGGCGCCGATCTGCCTGGCCAACGCCTCCTAGATTTCCCGTGCCTGCCATATTATCGGCGATCACTTTGGAAGCGGTAGTTGTCGGAACTACGGTGGTGGCGCCGCTCAAGTACACTCTAAAAAAATATCGAGTAAAAAGAGTGTCATTTTGTCTCACAACAATAATCGTCATCAGGCTTGCGTGCGCTTCCTATCTTGAAAAATCGGCGCTGGCCACTTTCCTTCCGAGTATGCAATGTAACCCTGATAACGGGCACGTCGATCGTGACCGGAATGTATCGGGCGCGGGGCGATAGCGGAAAGATGGAACGCAATATAGATGACGATTATTGTTGGGGGGACAAAAAGACACCCTTTTTACTCGCTCTTTTTTTAGAGTGTAGGGGTGTCTTCAAATAGGTTTTTACGTTTTTGGAGCTTATATGGAACAAAAATAACGTAAAAAGCTTTAAAAAGGCGTAAACGTAATTATAATTATCCCTACGTAAGTGACGCCGTCATTCAGCAAGCAACTTTTTAATACAAGGCATCCTCTGAAATTAGTTGCAAATGCCGAAATTGCCGATCGCATAGGCCAAGCACAAAGACCCTTACCTCTACGTAGGCAGCGTTGTCACAGATGACCGGCGTTTCGCTCTCATTCGGCAGGCACGAAAAATCTAGGAGGCGTTGGCCTGGCATATCCTCGCAGGCATGTAGGCATGTGCCGCACTGCGTTGCCTTGACGCGTGTGCGGTACTGCGTTGCTTTGACAAGTCCGGCGTCCCTTCGTCACGAAGCAAGACAGACGTGGTGCATCCTGGGTAACGTGGTTGGCATTTCGCACGGGTTGCCGCAGGGCTGCGCCAACAGACGCTGGTCGCGTCTGGTGTCAGACTATATTGTCATAGAGAAAGAAAAAGACAAAAGAGGACACTCCGCGAAACCTGGCCTCAGGAAGTGCGTCACGACTACGTAACGAACAAGTGCTCTCACCAAACGTCAGAGGACGCAAGCGCAAAACAAAAACAGTTATAATCAATGCAACAGAATTGTTTTTACAAAATAATAAATATACGCCCAAATCTGGTAGGTTCTTTATACATAAAAACAATTTATTCAACACACCTTACGCAATTATTTTTCTTCAGCCGTACTGTCATAAACACCATCCACCCAGCGACAAGCCCATGCATGACTGACAGCGGGAAGCTTTCGTCGCTTTCGTCAACGTCGGCGTTTTCGTGCGTGAGATAACAGGTGAGGCACGTTTTCAAGCGAAGCTTGTTGAATGACATGTTGTTCGGCTTGTTGGGTCATTTTTTCAGAAAACGGTTACACTTGCGCGAATAAGACACCATGCAACAAACATAGAAAGATGCACACACACACGTTGCGCTTCGAGTGTGCGAGTTTGTTTCTTACGTGGCGTCTCATTCACGCAGTTGTAACCTTTTTCTGAAGCTTGTAAGGACGGGGAGGTTCGCTAAAAAGAAAGTTTGCGGCTCTATGCGTCGGCTAGATAAGAACATTGTGCAACGTATGCAGTATAGCAAAGGCAGCACGGCGTCAAGCCGAGGCGACGCGTGCTGCGTCTGCCTCGGACGCGAGCGTCTGTGCGCTGAGCATAGTTGGGCAGCTAGGTCATAGGCTCGGTGCAAAATATTGAGAAGCATTCGCTGGGCCTCGCATGCTTCACGGCGCGTTTCCCGAAGGCTCGGAACACGAATAATTTTTGGTGTGCCGGAGGCAAATCTGGACTAGCCAAGTGGCCATCATCTTCGTTTCTTCGCTAGGCTTGTGCCACTAGTGCAAGCTTCCCACAATTTTTTATGACGTTTCCAATATAATTTTACCGCACAAGCTTCAACTACGTTTTTGCTTCCCAATTCACTGCTGATACTGCGTATGCACGAAGGTGTTCTAAAATTCCCAGGCCGCGATACCATTGCATTACAAGGGATAGCGGCCTGGAAACTTCTGAAGATCTTTGTAAGTCAGAGTTTTATAGGTCAGAGATGTATCACTGGTTTTGTATTGTGCATTGAGTTGCTAATCATTCAATGGGGTTCGCTGGTATAC
Source organism: Rhipicephalus microplus (assembly GCF_043290135.1). Taxonomy (NCBI): domain Eukaryota; kingdom Metazoa; phylum Arthropoda; class Arachnida; order Ixodida; family Ixodidae; genus Rhipicephalus; species Rhipicephalus microplus. The sequence goes on from NC_134708.1 coordinate 42,315,096, forward strand.
TTATGACGTGCACATATCTTTTTCGTAATGTGACAGCGAAGCATCCACTTACTAACATTTTCAGACCACGCTGATGCCATCACTTACTAACATTTTCAGACCACGCTGATGCCATGCCGTCCGGCGGTCCAAGCTACGGCAGCTACTGCTGTGTATCGTGGTGCTTCAACAATGGCAGAACCCACAAGAAGCCTGGGACGAGTTTCTTCCGCATACCACGGGACAGCAGGTGTGTTAAAGCTTTTGTATGGTTTGCATGTCTTTAGGCTTACTGTTCGTACTTGCTCCGTGAGGGTAACAATAAAAAATCACTATTCAAGCACGTCCCCTTTCAGCTGATAGTTCATTGCCTATGCAGTATGAAAGCATGGATGCAGTATGCTGGACGCGATGATCTCCTGAGTAAGCCGGCCAGCCTATTGTACGCAACGTACAGGGTTTGTAGCGACCATTTTACTGCTCAAAGTTTCATGGACCCTGGGCACACAAGGCTTACAAGAATGGCTGTTCCCAGTGTGCAACCAGCTGCACCATGTAAGTGATTGACTGAAACTAAAATATGTGCATTAGCAGCCACTTGTATTGAATCAGTGGCGACAGTTAACCGCGAAGATCTTTGTAGCCGATGGAGAAACCTCACTATAGAAGTAACCCTTGGAAACTCCTAATTTTTGTGAATAGTGGGCTATTACCTTCCTAACAGTAGCTTTACATTTCTGTCGTTTTTTGATGCTCTTGACCTGCGCAACTTGGTTTGAAAGACTTTAAAGGGCTATTTCACGTTATCTTCAAGCCTCAGTGAACATGTACATATACCTTTCATCAGTGAAAGCTGGCACTGTTGATAATTCCAAAAATCACAAATTACTTGTTTCCTAGTTAGTGCCTCCTCTTTTTTTCCACGTTCGACCAATTTATGCGTTTGAAAGAGCTGTTTCAGTTTCCCCACGCTACAAGCTTTGTAATTTTTACCAACTGCACATATATGCAGGTTCTCTGAGCGTCGCTTCAAATAGTGACTGTGACATGACTGCAGAAGCTGCACTGCAAGGTGCGGATGAGCTTCAGTTTGTGTTATTTCCAGCCTCTTACTGACACATTGCCATAATTTCATTTCTTCAGGACCTGCGGTAGAGGCTTCAAAAAGCGGCTCCCCCACATTGAGGTGCCCCGATGAGGAGGGTGCGTTCAGTGTCGCGATTCCTTTTTTTTACCCAAATTGACTGTTGACCAAGCCTCTGCAGGTGGCAGCTCCCTTGTAGCTGGTGAAATAATTTCTGCTGACTTCGTCTTGCCGGAGAAAACCTTAACCAGTCGTTCAGCTGTCACAAAAGGAACTTGTGTGACCGGTAAGTTGTATGTTCACTTCAACACCACAGTGGATTGATATAGAGACTTCCGCAGGCCGCTCGCAAGATTGTTCCGACAGCACTGTCCGAGGCACTGAACAAGCTTCACAAGACCCTCCAGAAGACGTCTCCGCCAACAGCTCCACGCCTCAGTGCCCTAGAGAAAATGGTGACTATGCTTTTATTGCAGCTGTTTTTAATGTGCTATTTTATGTTTACGACATTCTGAGGAAACTATCCTCAAAAGGACACCACGTGTGCACTTACAAAATGTAAGGGTGGGCTCTCAGTGATTTTCATTTTTTTTGTGTGTGCATTGTCAACATTGTGAATGGTTTGTTTTTAGGTAGTGGAATCGAAAACTTTGCACCACAGAAAGTTGTGCACCTTGGGTCTGAAAGAGCGAGGAAAGTGCTCGTATAGGATTTGTTGTTCTTCGCTTTTACATCCATTTTTTGTTTATTGCAGTGCGTTTCTGCATGCCAGCGACAATGTCTCCAACAATGAAGTACAAGCAAACCATTAAACATCTGCAAGCCAAAGTAGCAGCACAGCGGAAAACTATCAAAAGACTGCGGAGACAGCCTCACCAAGCACCGTCATCGACTTCAAAGACCCTTGGAGTTATCCGACCGCACGTCACCGAGGAGGTTTTTAAACTTCTTTCTGCACATGTTCGCTTGAGGCCTAAACGCAAGGGCAAGCGGTTTCCCGTGTGGTTCAAGAAATTCTCTCTTCACTTAAACTTCCGAAGTCCGTGATCATACCGATTTCTGGCTCCATATTTTTCTTTGCCCTCCCGGCGTTCATTAAGGAGGTGGCTAGCTAATGTAAAGATGACTCCAGACACAATTCCAGGAATCCTTTCTTCCATTGCAACAAATACTCAAGCTTGGAATGAACGTGACCGAGTGTGCGCTTTAGTTTTCGACGAAATAGCACTCAAAAAGAATTTGTACTATGATGCTGTAAGAGACTTTGCCCAGGGTTTAGAGATGATGGCACTCATCGCACTTCAACCAATGCTGATCGAGCGCTGGTTTTTCTTCTTGTTGGTGTTTCGAGAAAGTGGGTTCAACCGGTTGCTTTTACTATAGGGCACACATCAACACCATCATCTGTTATGCATAACTTGCTGGTGTCACTCATTTTGGAGCTTAGGAGCATTAGTATTGCAGTGAAAGCAGTCATTTGTGACCAGGGCAGTTCAAATGTAAGTCTCGCTAACCAACTAAGAGTGACTGTAGCAAAGCCTTTTTTTGAAATTAATGGTGAGCGGGTGTAATACATTTTTGATGTTCCGAATTTAATTAAAACAACGCACCATTATGTCCAAGTGCACAAGTTATACATTGGGGATGACATCGTTAACTGGTCGCACATTGTAAGCCTTTAACAATCCTCACATGAGTTGCGGTTGCGATTGGCTCGAAAGTTGACTGAACAGCACGTTCATCAGAAACCTTTTTTCTAATATGAAGGTCAGCAGTCACCCCGCCGCGGTGGTCTAGTGGCTAAAGTACTCGGCTGCTGACCCGCAGGGCGCGGGTTCGAATCCCGGCTGCGGCGGCTGCATTTCCGATGGAGGCGGAAATGTTGTAGGCCCGTGTGCTCAGATTTGGGTGCACGTTAAAGAACCCCAGGTGGTCAAAATTTCCGGAGCCCTCCACTACGGCGTCTCTCATAATCATAGCGTGGTTTTGGGACGTTAAACCCCACATATCAATCAATATGAAGGTCAGCAGAGCAACTCAGGTCCTCAGTGCATCAGTTTCAATTGCTATCACGGCAATGGTGTATGCGAAGGTGCTGCCTGCCTCGGCCATCACTACAGCTCAATTTTGTGACCGTATGGACAGGATTTTTGATGCCTTGAACAGCTCGAGTAAAAAAAGAACTTCGCAAAAGCTGCGGCATGCAATCATAAAAAATGATTCAGAGCTGATTGACTTCCTCCGAGGCCAGCTTCCCTGGATTGCATCATGGCAGTTTGTTGGCAGATGTCAACCACAAACCATCGTAGGTTGGCAAATTACAATTCAGGCTATTTGTCAACTATTGGATGACCTCTCCAAAAATTACAATTTTAATACCTGTTAACACGCAGGCTTCAACAGGATCCTCTGGAGAACATATTTGGCCACATTAGGCAAAAACAGGGTTGCAACACCAACCCCAATGTAGCACAATTTATTTGTGGCCTGAAGCACATCTGCATAAGAAAACTCTTCAAGCTGTCAGAATACGGAAATGTCGAGGATGATGAATGTGACCTCTTCCAGGAGCAGCTCTCGCCATTCTCCCTCACCAGTGCGTCTCTTGTGGATAATGAGGAGTGTGCACAGCCACAGCCTGACGACTTTCCCGCTCTAGACGGTCTCTCTGAACTTGCGACCAATATTCACTCCCATATTATCGATGACTCCGCTGCATATTATGTAGCTGGTTTTCTCATCAAACACTTCCTTCGGAATGCATGTGACGGTTGCAGTTGCCCACAGTTACTGAAAGACGACAGTGAGACGCTTAAGGGCACCCACCAGTATTTCACAATGCTCAAAGCATACCACGTCCCCAGCAAACGTTTTGGGAATCTCACTGTGCCATCAGAAGCAGCTTTTGCATACGTACAACAACTTGAATCTCACTTTCTTGCCATGATTGAGGCCACTGCACATCACCTAAATGTGTGCGATGTTTTGTATCACCATCTGTCAAGTGTTGGCACTTTTCATTTCTGCTCTGCTGGGTGTCGCGCGAAGTTTCTGAAAATGTTTTGCAGGGTTCGTTTATGTTGGCATGTGCGTTTTGTGAACCGAAACTTAGATAGGGTTAGGTTCCAGTCTTCAATATCAGGCATACAGCTTGACAAGTTCAAAGGTTAGCAATTAGCGGCGGGTTTACACTAAAGTATTCGAGTTGAACCGAATCCTACAATAGCTTTGTTATGTTATTTCGTTACAGCAGACTTCATTATGGTATTATATGCTTATATTCAGTTCAACTGGACAAACCACTCCTTCGTTGCATACATTGTTTTGGTTACCCGCTATGAGGAGTAAGGACACTGTGTATTCGCTCGAAGTGATTTGCATAACCTTAAAAGAATGTTGGGTATCCTGTCTGTATCTTTTAGCAAATGCGGGCGAACTGTACACTTTACTGTGGGTCGCTTGGTCACTGTGTATGCTTTATCTCTCCAGCTCAAGTAATATATCGATAACAAAAACGCTTTTTGAAATGTCTTCGAGCGGGTAAGGAACACAGTATGAAGTGGGAACGGTTCACGTTATCACGCTTTTCGTATTTTAGCTTCTCATCAACCTCCTCATCTCGCCCATCAAAATTTTCAAAAGAATACCCAAACTTGTAGCGTTTGATGGGGCTGCGGTCACTGCCGTTTTATTTTTATATAGCTTGTGAGTGATAACGTACGATCTAGAGCCTTTGTGAAAAATAATGAGCCAAAGTGGTTTCCTTCTGCTATTTTCTTCCGCTCTCGTAGCACCAATTAAGGTTCACAATTCTGGATAAGTGATGACTACAATCTATTTTAGCTCGCAAGCGTCACAGCAACACCCAGATGCAAATCACTTGGGATCTTAAGTTTTTGATGAAGGCGATGCATAAGAAGAGCCACAAGACCTGCCAGTGTTGTAGCATAAAGTTTGTCTTTCACGTAGTGAGCAAGCTGCAAAGCCCTACCTTTCTGAGGACAAGCAGGCATCAAGTCTGCTTTTTTTAATTTTGGGCTAGCTGTTGTTAAGCACAGCCAGCGCACTGCACCTTTGCCTTTCTGCTATATTGTGTCGTGTGGTTTCTGTGCGCTCTTTTTTTCTATGCATAATTTCGGTTAACCCCAGGCGTGATTCGCGACTTCATTGCTGTGTATATGTCACTTCTTCCTTCTTCATCAGCATTGTGCGCTGTGTTTTTGCCTAGACCCTTACTTACCCACTGGCCCGGTGTGTCATACTTCACCAGCTTTTCGGCTTTTGCCAACTCTAGCGATGTGCGCGTTGTCTGTGTTCTCTCTGTATTTGTTACAATATTTGTTACAATTTATTTGTAAGGCGAGATGCATTTGTTGTCTACCTTTGTCATATTTTGCTTTTTATATTCTCAGACTCTACCTTGCCTTTGAATAAAACATTGCGGATACTTTGTCTCCTTGACTGATATATACATTGATCACTTCTTCAAAAAGAAAAACACAAGCGCGATGAATAAAATCGTAGTGAATTATCATTACCTGCATCTCTTTTTATTATAACTTAATCGAAATAAAAATACGTCACGACCAATTTGCACGAACCACTGAACAAAACAAAACAGGGAATCGCTAAATGAAAACTACCTACAAGAACTATCCATTTGGGCCATGAAAAGTGGTCTGAAATCATGAACTTTCGTCATAGCCAAACGTGGGTTACGCAAAGTAATTCAACGTTTGCGCCAGTGAAACCGAAACAGGAAGCACACGCCACTTGCTCTCACCAACCACCAGGTGTGCTAGGGTCGATTGGGCCACTGGGGTCTACGGGAGTGTCCACTCTTAACCTTTTTTTTTATTTCTCGATGATAATTGTGTTCGCATTTTGCTAGCGTAGCGTTGCTGCGCCCAGCGTGCGCTCGTTAACGTTACGTCGTAGTATAATGGGCCAACGCCTCTAGGAGGCGTTGATTGGGCCCTTCATAATACTCTCCCCGCCGTTTCGCTAGCTTCACATATTCCATGTTTGGTATTACTGGACCTGAATGGATGACGAAGGTATGTGACTGGTGCCAACATGATGATCATGAGATACGTGTCATGTAACAACCTGGCCACATGCCATGCTCATGATGCGCTCGCGGTCGTTTCTCTCGCGTCAAATAGACCAAATTGCTATTGCATGGCGTCAATAGACGGCGAAGTTAAATGACACGTCTGAACATGATAATCATTATATTCGTGTCATGTAAAACATGACTACATGCTGCGCTCATATCACGCTCGCGGCCGTTTCGCTCGCTCCACATATACCGAATTTGTTATCAGGTGTCGTGAACAGATTGTAGTGCCAGAAGGGTGCGGCAACAGATCAGAAGGGTGCGTGTTCGAATCACGTCCGGGTCACAAATGTAGCGTGAGAGGAACACGGGACGGCGGCCAACGTGGTTGTGTCGTTCTCTCGCCACTTTATTCCACGCCCGAAGCAGAGCCGCGTGGCTTTCCACGTCCGACACAGCAAGTGCGCTAGCTTGTTCTAATCCTCGCGCAGCTCGAGCTAGCACCAGCTGCGCGAGAGGCGCGGCGCGGTGATTGGGAAATGATGATGGTGATGATGGCACTACAAGATGATGAAGGTAAATGACACGTACAAACATAATAATTATGACATGAAAGTTATGTACGGCATAACTGATTTCCGCCTCGTAACGTTGTTCCGATTTTAAACTGACATATAAGCCTTCCTCATTCGTGCTTCGCATGTCATCGATTCCGACTGTACGTAAGATCTGCCAATTTCTTGAAATGAGAAGCAATTCTTAGCGAACTTCGGTGACTTTTCGCGTACCTATCTATCTATCTATCTATCTATCTATCTATCTATCTATCTATCTATCTATCTATCTATCTATCTATCTATCTATCTATCTATCTATCTATCTATCTAATCTAGCTACCTACGACTTTTAGCTCTCCTGGCCGTTTCGACGAAGGTATCAATACCAAACTTAGTATGGCACAACATGACTGTATGAAGGACATATATGACTAGTCATAACATGAAAGTCATGATATGTGTTATGAATGTTGTGATTTACATGTCATGGTCGTGCAGCTCTTGCGGTGGTTTCAATCACATGGCATGTTCCAAACTGGTATGGTAAGACATCATTGCATGGCCAACACAAGCGACAGACCATAACATGAAAATCATGACATGCGTGTCATGTAACAGCCTGACTACATGTCAAGCTCATGACGCGCTCGCGGGCGTTTCGCTAGCGTCACATATACCAAATTTGGTATTACGGTACGTGAATGGATGACGAAGGTATGTGACTGGTGGAAACATGATAATCATGAGAAATGTGTCATGTGACAACATGACTTCATGCCACGCTCATGATTCGCTGTCGGCCGTTTTGCCAGCTTCACTTATAGCAAATTTGGTATTACGGACGTGAATGGATGACGAAGGTATGACACTGGTGCAAACATGATTACATGAGATGCGTGTCTTGTAACAACATGAATACATGCTATGCTCATGATGCGCTCGCGGCCGTGTTGATAGCTTCACATGTACCAAACTGCATCAAGCGACGTGAACGGACGGACGACAAAGTAAATGACACATACAACCATGATAATCATGACATACGTGTCACGTAACAAAATGACTACATGACACTCTCATGAAGCGCTCGCGGCCGTTTCTCTAGCTTTACATATGCTAAATTTGGTATTACGTGACGTCAATAGATGACGAAGGTATATGACTGATGCAAACATGATAATCCTGACATGCGTGTCCTCTGAGAACATGACAACATACCACGTTCACAGCGTGCTCGTGATCGTTTCGATTGCTCCACATATACTAAATCTGGTATCACGTGACGTGAATAGATGAGGAAGGTAACCGACACATCCAAACATTATAATCACAACACGGAAGTCATGTACGGCATCATTTACCTCCACTTTGTAACGTTGTGCTGATTTTACAGTGACATATCAACATCTCTCCTTCGTGCTTCACATATCATCGATTCGCAATGTATGTGGGATCTGCAAATTTTTTTTTGCTACGTTGCGTTCATCGGCACGTCTGTAGCAACGCCTCCTAGGAGGCAGTACTCGCTTGGTAGATGGCGCGCTGACCGATTATGTCGTCCGCGACCTCCTACGCCTTTTTCGATAGCGTTCGCCTCAATAATTTCCCTCATCAACTGGTTACGATTGCGGCCCAAGATGACACACTGATCAAAGAAGGGAGTGCATCCACATGTCATACAATGCACAGCCAATGCAATACAATGCTGAATATTGAGCTGCGCTAAAGCAATATCATTTTATCGTGCACCAACTCGCCCAGTCAGCAGTGCTTGTCGAGATGATGTTCTTTTTGAAAAGTGTTAAATGACAATTATTTAGTGCATAGTGGTATTGAGCTCCAAAAGTGTATGGCAGCACATATGGTAGTGTGTTTGCCGTAGTTAGTGTGTGTTTGTGGTAGTAAAAACTTGTTCCTAAAGGTAAACCTGGTGAGATTAGCGTTCACCAATTGAAAATTTTGCAAGACATTTACTGTTGTGAAACCATCAATATACTTTAATACAAAAATCCGCATTTTAAATTTCAATGAATTACACACTGTTAGTACGCTATGTTGCTGAAAAAGTGGGGACATGCTGGTGAATTGAGTACGGAATGTTAGGCTGCGAATGGCTTGGTTTTGGAGACATTGAAGTGAAAGAATTTGAGATGGATAGGTGTTGGCCCATGACGTGATGCAGTACGTCACATGACTGTGGATAAAGGCGTAGTATGGTTTAAACAAAGTTGAAGAATGGTCGTGTTTTAATTATTGCTCTGGTACCTGGAGCCATTCCCTGTCCTGTAAGTGAAATGTGATGACGGTACTTTAGTTCATAATCTTGTACTACTCCCAAGAATGTGAACACATTGGTACAAAGATGTCTGTGGCCGTTGATAGTAATAGCGTGGGTAGGTGAAAGAGCGTTATGACTAGTACGGAAGACAATGAACTGTGTTTTATTTGAGTGAATTGTTATACCATAAGCTGCGCGCCAGTTGTTTAACAATAATAGTGTGCAAGGACTTCTGCTGTGCAGTAGTACAAGCTCCTTACATCCCATTGTTAATCCGAGAAAATGGGGGACCACAAGCAGGTCATTGTGAGCAGCACGTCATTGCTTCATTTCGGCATTTGTTTCGAAAAATTCGCTCTTACTCCATGCTAGACAGCTAGGGATGCAAGTTGTTCTAAGGATCTATAGGCTTTGTCACATAGTCTCCATTAACTGTGCACTCGTATGCTGCTCCGCTTCACCAAATGGATTCACATTAAAATAAAAAAAGATACCTTTTAGTATCCCATTTTAAAATTTTGCAGTTGTACGTCTGCACATTTCTGAAAATATGAAATTTCATCTTTCTGGATTTATATATGTTGTAGTGAAGAGGAATGCCCACTACTGCAGCGACATCGACACGTGGGCGCGAGGCACAAGCTAGGACTGCCTGATTGCTGCTGCGACGCTGCCGGTATACTCGGCCTGCTCTTGCTGCTTCGGTACCGACGCCGCTACCGCTGTTTACCTTGCATTTACATTATAATGTAAACATCTCTTGGAGAGACATGAAAACTTATATTGTGTTGTAGTACTGATGTTGAAGACTGCTGTAGTTGAGGGATTGATACCAACATTTTTATTTCAGCGAACCGCTGACTGAAGTATGGAAAGTCAAACTACTAGCAATACGTAGTCTGCCCCGATAACGGTAATCAGTGCGTCGACCATCAATATTCTGACAAGCAGTACGGTGTATGTGCTTTTATACAAGTACTGTTGAAAATTTCGGGGTTATTGCTGTAAGCACTAGACTATTCGCATCCTGTCTACGAACTTAACAGTGTGATCTCAAATTATCGCGGAGCTTCTCAAACACTGCTGCGCCGCCTGTGCTGAGTGGTGCTGATAGTGTTTGTTAGTGAAACCCGATTTGATCTAAATAAAACACATCAGGCTCGCCTATGCTAAATTTATCCCGAGTAAAAAGATATTTTTATCCCCAAAGGCAAAAAAGGCACTCGAATGTGGTGTGTTGTGCTGCATGTGTTATTGTCATGACAAATATATGTGGCAATTCACATAGCTGAAATAGCAATATATGTGGACTTCACATTCCCCAAGCATTTTGCAATGGCAAGTAATTGTCTTCGTTTTCAGCCCATCTTCTGACAGCCTTAATTAATCATCACATATCCAGAATTTTCTGCCAAAACAATTACCAATTTCATTTTTTTTTGTGCTCAGGACCACATTCAAATGTTCATGTGCGGTTTTGCTTTTATTTAGCGACAAAGCACCTAGAGTATGTAGGCATTAGACTCAACTTGAGCCAGAAACTGGGTGCTTCCAAACATTCCCAGGAAATATATTTTATTGACACTAAAAATTATAATTTATCCAGGTTGCCACTCGTGATTTAGGCGAGAATCGCCCTAAAGTATCAGCACTCACTGCACTTTCTCTCTGGATGTGCTGAATTCTAAGAGGCACTTTTTGTAACTTGCTGGGTTGATTTCATTGCTATCTCAGCAGAATTGTGCTGCATGACCTTGGGTTTTTATAGTTATTGTACAAATAATACAATAATAAACAAGTATGTGCTTATGAACAGGCCCATGCTTAGTTTACTGATGTAAGCCAAGAGTAAAAAGAATTTGCTCTAAACTGATCCTTCTCGCTAATGGATGACAAGATTCAGAGCAATTTTCACCAAATACACCTATGTTTTTACTCCCATTTCATGTCACGAATTGGCATCACGTGTAGCCAAGTACATTTTCTTTTTTGTATTTTACGTACCTTGAGGAATGTGCAAGGGTGTGTTCAATGAAGGGCGGGATACAGCACAAAAAAAAACACTCGTGTTATTTACAAGTGCGCAATTATATTCACACAAAAAGATGGCGGCTAATTTGTGGCGCCAACATTACTAGGGGCGTGCGAATATTTGAATAACGAATCAAATAGCATGCGCTAGCCGAATTGAATGGTACATATACAAAATACCAAATATTTTAGAAATAATTGGCCCCTATGTGATAATCCTGAAGCAGCCTAAACATAGGATCAGCTGAAGGTTTTTGTTCTTCATGTAATCCTTTAATTACCACAATAAATGCAGCCCAAGTATTGGCTGCTATATTGATGCTATAACCACTACCATATGTATCATTCTCGCTGTAAACTGCACTTTCACTCTGGTTTACTATGGTGGAGCTGCTTTGCATTGATCATTTCCTTCGTAACTTATTTTTAGTGCACACAGGCAAAGAGAGGGAACAACACCAGCGCTGGTGTTTCAACGCCTGATTTTTACATGATCTTTGTGCCAGAGTATATATATGTTGTGATTGCCTGTTCCAATAAATCTTTAGCTGAATGCATGGTGCTCCATTCAAAATTGTGGTGGTGGTGGTGGTAGTGATTAGAATGAAGAGGAAAAAGGCACCTAATTTCTGTCTGCCTTCAGGCGACACGGCGCAGTGCCTTACAGGGGGTGGGGGGAAGGAGGGATAAAAAGAATAGAAGGAAAGTAGAAGCAGAAGAAGACAGCCAACGAGAGGAAAAAGAAGGAGATAGGAAAGTGGGGATCCGGTCGAAGCAGTCCAAGGGCGGGGTGCCACAATGCGAGAGCTACACGGCGTCAGGAGACCGCGGAGGGCGAACCAGTCGGCGGGAGCTACGCTGAAGTCGGAGATCGCGAGGGCACAACCGTCCAGCTTGAAATCCTGCGAGCGAAACCATTCAAAATTGTTTAGATTTTATGCCGCATTTTTACTTCAAAGCTGGCAACAGAGTTTCAACTTGAATAATGTAGTTTCTGCGGTATTTCAACATACAGTTGAAAAGTATTTCGAAGGCTCTGGTCGCTTCTGTATCCAGCTTATCACAGTTTTCATAATTGCAGTATTATTTGGTGACAGTTCGTGAATACTTAATTCAAATAAACTGTTGTGGAGTTCTATGAGTATTTTCAAAAAGGTTTCCTTACTATTTGGAAACTATCAGAAGAGTATTAGATTCGTTTAGGCGTTTTATTTGATTATACCACTATTGCATTCAAATTTAATTCGCTCTGAAATTCACTTCTCGCAAACCTCTTGCTTGCGCGCGTTTTGTAATATGACAATGCTCGTGCTGTAAACTCTTCACCGCTCTACAGAAATGCATCGCGGTGAAGTGAGCAAAAAAAGAAAAAAAAATGTCTGGAGGCGGTTTCTTTATATGCACAACGTACAGTATATTTCGAAGAGTATTTGCCCTAGAGGGAATACGCTGTCATTTGCGTCCTACTCTTCTAATAATAGCGTGGCCTAAAAGTACGAACGGAATTGCTTCGCACTTTTATAGAGTGACACTGCGAAGATTTTGGTCTGCAAGTCTGTGGAGGCGCTCCTACAGATATCCGTGCTTCTCATTTCGCATCGCTATCATAAGGAGTAGCGGTAGCATTCACTACGAGTGGCCTAAGATATGCCAGAGTGAGTGCAAGCTGAGCCTATATTGTGTGGCTGATCGAGTGACGTATATAGGTACTCAAGTGCTCCGACACCGGCTCTTTGAGCTGCAACAAAGGCTTACTTGAACTGGTACAGCGCATTACGGGGAAGAAGAAACGGCCGAGCAGACCGACACAAGAGGACAGAGCGCTAGTCCTCTTGTGTCTTGTGACTAGCGCTCTGTCCTCTTGTGTCGGTCTGCTCGGCCGTTTCTTCTTCCCCGTAATGCGCTATACCAGTTCAAGTACGATGAACCAACTTGCCCAATCTTCAACACTCGTGAACAAAGGCTTACCGAGTTACGGTTGTTGCTATATAGTCCGCGCATGAACTGTTTACAGCGTCATCTTCCATTTTTCACTGCATAATCTGCGCCCACTTCAATGCTTTCGGCGATCGTTGCAAACGGAGCGACGAGTCTTTAGGCAGCGTCGACACAGGCGTGCGCACAGCGTTTCTGTAACAACTTGGTAGCACCAACTACTCGATTGCGCCGTCTTTGCAGTCATCGTACGTGGTTTGCCAGTACATGTGCGAGCGCCAACTTTGTTGTCGCCTTCACCGCGGCGCCAGCATCAGCTGTGCCCACGCCTGACACACGAACCCTGCAGCATCGTCGTGGGCGCAGCCTTGTTTGATGACGAAATTACGCATGAATCAATGAGCGCGCAGCTTCCGGGAGCTTCGTGAAGCCACCTGGCGCAGTGCATTGTGCGGGGGTCTATCCGCTCGCTTTCGCAAATTTGCCGCCGGGCCGTATTCTCGAGGACGAAATGAAGCCAGGCGTACACGCAGTGTGCACCGCAATATGGCGCGATAGCGGGGCATTGTCGTCTGGCAACATTGTGTTTTGGTGGGTGGTGGAGCGTTGGCAGCATGTAGTGGGTCAAAGGCTGGCACCACCTTAAAACAGGTGGTCATGTAGGCTCATTAACTGTAACAACACGAAAATTAAATGATTGAACCACTCGCGCTATTTTCCATAGTGAGGTCTGGCGGTTATTTTTTTGCATGAATGAGCAGGAACGAACAAGCAGCATTTTATTGCATCTCTGTATGAACGGAAGGTTCTTTATTTAGTCCAGCTAGATCGATTACTAGTGATTATTTGTAGGTGGCTCGCGTGATGTCATCGGTACCATTTTGAGAATTCCCTACTGCGGCGAATGTTTTCTTGTGCATTTTAAAGACGATAGTCTTTCTTGTGGACCTTCGACGGAAAAATTTCTGTCTGTCTGTCTGTCTGTCTGTCTGTCTGTCTGTCTGTCTGTCTGTCTGTCTGTACATTTGTCTGTCTGTCTGCCCTAACGATACCTCAAGTGGCACCAAACGGCCAACCCTATCCGCAGCGCCCACCATTATTGCTCAAGGTTTAGCGTTCATAGTTGTGCGATTGTCAATAAAAAAGCAATTATTGCGCATATCTGAGGCGCCACAACAACGTTTCGATGCTTTGTATGTCTGTCTTTATACTAGAAGAGGCACACACAAGTGACTCTAAGGAACGTAGCGTTTGATCGCGCTGCGCTGACGGTGCAACGCGATGCTCAAAAAGGTGTTTCCAACGCTTTGCTACGACGTCACGGTGGTGGCACCTGCCCGTCGATTTGCGTTCTACACCATATCACCTCCGAGACTGGCGCGCATCATTCTCCGCGGGCTGCACGCCTTCGTTTTCGAAGATAACTGCCGGATGGCACTTGTGTCTAACATGCCTCGATGCGCTCCTTCGCCTTCGCTACACGCTCGAGGCATTGTAAGTGAGTGAGTAACAACTTTATTAATCGAAGGGGTGAGGGGTAAGGGAGGCTAAGCCACGAAGGCTGCCAGGCTGTGCTTCTCGATGACTTCTTCCGCTCGTTTCAGGACCCGTGTCTGGATGTCTATGTCGTTGCTGGAGAGAAGGGCCTCCCATTGTCCCTCGGTGGGGGGTGAGCAAAGGAGGTCGGCGGGCGGGGGATCCTCCGGGCAGCCCCAGAGGATGTGGTTCAACGAGGCAACGTTGCCGCACAGGCAGCAGCGTGGATCGATGGCACCTGGGTGCATGTATGAAAACACGAGGGGGCACGGGAAGGTGCGGGTCTGTAGGCGACGCCAGGCGATCTCGGACCGCTTGGGAAGGCTGCTGTGAGGATGTGAATAGAAATATCGCTCGAGGCGATAGTGCTGAGTGATGTCGTGGTAGGTGACCAGGGGCTCCGGCACCAGGGCGTCCGACTCTGAGTGGCCCACCGCTCGGTCGACGAATCCTCGAGCGCGTTGGTGAGCTGTCTCGTTGCCGGGGTGACCCGAGTGGGCGGGGACCCAGATCAGTTCTATGCGGCACTGCTCATCTTGCTGCAGTAGGGGCCGAAGTAGCCGTAAGGTGGTAGGCGAGACGAGACCTCGCGCGAAATTCGAGATGGCTTGTTTCGAGTCGCTGATTATGACGCTTGCGTCAGCCGAGGTCGCGGCCAAAGCAATGGCCACTTCCTCCGCCTCGACGGCGTAAGGCGTTCTGACGGTGCCAGCCGTGATGGTCGGCCCCAAAGGAGCTGAGGAGGGCGACACGGAAACGACTACGAAGGCGTCCCTGCGTGCATTGTATCGGGCCGCATCTACGTAGGCGACGGCCGGGTGGTCGGCGTACTTTGCGTGAAGCATGGCGGCACGGGCTTGGCGGCGAGCGTCGTGGTGGCCCGCCAGCATATTCTTAGGTAGCGGCTTGATGTAGAACGCCGCTCGAATAGCATGGGGTAATGAGACCAGATCCGGAGGGTGGGAGGAGGTGTCGTGGCCGATGGAGGAAAGGATGTGGCGACCGGTCGGCGAACGGTAAAGGCGTTGCACTTGAGCGGAGCGGTGAGCCTCAATCAACTCGTCGAGCGTGTTGTGTACACCCAAACGGAGAAGACGATCGGTGGACGTGTTGGGGGGAAGGCCGAGGGCAGTCTTGTATGCCCGGCGGATGAGGACGTCAATTTTATCGCGTTCCGATTTTAGGAGACGTGTATAAGGAAGGCCGTACGTGAGGCGGGAAACGACGAAAGCGTCGACAAGGCGAAGTAGATCGTGTTCTCGCATGCCCTCACGCCGCGCACGGACACGGGCGAGCATACGTGCGGTCTGCTGCACCGAGAGCGAGAGCTTGTCTATGGTGTGTGTATTATGGCGGTTGGACTGTAGGATCAGCCCGAGCACGCGGAGATGCGAAACGACGGGGACAGGAGTAGAGTTGGCATGAACCGTGATGGTGGGGTGGGGAGTTTTGTAGCGACGCCGGTCGGGAGGCCGCATGAGAAGAAGGGCCGATTTGGCCGCTGAGCAAGTAAGACCGGCCGCGTGCACGTGGGACGTGACGACGTCGGTTGCGCGTTGCAACGTCTGCTCGATATGGCCGTCAGAGCCCGACGTGACCCAGAGAGCAATATCGTCCGCGTACAGGGTGTGTTTAAGACCGGGGATACGGTCCAGCTTGCCAGGAAGCGAGCGGAGGACAAGATTGAATAGAAAAGGCGACAAGACGGCGCCCTGAGGGGTGCCACGAGGGCCAAGCTCGTACGTGGGAGACGGGAGGTCCCCTATAATGATTTCGGCCGTGCGGGCGGTGAGGAACGCGCGAATGTAGTTGTAGGTGCGGGTGCCGGGATTGAGGGCTGCGAGTTCGGCAAGGATAGCCGAATGGGAGACGTGGTCGAACGCCTTGTGAAGGTCCAGGCTAAGGAGAGCCTTTGTGTCTGAAAATGTGGGTGGGTCGAGGAGATCATGGTGGAGTTGTAAGAGGACATCTTGCGTGGATAGGTGGGGGCGGAAACCAAGCATGGTGTGGGGAAGGAGATGGTGTGCGTCCGTGTACGTTTGCAAGCGAGCGAGAACGACATGTTCTAGAAGCTTGCCGACGCACGAGGTGAGTGAAATGGGCCTGAGATTCTCGATTGTGAGTTTCTTGCCCGGCTTGGGGATGAAAGCCACGCGAGCGTGTTTCCATGATTGGGGGAGGTTGCCGGAGCGCCAGCACTCGTTGAGGAACGAAGTGAGGGTAGCAGCCGAAGGGGCGTCGAGGTTTCGGAGGAGCTTGTTGGGGATGCGATCTGGGCCGGGGGCGGAAGTGGTGCGGAGCTTCTGTAATGCCGCGTAGACCTCCGCTTCCGTGATATCGGCGTCCAGTACTGGGTTGGGGGCCCCAGAGTAGGACGCGAGAGGGGGAGGAGGTGTGCCAGGAGGCAGAAGCTGAAGGTATTTGGCGGACAGGTCTGCCATCAGCGACGGAGTGTCGCCGGGGTAAGCCCGGACCACTCGTTGTAACTGCTGCCGAGCGACCAACTTGGCAGAAGCAGGGTCGAGGAGGTGGCGGAGGAGATGCCAGGACTGTCTGCAGCCCAACTGACCAGAGAGACCCGAGCAGAGCTGCTCCCACTGTTGGCGGGCGAGCGCGGTGGTGTGTTGCTCGATCGTACGATCGAGGTGCGCAATGCGGCGGCGTAAGCGACGGTTGTGACGTTGCTTCTGCCAACGGTTGCAAAGGCCGGTGCGGGCGGCCCACAGGTGGGCAAGACGGGCGTCAGTTGCCGGATAGTCCTTCGTGGTGGGGATCGAGGCGGTGACTGCGTCGAGGTCCTCTAGCAGCTGGTCGGTCCACGTCGAGAGGTCCTCGATGTTGGAAGTGGCGGAGTGCAACCGGCGTTCTCGGAAAGCGTCCCAGTCTGTATAGCGGGCCGTGTGTGGGCGCGGCTTGCTGGGGGAGGTGAGAACTTGAATGGTGAGGACATAGTGGTCACTGCCGAGGGACTGATGCGTGTTATACCAGCGCGCGTCGGGCACGCTGCGGCAGAAGCTGAGGTCCGGGGTGGTATCGCGGCACACACTGTTGCCGATGCGCGTTGGTTGCGTGGGGTCGGTGAGCAGGGAGAGGTTGAGATCGTGAGCGAGCTGCCACAGCCTCCTTCCGGGGCCATCTGCCTTCGAGTAACCCCAGTCCGGATGCTTGACGTTGAAGTCGCCGAGAATAAGAAGGGGTGATTTGGCTGCTTTCGCTGCAGCGGCACGGAGCAAGGCTAGGAGAGACGCGTCTTCAGTGGAGCGAGGGGGGTTGTACACGTTGAGAATAAACAGAGAGGGCTGTTCACGTTGCTGAGGTAGTGTCTCGAGAAAGACGTGATGGACTGCAGGGAAGGGTAGATCGTGTCGATTGACAGCGAGCGTCCGCCGGGTGAGGACGGCCGTCACGGGATGGGGCAGAGGATGGTGAGTTACTTGGTTGTAGGCGACGTAACCCGAGAGGGAGACGTCGGCGTGAGTTTCCTGTAGTACGATGATATCAGGCGCGTCCGAGGGGTCTAGTTGTTGTAGGTGGAGAAGGAGGTGGTTACGCTTGGGACGAAAACCACGGCAGTTCCACTGCCAAATGGTGACGATGGATCGGTCAGCCATTTTTAACAGCGGAAGATGTTGCCTCGACCGGTGTTTGCGAGGTTCGGGCGGCGCCGGAGGAGGTGGTGGTGCGGGCATGGAGGGGTAGCTTTGCTCGGATGCTTCCAAGCATGGCAGTTTGTAGGCTATCAACTGTTGACTGTAGAGATTGGAAGGACGTGGCGGGGGGGTAGGCGGCGAAGTCTGTGCGCAGGGAATTTAGAGCTTCGTGCTGTGCAGTGAGAAGCTGGTGGACGGAGTTGAAGCGGCTATCCAACCGCTCTTCAAGATCCACCAAGGCCGTCTTGATGGATACCTGGACCTCTTCAGAAAAGTGAAGAGATTCAAGGGGAGTGTTGGGTCGACGGCGCTTGCCAGTGCATCCTTCGGGAGTCTGAACGTCCATGTCGGAGGAGGAGCAAATGGTAGAGGGCAGAGAGGATTTCACTGTGATGGCTGATTCCAGCTTCTCTTCAAGAGCTTGCAGTTTCGCTTGGAGGGAATCAATTTGGGTCTTCTGAGCTGCAATTTGAGCGCTTTGTGCAGTGACCTGCTGTCGGAGGGAGGCGTTTTCTTGCTGCAGTGCAACAACCTGCGGCTCCGAGGGCAAGCCGGGGGCGCCGCGGGGCCATGTCGAATTCATGGGCTGTGATGTGGGTTTAGGCACCGCTGGTACGGGGGGCGGAGAGGCAGTAACCGACTTGGGCGGTGGAGCTGGTGAGGGACCACTTGCTGCTTGCTGGGAAGAGCGCACTACCGCTGCGGGCGGAACAGGCTGTTGTGGCGGGGGGTGTGTGTCAGGTGCCGGGGCCTTCTGGCGTTGAGGGCGCTGCACGTAGCGGTGTTTACAGTTGGAACTGTACGTGGAGTGATTCCCATTGCAGACGATGCAGCGGGGGTTGCAAGTGGGTGGCGATCCTTCGGGCGGTGTGGGGTGAGCAGCGCCGCACCGATGGCACCGCTCCTGCCGCGGCTTGGGGCACACGTCGGTCCGGTGGCCGGTCGAGCGGCAATTGTAGCAGGCTTCCACCTTGTTGCGGAACGGAAGGAGGCGAAGCTGGACACCGTGGTAGAAGATCCACCGCGGTAGTTTCGGCTCCATGAGGGTGACCAAGATGTGAGGGGCCTTGCCCATGCGGCGGCCGCCCACAACAGAGAGGGTAGGATTGCTTGCCTGAAGGTCTTCAAGGATGGCTTGGTCCGTGAAGTCGTCGAAGGCGTGGTACAGTATGCCCCTGAGGGCATCGTCTGGCGGTGGGGCGTAAAGGTGGACGGTGAAAGTGTTGCCGGAAACCGTGAGGGAGGTGATGCGGAGGTATGCTTGTGCACGAGCCGAGTCCGCGACGCTGAGCGTAAAAGTGTTGTTGACGGGGTGGATCCGCACCGTGTCGCGAGATGCGGGCGGGAGGTCTTGCAGGAACGCTGCTTGCAGCAAGGCGGTGTACAAGTGCCAAGGCTGTAGCTTGGTGAGTTCTACGGGGCTTTTTGGGCGGCCGACGATGTGAATCGTGTCCGCCGGGAGACGAGGGAGCGGAGCGCGGCGGCGGTGCTGCGGAGGCGATGTATTTACCCGCTTCGACGAGGGCAGAGAAGCCGGCGTGGTGGTGGGCTTAGTTGCGGCGGTGGCAAGGCGCAAGGCTGCGCGGCGTTGCTCTTGGGCGCGGAGGCCTGGCGACTGCCAGGATTCGTCCGAGAGTTCCTCGGGGGACACGTCCTGTCCTTCGACAATATACTCCATAGCGGTGGACAGCTAGGAGATGGGCGACGAGGCAGCGGCGGGCGGCCGGGCGGTCGCTCCGTCTGTCAGCTGATGTGCAGGCGGCCGCACTCGAGCTAGGCCTAAGAGGCCTAGGTCGGTGCACGGCGTGGTCGAAGGCTTTCGAAAGCTCTCCCGGGCCACCCCGGGCGAGTTTCGCAATAAAGTGGGTGTCGAAGAAATCCAGACAATGTGCTCCAGCCACCCGTGAAGAAATTATCCGGATAGGGTCGAAAGGACCGACGCGAGGGCCGAAAATTGGCGGAGCCGAAGTGAGGTGCGACTGCTCTCGACGGTGATCCGCCCCCCTCCAGGCATTGTAACAGAGCGCCATCAGAATACCATTCACCGATTTCCTTGCGCAGAAGATCATATAAACGTTGTGTTCACTCTCTCCAGACGCAAAACTATCGTCTTTCGGTGACATTTGTGGTGTAACATGCAGATTTGGAACCAATTTTTATTTACCTTGATTTCTCTGTTGATAATATTGTCATTTTAAATGTTGATATATACTGAGCTTTCACTCTAACGTTTAAAGTTGCTATTAGACTTTAGTGTCTCTTTAACGGGTAGCGTAAGGGTTAACATGCTGTAATTGCTGTAATATGCTAAATCATTTTCTATAACTGCGCTGCGCACTGCTAATATGTGCCTGTAAGTGATATACGCATAGCGATAAGTAAATGCATTGCAGATAAAGGTTATTTTTTTACGATAAAAGTAAGGTGCGCAGACCTTAATCCAATTTCGATTAAAGCTGGGCTATGTAATTCTATTTCTCACGCCTTGTGTTTTCGAGTAATATATACATCACGAAATACCTTGCCGGCGTTTTCAACAACTGCTAAGCTCATCGTGATACCACGCGCAACACAGATAAGTGCAGACTTTTAGGAGCAAATACGCGAAAAAAGCAAGCCAAGTGTGTCATTTATTTCATTTTTTAAATTGCTTATGTTTACGAAAATAGCTGCGTGTCAGAGTCGTTAAACGTTATTTGTTGCTTTCCTTTCAATTAAAGAAAAACGAAATGGATTGAGTAAACAGATCTTCTACCGGAACTTGCGATGGTCTCGGCTACTGAATGTCCGTCGAATACATTTAATCAGTATATGAAGTTCGTTTTCCTTTACTCACTTCTGGAAATGTGCAAGTGAAAATGTCGTCAAAAGTTTGTTCTTCTAAAAAACAGACAAAAACCAACGCTGGCCTAAACGAAACATTCGGCAACAAGATATGAGCTTCTTAAGAACAAGAAACCAAAAAAAGCAAGTACAAGGGTAGATGCATTGGCTATACAGCGTGGTCAAGCAGCGAAACAGGAAAAAAATTGAATTCTTACAAATGAATTCCTCAAGATTGCACTGAATTGCATCGGATGTATCTTGCGTCTATTGACATTGGGCGTGAGGTTTTAAATCATAATATCGTTCAATGTACTATAAAGATAAGAGCATAGTTCATCACACGACGAAACAAATTGAGGTTATCAAACAAGAACCAGAAGTCGGATTCTCGAAGAAGCGCCAAGGGCGAAGTCCATCAAGTGGCCGGAGATGCGTGGAACTCAGCGACTTCTCAGGATTTCACGCATTTTCTCTAAGCGGTGCGCAGACCCACCGCATTGTGGGATAGCCAGACCACCAGTGACGTTGTACGCCATCCAGCCCATGTGGTGCAATCCCGCAGTGATGCTGTTCAGATGCCGGTGGGCATGAACCATCTACGCACGCAGAATAAAAAAATGAATGAGGCATAAATTCTAATTCTAGCGATTTTCCGACGTCAGTGGATCTCTATGAAACTCAGTGGGCACGTTTGTTTGTACGTTAACGTCATTTATGCCCTATTATAGCAGAGATGTGTATATACTGAACAAATTAATTTTACAGATTAGCCTGACTCTCCCAAGCGGTTGCCCACAAATATTGGCAACGTTGTGTTCGTCACGTTTTTTGGCAAAGGGACGAAAGTGACAGAACCGAGGTACCACTGCGTCGTCTGCTGTGAACAAGCCAATAATCGCGTGTGGTTGGCCGACGCTTTCTTGGTTCGGCGTGCGAATTTCAGTTCGATTTGACCCTGCGCGCGATGGGTGGCAAGTGTTGTAGTGTTGTGGTTGCACACGATTGCCGCTAACGAACTCGGAATGTTTTATAACCTGAGCAGTCGCAAAGCACTCTGAGCTGAGAATTACTCTCGGTTTTAGAGTGTTGTAGCTAGCCGTGGCAGTTTACCGCACGTACACTGCCACTAATACCGCGCCGGCTGAAGAGGACACAGTGTGAATAATACGGTAATGTGCTACGCGTGCAAATTACCTTGCGGAAACACTGCCCAACATGTACAGGGCGAATCGTAACTTAACTATGCTGTCATGTGAAATGTAGCTCGTACTTGTTCTATAATAATGTATTTCGGCCCCGCCAGCGGGAATTGAGGTTCCAGCGTTGCCAAACTTATGCAATCTTGCCATAGCAATGCTAAAGAAACAAGTACATTAGGGTCCCCACCAGACTTAGGTACGAGGGATCGGTGTTTATTCAAAAGCTTTTTTTTTCTTTTTTGTGTACTAATGACTTTCATTTAACGCCTTAACCAGCGAAAATGCGAACCTCTCACACTCTACGATAGTATGTCGTTCCCGTTGATCGGTTCACCTCACCTTGTATTCGAGGCTAGTGCTAGTCTCGAAGGTGGCCAGGTCCGTTAGGCCAATCTTGGCGAAAGCGCAGCCGCCGTCACCGGCGTAGACGACGACTCGGGAGGAATGCTGTCCGAACAGGCTTTGGCAATGCTAAAAGGTATCGCACGGATGAATAAACAATGATGTCAAGAGCCCTTTCTCAATGGGGAAAACGCGAAGAAGCGTGCTTTTAGCGCTTTTTGCCTTTCATTACAACTACTACACGAAGCGTTACGCTGTTAAGGACGATCAGAGAAAAACTAATAATTCGACCTTGACGCTTCTACGTGTATGCTTCGCCTGCAAAAGAATTAGCTAGCAGTGAAGCACGCTTGCCGGTTTCATTTCGTACATGTTTGATTTTTTGTGTTCTTTTCTTTCTTTCTTTTTTTTTCTCACTTACTTATGTTTATTGCGCAATATTCTGACCATTTGTTTCCCGCATTCCAGGAATCGGACTTTCGTCCCCGTAAATGGTGGCTCGGCATCTCACTTTCTGCATGTAACAACGACGACCATGCGCTCAGACGCAGGCAACCACCAAGCATGATAATATATAATGACAAGTGACCCCAATAAAAGGATCAGATTGCCATGTAAGGAAAGGATCACCGACTATAGCCTACCATCGACATATAACAACGTCGCTGCATAGGCAGCGTCGTTCTGATTTTTTGCGATCACATGCGCACGCTTTTTCAAGCCTCTCTGCCTGACAACGCTAAAGGAATCTCTTGATGGATAACCAATTATTCGCAAAGTTTTACACCCCCGTAAATTCAAAAGATCTTCAACAGGAAACTTTTTTCTCTGAGGTACAGATAAACCACTGCCATTTACGAAACCTCCGAGCATGCTTGAACGTCACCTTTAAGAGTAAAATGCGAAAGCGTTGTCAGTCCCCGCGCACATCAACATCTCATTCGCGGACCTGGCTGTGGTTCTCGGTGGAGACCCCAACCGTGTCGCAAGAAAGTGAATGTACGTGCACCTAACATTAGCCATTTCAAACTATCCCGTAGAACGGCAGCTGCAATTAAAGTTGCGTAGTTTCCTTTACAACGTAGTCATTCGTTCTGCGAATCAGCGAAGGGCCCACTAGGTGTCCTTAAGTCACGACGCGATCCTACGCACCTGCTCCCTTTGTTGGTGCATTTGCTGCTGGTAATAACAAAACGTTCGAGCCCTTTGCAATGAATAAGCCTTTAAAACACGAATCCCTTGCGCATTTCACAGGTTTTGACACGTGGAGTAGTTACACGCTTCTGCCATACCATATCACATGCGCTAAAGAGTCTCCTCCCTCTTCATAACATAACAAAGCGACGACTAAGGGTTCGTCGTCGTTCTGTTCTCGCGCTATATCTATCGTCATGTCATACCAACTAGCCCAAACCACCACACTTTTAAAGTCATAGTGTGTTTTTTCCCTAAGCAGTTACAAGCAATGCCGTAGCTCAGTGGTACAACACCTGCTTGCCACACCAATGGCAATTGTTCGATCAACATTCAAACCGTGCATTCAAAATTTTTACTTGCGTCTTTCTGCGTTTTTGGCTGACTACCAACGACCCCGACGCTGTAATTTTCGCGAAGACAGCTCTTTATACACAGTTCCCGCTTTCATTATCAGATCGACCGCGGAAGGTGCATCTTCCGCTTTCGCTGTTACCGTGGTAATGCAATGAGGAAGGGGAGTACTCCCCACTGGGCCATCTCTTTAGACCGAATCACCGAGCGCGAGATGTTAGCTCCAGCGCTCTGACTCTTGTGTCGGTTGTCGCAACCCACTTTCATTGCCGATAGACCTAATCTGCAAGTGCTATACTTACGCCAATAAACCCAGTTTCGGTAACGATTTCTTTCAAAATACAGAGAAATACTCACTTCTCCGTAGCGGAGGGCGTGATGGCTTTTGGCAAGAACCACGCTGATCTTCCTCTTTGCCACGCGGTTCACTTTCACTTGCGTGAAAAGGTCCCATCGCAGGCTCACCGCCAGGGCGAACGTGAACGACGGCCTCTCGAGTGTGGCGATAAGCTCTACGGCGTCTTTCTGCGGGTGGTTTACAAAAGAACCGCCATAACAGTGTTTTCCAGCCTGTCAAGTATTGTGATAGCGCTAAGGCTTAGCGTAATACCGGATAACATGCCCGCAGTGGTTAGCATGTCAAGTGGCGTCAATTATGAGGGATAAAATAGAACAAGCACATAATGTACTTCAAGATTCCGAGAAGACCACTTGCTACGCCTGCGGCATCGATTGCTTGAGTAAGTCTCTCGAAGACGGTACCGAACCGACACAATTACCTTGCTGATGAACCTTAAGGACATCAATATCAAGCAAATAAACTCTCAAAACAGAGATAGCACACTACAGGTCGTAGAAAGGGCCCTTGGATGCTTCGAGCTGGGTGTCAGCCGCTTTCGGCCGCGCATTGATGTTTTCCGGGCGCGCGCATGCGCAGCTTACACCCGGTATTCCGGTGCACACGAAGTATTTTGCGTATAGCCACGTGGCGGACAGACTATAAACTTTCAACTACCAAAAGAGAAGAGTAACAAGATGTCCAGTGTGGTATTAGAGTTACCAGCACTCAGACCACCGTGCGTGCTCAGCCACATCGCATCATTCTTGTCAGGGGCAAGTTAGAATTTGCCTTTTTACATGGTCAGGCATGCTGACGGTTGTATGCTTAGCTTATGTTAGTTAGCAATGTTTCATCTTGGTTTGGGGCGTTAAACCCTACAAATCAATCAATGTTTCATCTTGCTCACGTATCGTTTTGCATCGGGCCCGCACGATGGGCGTGAATAAAACTTTGGTGAGAGTACAGGCCGCCTGCTGAACTTCATTAAAGCGAGGGTAGCTATCATACCACATTTGGAAGCACCGTACTGGTATCGTGCCGGTTTGATTACGCAGTTTCTGTGGCCATACAAGTTTACTTAACAAAAAGGGGGAGTCACAGTGAGCATATGAAAAAAAAAAGAAACAGATTGCGAAAATGTTTGAATAAAGAAGTGCTTAAAACAGTCTTTGTAAAATTACACCTGCAGAAAAAAAAATACGCCATTTAGTTACACCGCCACAACAGTGAAGAATGCTTGTTATCAACCATGTCTAAAGAGAACAGCGCGGGTTATTTACTATAATAACAATTAAATACTAATTTTTCAATTGGGGAGGATTTTTCAAAAAAAAGTACGAAATGTGCGTAAGAAACTGTGGGAAAGTGCCAAACCGAATCGCGATAAAAAGGAGAAAGTTGCATTAGCATTTACCAAGTCATACATAAACGACAAAGCCTATGTCTGGGACAGCGATAAAAATGAACGAGTACCACTACAAAAAAACGACGCCATGAACAGGAGCCGCCCAATGACACGGCTCCGTGCATTGGCAATAGGGTCATCACACTAGGCAAGAGTAAACACCAAACGAACCATTCCATACCCTTTAACAAACACGGCGCACAAAATAACATAAACATTTTCAAGGAACGACAGCTGCGAATCATCAATTTAAATGCACGAAGTGTCAATAACAAAACAGAACAGTTCGAAATTATGTTACTTCAACATGACCCTCACATTGCGGTAGTCACTGAAACCTGGTTGCGCAGTGATGTAAGTGACGACCACGCTTTCCCCCCTGGTTACAATATATACCGGAAAGGTAGGGAATCTAGGGGGGGGGGGGGGGTTGCCGTTTTGATCAAGAGATCAATAGAAGCCGTCTTTGTTGATAATCCTTTTGGGCTTGAGTGCGCATGTCTTAGATTGTCTTGTTGGGGCTTCAGTTTCATTCTTTATGCTCTTTATAGACCACCGGATGCCGGAAGTGATTATGTTGCCAAATTGCGGGATCACATGCTCCAGTTCCAAAATAGCAAAATAATACTGATTGGTGACTTCAACTTCCCAGGAGTCAACTGGGAGCGGTTCCAGACACACTATGAATCCAACAAACAAATACATATTTTGTTTGATATAATGCTTACTCACGACTTGACCCAATTCGTTAAAGAACCCACTCGTGTCAACGCTACATCCAGTTCTGTACTAGATCTTGTATTCGTTCACCGCGACTTTAGAGAGAGTACAGTAACAGTAGAAAAGGGCTTGTCAGATCATTATCTTGTTTGTACCTCTCTGCCATTGGGTCGGTCTGTCAGTACTGATAAATGTTCATCACGCTCTTTCAAGGATTATTCACAAGCTAACGATGAATGTATAATTGAGCATTCGGAATCTTCCCTTGATGATTTTGATGGGGACGATGTATGCGCCCTTTGGAATAAATTTAAAGAAATGTGCCAACACTGCGTACAAAATTTTGTGCCAAACAAGCGCAAACGAGTCTATAAACACACGCCTTGAGTAACCCGGAAGATAATTCACCTTAAGCGAAGAAATAAACGCTTAAAAAAAGACATGTACAATCGCCCGTTGTAGAAGAGATAAAGAATACTTTGGCACGTGAGGTTCGTGGCTCCAAAGACTATTATTTTAAAACATTGTTGCCTAATTTTATTAAAAATGACCCCAGTAAGTTTTGGAATTATATTTCTGAAAATAAGAAGCCGGTGAAGGAAATTGTAGTGGGTGGTTCTGTTATTTCAGACCCGCAGGCAATTGCTCAGCATTTTAACCAGTACTTTCAAAGTGTATTCTCTGATTCTTGCGCATGTATGTTGGCGCATACCGCAGTGTATCGTTCTAGTGATGTTGGCTTTATTTCTTACTCTGGTGTGTTATCTATGCTTTTGAACCTTAATACAAAAAAATCATGTGGTCCCGACAGCATTCCAAACATATTTCTTCGTCGCTATGCTGAGTCACTGGCTAAATTTCTTGTTGTTTTATTTCGTACTTCTTTAATGTATGGCGAGCTCCCCGAAGACTGGAAGATAGCTCTGGTTGTACCTATCTTTAAAAAGGGCGACCGCCTATGTTTTCAAAATTACCGTCCAATATCACTAACATCTTCTTGTTGCAAACTAATGGAACACATTGTCACCACTCGCATTCTTGAATACTTAAACGACCATAATATTCTAACAGGTTTCCAGCACGGGTTTAGGAAAGGGTACTCCACCGTCACACAGTTAGTTACAGTATTTCATTCGTTTGCACACACCTTAGACAACACCGGTCAAATAGATGCAATATTTCTACACTTCAGTAAAGCATTCGATAAGGTACCACATGACAAATTAATTCTTAAGATGCGAAATATTGGCCTCCCCGAAATTCTGGTCACATGGGTTGCAAATTACTTGACAAACCGCAAACAACTGGTCATATTAGATGAAATAGGGTCCGGCTATCTTGATGTCACTTCGGGAGTTCCTCAGGGAAGTGTGCTGGGTCCATTGCTTTTCATACTGTATATAAATGATATTGTTAATGAAATTACAACTGGTGTGCAAATTCGGTTGTTCGCGGATGATGCAGTCTTGTTTCGGGATGTTTCGTGCTGTGCTGATCAGTGTGAACTTCATACCAATCTTACTAATATACTTGAATGGTGCAAGAACTGGGGAATGGTGCTGAACGCCGACAAAACACTGTATCGTCGCATAACACGAAAGAAAGTTCCGTACGACTATCAATACACACTAGGAACATCGCCATTGAAACAAGTCACCAGTCATAAATACCTCGGTGTCACACTAACCAGCAATCTCTCGTGGAATTTACACATTGACAATATTTGCTCATCTGCCTTTCGTAAGCTATGCTTCTTAAAACACAAACTCAGAAATTCCCCTTCTAACGTCAAGCTCCTCAGCTACTTTACTTTTATTAGACCTAAGCTCGAATATGCCTGTATAGTCTGGGACCCATACACTAATCACAACATCCGTAAAATAGAAAGAATTCAGAGAAAAGCTGTAAGGTTTATTTACTCTAAATACTCACGTACTGATTCTCCCTCATGAATAATGCTTGCTAACAAAATCCCCAGCCTTGAATCCAGGAGAAAGTGCTTCCGTCTTGATTTCCTTTCTTCACTAAGTAAAGGTGCACTGTCCATTGACCCATCTCCGTTCTTGTCACCGTTACAAACAAGACCTACTAGGCACCACAACCCGAATGCTTTCGCCCCATATATTGCTGCTACTGACGCCTTCAAGTACTCTTTTTTTCCGCGTACGATACAAGAGTGGAATGAATTACCCCCTGTATGAGTGCCTTGTTTGCTTGTATTGTTTGTATTTTTGCATTTTATCTTCTTGTGCCCCCCTGCTTGGACCTAACCATGATCTGCAGTATGTATTAAATAAAAAAATAAAAAAAATAGGCTAGGTCATCTTTTACCACAGACAGATAAGCAATAGTGTGCTGTAATGCTACAAAGGATGTTTCGGGAAAGTATCACGTTATAAAGAGAAAATTGAATTGAGTGAATCAGAAGGTATAAGCTGGCACGAGACCGCAGTAATATCAAATTCCTGAAGCAAGGCGACCGCGTGCACGGGAAGTCAGTTTTAGAGTATACGGCAATGTTGCCTCGTAAAACTATAGAGGCTATAGACCTACCATTGTCGGTTCGTTGCTAGAGACAGTGCAGAGCGGGTCATAGGAGGAGGACGGCTGGACCACGAGAGCCCTTTCGCTCGTGACGGTCAGGAGGATCACGAAGCGGAGGTCGTAACTGCAGTAACAACGCCACGGGGGCTTTTTATGTGTTACGAAGCAGCGTTACTGAGATTTCATGGTGCAAGGGTTCATCTACCCCGTAGAGTACTGGCATGAGAACATGAGCAATTCAGCCAGTACACATGCATCTTCAAGCGTACCAATACTGAGCTATTTTAAAGACGATTGTCTTTCGGGGATGCTTCAATGCAGAAATTTTGGTCTGTCTCTCTGCCTGTTTGCCTATGTGTCTGTCTATCTGTCACACAACTCAACCACCCGGCGAAGTTTAGCACCTCGATTGACGTGTAGTCATCTTGATCTAATGGCTGCGTTCATACCTAATTGTGAACATTGTCGATCAAAAAATCAAAAAGCGAACATTGTGCACATCTGAGGTGCAATATCAATGCGCAATGAGGTGCAATATCAATGCGTGAAGCATCTCTATCCCTCTAAAGGACGATCGAAAAAAAAAAACAGAGTGGTTCATTAATGCTTCTAAGACATTGTGCCAACTATTTCGTCATTCTCTCAAGCAGACTTTCCCCCCTAGCAGTTTTGGCTCAAGTGGCGGTGCGCCGGAATAGATGTGTCACACTTTCTCTGGCTAGCAAATGAAACAGCAGTAGTAGTCGGCTCCAACAGAGACTTCTAGCGTGCTCATTGGCAGAAACAGTGAGTCACGTGATTTCGCTTCCGCATCTATAGCAGCGGATTTACGACATTGCGTCATCTCGCTAGTCAGTCATACGAACTCGAGCGCATTTTGCCACACAATCTGGCAAGCCAACCAAATAGACTCACGCATATATATGTCACCGTGCTGAAGAAACAACATTACTGGATCGCCAAGTGTAGGCTAAGCGCTGACGGAGAGCCGGTGGCTTCGAACTGTGAGCGCGCGACGCTCGAGTGGTTCGGCAGCGGAGAGATAGAGGAGAAGCGAGGCCCCCGAAATGCGAGGCCGAGTAAACACGGCAGCGAAGGGTTCCCGCCACTATAGACGTTTCGAATCTCTAAAGCTAGCGTTCCTGTTATTTTTTCCTTACTGATGGCGGCTTGTCACTTACTGCCAACAGCGCATTCATGCGCAGTGTGCTCGTGCTGTGGCATGGGAAATGTTAATTCAGATTCCTTGGCGTAAACACGCATAGTAGGTAAACCGCGGCATGTGCCACCAGAACTCTGTCTTTACCTGAAGCACGGCAGGTGCCGCCATTAATTGGGCGAATTGCAGAGAAGCGCACTTGCGGATTATGGAACATGGTTTATAGAGGACAGAAAAAAAGGTCGCTGTAAAGAATGCCGCAAGGGGGACATCGTGCACTTGGAGCTTTCCTGTACGGAAATCTTATCTGAGTGCATGGGCCGCATATCTTTTTCTAAGAAAAAAAAAAGGTTTGAACAAGAGACAAAGAAACGTGATACGAGCACGGGTGCTGACGGTCAATTCAGCATTTTATTGAAGAAACTAAGTAGAGATAGATACAAGAAACCGTAAAAAAAAGGTTACGTTGCAATTGTGATCGTGTGCGGGACGTCACGGAATATCATGGCACATGTGTTAGCGTTCCGTCACATGACCTGTTAGACAAGAAAATCCGCTTTCTGACGTCGAACACGCAATCAAAATTGTAACTTAACTTTTTTTTTCATCGCCTTAATCTACATCTACTTGCTTTCTTCAATTAAAACTTGAGTTGGCAGCCAAGGCCCGTTTTTTGGTCACGATCCTTTATTCAGGGTTCGCGCTATTTTCTCCATTTCTGAGTTTCGTACCAACTAGACCTCCTTTCACCACTCGTCAAGTATATTTACTTTGACGCGATGTCATTCATTAGAAGATCGCTTCACAGAAACTCCGGCGTCGGTTTTGGCATCGTTCGTTGTAAGCGCAAAGTTATCTTGCCCATGACCAAAAAAATCGACAAAGATGCAAATAAATAGTAAAACTTTCCGAGCCCGATTGACGACGAACGCAGGCTGTTTGCATCGCAAGCAGGCGTTCTACCACACAGCCACGCATCTGTTGGGAAATACAGCGAATGTACCTTTCTCTGTTTGAAAATTCAGTGAAACTAACTTTCATCGCTCAGAAAAACATGCCTTTATTGTACAGGCTTCACAATACAACATGTACTGCCTCAGTATTGATCTCAGTATCAAAGCAAGCGCAAAATAGGAGAATGCTGTCTGTAGCGTTATGTGGTGAAAAATTCTACGAGTAGTGCGAGCAGTAGGAACGCATTCGTGTTTTTTTTTTTTTTAGGTGTGAATACACTTTATAAGCGACCCCAAACCATTCACCGCCGTCGGCGGCGTCCGCAGTCTTCTCTCTATCTTTAAAAGAAAGAGGACTTGGCGGGCCGCAGCGCGACGCTCTACCGAATAAGCCACGGACGCGACGCTGATATCGGTGTCAGTAACGCGCCTTATACCCCCTCCCCCTTCGCTCGCTCCTCCGCTCTCCTCGCTCGCTGCATCTGCGCGCGCACCCCTCTCTCTCGCGCGCCCGCCTTCTCTCTCAGTCTCCCATCGAGAGCGGGTCGTGAGGGGGAGTAAAGTTAAAATCCGTTGGCATTCGCCAGTGAGTTAACGTAAACTCCCCCGTGTGATCAAATTGCGATTCCCAGGAACCATTACACCCCAAAGGCACCATAATGTGATTAATAAATATAATAGTGCGAATTAATAAATACCCCTCATAGCATCACCCCGTGTATTCGCACTTAACCATGTTCACCCTCAGGAAAATGCTTGGGAGTTTTTTCGATCCTACTCGCATACACTGCATCTGCCCTGCGAACTTCAACGAAAAGATAAGTGCTACTGATAACATCATAGCTCAGTGAAAAAAAGGTAAGTGCTTCTAATAACATTACAACTCAGTGAAAAAAAAATAAGTGAGTGCTACTTATAACATCAATAGCGCAATGAAAAGGGCAAGTGCTACTGATTACACCATAGCTCAGTCAAAAGGGTAAGTGCCACTGATAAAACATCACAGCTCAGTGAAAAAGCTGAGTGCCACTCTTAAAGTCATAGTGCTCACCCGCTGGTGGTGTTGAGGCCTTCCAGGAGTGCTTTATATGACCTCGTACTTGAGGCCAGGTTGATTAGTCTAGCCATGAAGTAATTAGCGACATCGGTTTCGTTAACCCCAACTGCTTTCATGACACTGGTGAGCCCCTGCGAGGTGTGACAGACGTGATGAGCGTCGTGCAGTCGTAAAACATTATCAATATTTGGGGTTCCACATACCAAAACCCCGATACGAATATGAAAGACGCCGCAGGTTTCGGAAATACCGACCATTCGGTGGCTCTTTAACGCGCACCAAATTCTAAGTAATATTTATTAGGCACACAATCATCGAGAACTAACAGACACTGCCGAATAAAATATAAGAAAAAGTATTTGTAGGAAATGTAATGTAAATGTGAAGAAATAAAAGTGGGCGAAGAGATGACAGGGGCCGAACCTGAGAACTTCGAATAACCTGTCCGATGCTCCGCCAACTGAGATAGAGCGACCGATACCTCCCGTTGATTTTATGGTATACATCTGGATTTAAACATGGCAGCGTCAGTCAACGCCGACAGTATCCATGACGGTCAATGTGGGACGCTCTTTTGCCTGTTGGCGTAACGTAGCCTGCGATGCTATTACGAGCCCTTAAAACTTCCACTTCTTCCCTTCATGCGTAGCAAAGGTACACCTGAAGTGGCTACCTGAAGCGGGGAGCGCGTAAACCGCACAGTACAAATAAGGTTCGACTTCGCGAAAGTTGATTTCATCCACAGCACTCACTTGGTACAGCAGATTGAGACGTTTAGCGCCGTCTCTGATTACGTTGGGGCCGAACGATGACGCATTCAGCCAGTCCACCTCGCCATAGAATCCAAAGCCATGCAGCTGTATCGTTCGGCGCACCAC
The DNA here is from genome assembly GCF_043290135.1 of Rhipicephalus microplus. Lineage (NCBI taxonomy): Eukaryota > Metazoa > Arthropoda > Arachnida > Ixodida > Ixodidae > Rhipicephalus > Rhipicephalus microplus. Next base: position 42,348,176 of record NC_134708.1, read on the forward strand.
ATGGGCAATGTTGCCGAGCAGGAATTGGTTCACCGACGATTGAAACAGCAGCACGTCGTTGTTGAGGTCGATGCTTAGCATGTACTTGGTGAGGTTGCCTCCGCGTTTTAGAAACGAGTACGAAGCCACTGCGAAAGTCAAGAGTAAAGCTATATCTGCACTGTTGTTTTTGTCACGGTTCTGGAAAATTATAGCCGCATACGACTTGACCCTTGGGCCCTTCGTAGCTGACCCTGGTTTTGCCTGGTGTACAACGACAAAAATCTTCGCATCCGCCTGCGACACGAGCCGCTGCACATAAATCGCAGTAATGCCACGTTCCTTCCTCAAGGTCTGTTATGACCCCTTTACACTGTACGTAATTTTCAGCGCGAACCACGCCTGCAGTGTTCGAAAAGCTTTGGGACTATAGTAGATCATTTCGTTAAGATTACGCCCACTTCACCAACACGACAGGCGTGGTTTGTACTGAGAATTAGGTACAGTGTATAAGGAGCGATAACAAAACTTGAGGAAGGAACGTGGCATTATAATCCAGAATATACGTTACAGAATACCAAATTTCTTTTTAGTTAGTTAGAAATGCTTCACTGCGTCGACTGTCTTACTGCGATGTTCATATGTGGAACACTTTTGAACGCAACACGCATGTGAAAAACAACTTCGATTTTGTTCGCACTTGCGTGCGCTTACAGACTCTTTGCTGTGTGCCTTTCAGAGTAAAATCAGCCTCGAGGAATCGTTTTCTTTAGTTCATACGGCAGGACCTGACGAGGAAAATGAGCCAACCCGGCGGCTTGTAGGCACACTGGTGAAGCCTTAACAGGTGGGGTTAAAAGGTAGGAAATTACAACAAACCAAACTTGACCGACTTGCAGTGATCACGGTAATTCCAGGACGTTTACGTAACGCAACGATATGTGTCGAAAAAACCGAAAAAGTAGCTGAGGACATATCCAGAAAACAGGAAACGTTAAATATTGTGCTACCATCTATGAAACATTGTCCGAAACAACGTTTTTCCAGGCGGTCGGTGATTATCCCGTCAAATCACTTTTGGTCGTGGCGTAACCCAAAGGGTTAAGGGCATACCCACGCGCTACCCGCACTACCACAACAGACGTGCCGAGATACCTGCCGCACCCAAGTGGAGGATGAAAGAGCTTCGCCGATTCGCTCATTTGCCCCCCGCTTGGGTGCGGCAAGTGTCCCGGCACGTGCTTTGCGACTGGGTGGGGATTGCATGGAACGACCATAAAGCCTAGTTCACACTGAAACATCCGCTTTCTACAGCGACTGAAATTCCCCTGCCGCCGAAACGCAGCGTTGTTCGCACTGGACGCGCCCCGAGCCGCCGAATATGCCATCTACCACCGGGCAAACAACGCGGGATAGATGCGCTGTCACCCGGCTGTTGTCACGGCTCGCAAACGTCACTACGATATCCGGTGGTGCATACTTCGACGATTCTCGTACGCAGGAAGCAAGAAAAGACAGTACTGCTTACTTTGCTGGCAAGTGGCTTTCTTGTAATGCACGAAGAGCGGAAAAAACCACCGACGCCAGCGGCGTTGATGGGTTCGTTTTGCTGTGCAAGACCACAACAAGCTCGGTCACGCCAACAGCGAGCTCGGTCTCCTCTTCTACGAAATACGGACGCGAAGTAGGCACAGAGTAGGTTAAACTACCGTTGGTTTCAACATTCAGTTACGTGCGCTGCGGCATAACAAGTGAGTAGGGCTTGGCCGCCATTTTTCAAAATTCCTTGACTAGCGCTCCTATTGGTCCGCGGTGACCGATTCGGCGGCAGACGCCGCAAAAATCGGTCCGAGAGCGATCGGCGCGGAGAGGGCCCTTTCGGCGAATCTCGCCGCCGCCGAACCGGATTCGGAGCACTTTGGGCGGCCGGAATGCTCAGTGTGAACGCGACCTAATGTCACCGCCCGTAAAGGCCACCACCCTGACGACTGAAGCTGGTCAGACAATCTCCTCCGCGACTAAAGAAGTACTCCCGCCCATGCATTCAACAATGTTCTCCAAAGGCGGAGTCACCGGCACTCCAACCTATGACGTCAGTCTGGAGCGCGAGCTCATTGGTGCAGACTTGTGCACATACGCCGTTCAGGAGGAAACGCTGCCAGCTTCTGATGTTGTGCCCGACTGCAGTCATCTCTCTATCACGACCTCCAAGACACATCCGCGCCACCGGATTGTCGGAAGCTTGAGTGACAACGAAAGAAATTACAACAAACAGAAATTCACCGGCTCGCAGTGATCATGGTAATGCCAGAACGTTGACGGCTGACTCGACGACCCACACGATGTCTGTTGCCATAGTAGCTTTATAGAATACCTTATGGTGGGATGTAAAGTGGTACTGCCGCTTACGTATTACTGAATGTGATCCCGCCAAGGCACATATCTTCAACTGCACGTTAAAGAACCCCAGGTGGTCAAAATTTCCGGAGCCCTCCACTACGGCGTCTCTCATGATCAAATAGTGGTTTTGGGACGTTAAACCCCACAAATCAATCAATCAATCAACATATCTTCAACTGATAGCCTGTCTGAAATTACTGTCTGTCACAACTGTAATACGTTTACATTTTAGGAGCGTTACAGTGAACGTTTCGGATGCCGATAAATCTCGTTGTAGCAAAAAAAAAATGAAATAGGGCATTGTCGGTTATAGTGCATTAAGTGGGAAGTTTGGTTGAACGCGCGTTGCCCCGCCACGGTGGTCTAGTGGCTAAAGTACTCGGCTGCTGACCCGCAGGTCGCGGGTTCAAATCCCGGCTGTGGCGGCCGCATTTCCGATAGAGGCGGAAATGTTGTAGGCCCGTGTACTCAGATTTGGGTGCACGTTAAAGAACCCCAGGTGGTCGAAATTTCCGGAGCCCTCCACTACGGCGTCTCTCATAATCAAATAGTGGTTTTGAGACGTTAAACCCCACAAATCAATCAATTGGTTGAACGCGCTTCATTTGAATGACATTCGTTCTTCTTATAACCATATTGAAAGCGTGAGTGACGTCGTTATATTGGTTGTAACAAAGAAATATTTGATTCGCGCGAGTCTGAAGACTCGAAAGGCAGCATGTGCAGCGAAAAAGTATTAAAATTCAATGCACGACCAGATTTCTCTAATTGTTCGAAAACGTTGCTGAAATTTCCCCCATGCAACACAAAACACAAGTTCATTTGACGGCATGTGCTACCCGAAGTGCTGAACTAGAAAACATTGTTTGAAATGCCGCAAGGAGACAGGTAAGAATAAACTCATTTCTAGGGAGTTTGAAAACAATACGAATTCGCACTTGTATCTCGGAATTTAGAGCGTGCTCAACTGCCGGTTACTTGGAAGTGTTTTTTTTTCCTCTCCTGTTTCAAGAAACATCGAGTATTGCGAAGTATATTATGGTGCCTACTCTACATCACGCCAAGGTTCCACTGGACCTACAAAGCCACAATACACTTAGCATTTGTAATTTACTTCTCTTCTGCATGTTGAATAACAGCCCTTTGGTCCGTGCTAATAGCATACCACTACACAGGGGTCTTTTCCTCCCATTTCCCCATTTACCCGTATAGGGTAGCAAACCAGGTGAAACTTGCTTAACCTCCCTGCCCTTTGCTTTTCTCTCTCTCTTATATCGTACACCATGTCCGATGCTCTTTCAATGCTACACACGAGTATAGGTCGGCAAAAAGCGTAGAATTCACTCACTCACTCACTAAATATATATTGCGCTTCAGGCTCACTCGGAATCAGACTCCCCAAATCTTCCGTAGCCAGACTTCCTCGCACTCACGCTCCGGAAAATTTTCTTCGATTGCACTCACTCGGACTCAATTAACATCTTCGAAATATTACTCACCCGGACACACTCAGACTCTGACTCGTGGTTCGATCGGTATCTGAATGAGCCCGAATGAGTCGACTCACGATTCAGTACGCCAACCTATGCGCACGAGTACCATCAATTCTGAGGGTACTTTCTTTCACTCGTTAAAGCTCCTTCGAAGATTCAAAACAACGTTTCGAAAATTTGTGACGAAACGCGCCCTCCAGTGTTGCTTCTGCTCAGTGTGCTTCTTCAAGAGCGAAACTAAATCCCGTGTAGTGCAATCGTTTCTACACCAAAAGCGTCGGTTGGTAAAACGGTGCACTCACGATCGTAGGTCTTGTCCCGCGAGTGTGGAACATCGAGCACGGTGTAGTCGCAGAGACCAGGGCGGGGCAAGTCGCTGTGGGCGATTCTCGTTCTTTCGATGGGGTCAGCAGCGTAGAACGGGGACATCATGTGGCACAACAAGGGCGGAGTCTCTGTGCGCACAAACAAAAATCACAGCGGATTCATGAAGTGAATGCTGATGATGAGCGACTTAAGGCCCCAAGGCCCATAATGCCTATGTTTTAGTCACCGACTAGTATAAAAGACAGACGAATGGAGAGATAGAGTACAGTCTCCTTAGGCCTATGTGCGCGCTATGAACGCTCTAAGTACAGCATACCAGCCCCGCCGTGGTGGTCTAGTGGCGAAGGTACTCGGCTGCTGACCCGCAGGTCGCGAGATCGAATCCCGGCTGCGGCGGCTGCATTTCCGATGGAGGTGGAGATGTTGTAGGCCCGTGTGCTCAGATTTGGGTGCACGTTAAGGAACCCCAGGTAGTCCAAATTTCCGGAGCCCTCCACTACGGCGTCTCTCGTAATCATATGGTGGTTTTGGGATGTTAGACCCCACATATCAAATCAAGCACAGCATACCAAACATGTGTGTTTTAATGCGACGGGAAGCTACGACAACGTCGCCAACAGACATCGTAAGAGCCTAAGAAACTTCGCGCTATGTTGTGAGACTATAGCAGCTCACTCCTCTAAGAACGTGGTAGCTGCAGTGATCGAAGTGACCTTTGTGCTGTTGATGGCCTCAGCGCGAGCTTTCGTGTTGAGATCGCCACAGGTGCAAAGGTATGATTCATCAGCTTATCGCCTTAAAGATACAATACGCGGGACCTCGGGTGATTATGGCCGATCAGTCGGGGCACGCATCTTCTACCGAATCCACGCAGCCTTCACCAGCTCCCAGTTAGGCGCTTTTCGCTCGACGAAAGAGGGCCAGTGCTTTTTTTCTTTGCTTGAGCAGCGATTGTCGATAGTTGTCGCACGCTTTCACTCGCATACCACACGTTGAACTCACGGGGCGGCGTTATCGATTCGTACCTTATATGTAACCAAATGGTGACGGCTAAAATGCGTCTGGACTGTCCATATTTCTATCGCAATAAAACTAAACGCAGTGCTCGAGGAGGTTGAGGTCAATTCGCTTGCTAGACATTTTGGTTCGGTAGAGCGATTGCTGTGCGTTCTAAAAACGTAATACATGGATAACGTGAAACAACCTAAAGCCTAAATACCCTAATTGGTAATTATGAAATGCGCTATTCTCCATAAGGCTTTTTGATGGGCACAGCGATGCTCTACAATAACGATGTTAACAGAAGTGCTTAGGGTATGCCTACGAATACGCCAAAAAAGTCCAAAAGATAACTTCAATGCATTGTAGGCAAATCTACTTGCATAACATGTATATCTACGGGGCTGGAAGTATAATCATATAGACGTAAGCATTACGTTCATTAAGGTAACGTCCGCCAAAATGAAAAGGAACTGCACGTCCACAAGTTCATTCATCAACTCTAACTTCTTTGATGTAAACTCAGATATATCATAAAAACTAAAAGACAAACACCGACCTTGAAGACACGAGTACGAAAAAGGCGTTTCCGTACACTTCAAATACTTCCACGCAATTTCATAGTCTTATCTCTTCTGGTTGGCAGAAGTTCCGTTCTCGTTAGCCATTCCGGGAACTTCATCAACAATGTACGTTATTTTGCGCCCGATGACCAGGACGCAGTTGTCCCGTTCGAAGTCGTGTTGCTTTTCCGAAGCGTCCCCAGTCAAGTCTTCAAGGAAACAGGACCACCTCTTTTAAAGACGGCCCTATATGCTGACAGAAAAGAGACCTATCGACGTCTCTGACTTGGAAAGGTTGCTTTTATTTTACCTAGAGAGAAAGGCTTCCTTCGTGTTTGAAGGCGTCTTCCACAACCAAATGCACGGGACACCAATGGGGGCATTTACTTCAGCAGCATTCCCCACGTCGTCACTTTCACTGTGAACACGGCTCCCGCCAGCAGAACCGGAAGCTCTTTCTCGTACTTTTGTTTTCAAGGTGAGTGTCCCTCTTCTGATTTTTGTGATGTTTCTTGCGATCAGATGAGCTTACATAAAAACCTTGACCCTTTAGACGGTTATATATTACCTACGAAGGAGCGAGGTTTTTCGAAAAGATTCGTTGGAATAAATTCAAGTTGAGAGACAGCGAGTGCAAGCGTGAACAAAAGAGAAAAGTCAGGACAACTCAAATTCGCAAGAAGAAATCGAATTCCAGGTGGGTTATGACTCACGTAAACCCCTAGACGTGCCAGATTTATGAGTATCGCCTCTTTCCTGGTCATGCTCACACAAGATTTCGTGCCTTTGTTTTCCTTCGATGTGCACCTTTCTTTTCTGTAGGTTCAACTCGTGTCGCGTATCCGTGTTATCCTTCCCCGTCTTTTAACATGAATCCCTGCAGCTAACTCCACTTTTTGTAAAGCTAAGCGTAATTGAACTCAAAAATCGAAGTGGGAGCTGACAGATGGAAACAGAGTGTGTTAGGTTGAACGAGCAGCAGGAAGTGCCTCAGACAGGTTGGACGACGTTTCGACAGGGCCCTCTATCGTTGTCAAATTCACCGTGTCATTCTTGGCGTGTTCGTTTTAAGAGAATTGGTATTAAAACTCATGGCGTTATAATGTTTATGTTGTGTTTGCTGGCGTGTTGCACAATGAACACGCGCGCCCCCTGCACGTGACGTCAACGCCGACCACCTGCAATCTAACACGCCAAGGATGACAAGGCAAAATTGAAAACAATAGGTTCTCCTGTAGAAACGTCGGTCTCCTGTCGAGCCAGTCTGAAGCGCTCTCTCTTATTCGTTCAAGCTGTCCCACTCTAAGACTAATACATGTTCACAAACCGCACAGTAAGGCAGGACGCGAAAGAAGGGGGATAGACAAATTCGTTCATACAACTGATTTATCGAAAGCATAGCCTCCAAATTGAAGAGAGTGAATGAACAGGTGTTCTGAATAATGCTTACTGTTAGGAAATAGAGGACCCAACGTTGTTGTTTTTGCGGTGGTGGGAGTGGGCACTGGCGTTGACGTCATTGGATCTAGTTTCATGAAAAAAAAAAACGCAGAAAACTTAGTTGTTCAATGTACAAATACAAATGATGAATGAATCTCTTTTTAAATTGGATGCAAATCACTATGCGCCTGATGTCACTGCTGGCTGTCATGAAGGCGTTAGGGCCATTCCACGCACTTCCCGCACAGCCGAAACCCACGTGCCGGGACGCCTACCGCACGCAAGCGGGGAAGAAATAAGCCAATCGGCAACGCTCTTTCACCCTCCGCGGCGTCGACAATTCGCTTATTTGTCCACCGCTTGCGTGTGATAGGGGTCCCGGCACGTGCGTTGCGGCTGTGCGGGAAGTGCGTGGAATGGCCCTTAGGGTCGGGAGTGGTTGGGAAGCTCGGTGGCGGGAAAGACCAAGCGAGTGCGTGTGGCGCGTGCTGTGCGAGCCAGCCCAGGCAACAGGCCAACCACTAAGTGGTCGATAGGGCGAAGCAAGTGGTCGCACGTTCACTGGTCTGAGAGCAAAGAACAATGGTGAAGAAAGAGAGAAAGGGAGGAAAGGGAGAGAGAGGCATGAGTGGTGATGTGGCGGGGAGCTTCGACGGCGGCGACTGCGATGACGGCGGGGTGCGGGCCTAAGGAGATCCGCTCCTAAATAAAAAAAGAGGGAGGGTGAGAAGAGCTTGCGCCCGACCGTGTTAACAAGCCTGATGGTATACGTTTTGCGCGAACAACCTTTAGGCTTCACTGCTTTCAATGCGTTAACAAAGTAATATGTTTCGAGGCTACCTGCTATTGCAGTAGTGCACAACAGTGTGTTTCAGTTATACAGTGAGTACAACTCTTCCAAGTGCAACTTATCACTAAGAACATACTTTATCACGAAGAGCATACCTCGTCAAAATTATACCAAGAAGAAAGTAACAAGGTGACTGCTTGGTCTGGTTGGTACGACACACTTGAAAACAAAATCCAACGAATGCAGCGCGTTTTATACGAAAGGGCACGGACAGAACACAGACGAGCTCTCGGATTGTTTGTAACAGGTGGCATGCCGCAGTAGTGGTTGGTATGGCAATGATGTAGCAAGGTTCTTTTTTTGGTCAACAAATTTCTTAGTGGCAGCTTGAACAGCTTCACTGTGAAAAAAATATTGTCTAGTAGTTTATAAGGAACTACAGACGTTACTTGCATTTTATATTCTTACCTCACATTAAACAACTAAAAGCACTAATTGTCAATGACTGAGCAATGTAAGCGTGCGTAATTAGCAGGTCTAAGGAAAATCTATAGGATACAAGCACACGCACACGCAAATATATACGTACGCGCGCATGGACGTACACACGCGAAATGGGATATGCAAGGGGCCACAAATGCATACAAAAGAACGGCCAGTCACTGCACCTCAGTTAATGCACCTATTCACTTTTTTTGAATCACATTGAAGAAAAGAGAAAAAATTGTAGATTTTTGCTAACTTTCAAAATAAATAATTGACGTTATCCTGCAGAGGAAAGAAAGTCCATAATTGCCCTACTTACCTGTGACAGGAAATCTAGCTGGCGGGAAAGTAAATGAGGAAGATCGAATTACTCGCAAATGAATCAGTTTAGGTGGAAACTTTAGTCGAGCAAGAAAGTGCTCTAAACTTTAACAAACTAATACTAAGTCACGATCAACTCGAAATGCAAGTACAAAGTTAGCAAGCTTTAAGGTTTTAACGAGTAGTAGAGGTAAGCCTGAATTGCCCAACGCGAATGCAACATCGGTTCATGGATAGAACACGTTTCTGTGCGTGCCAAACACGTTGGCAGGCTGCGAAACATGTATAACGAAGCGAAATAAAGATGATACAGTGCGAATGAATCACACAAAGACACATTCTCGACGAAAAAAAGAATCTAATTTACAAATCAGTGTGTTTTTTCAAAACATGACGCCAATACTTACCAAATCTTGGCGCACTGTACTTAGGTCTCGCTAGTGACGGAGGAATCGCTGCCAGAGATATGCTGTGAATTGTCCTCACGGCGAAGGCGGTGAGAAGCGCAAAAAGCCACACCGGTGAGTTCCAGCCAAGATAAATGTGTACAAATATTAAGTGTACGGTACTGACAAATGCAGCAGCAGTGATTACGAGGTTCTTGAAGCGAACTCGAGCGTTAAGACAAGCTGCAGCGCAAGTGCAGCGCACTATACATATGCAAGAAAGCGTGGGAGAGCTTGCTTGATGTCACTTGGGCATACTGTAGTGCCAGCTACGGTATATAGCGTGGCAGGCAACTGACGACGTCCCGAGCGTAGACACGGGAGATAGTCGCAACGGGCGCCGAGGCTCGACACGGAATGCAGTGGGAGACCCGTTCGCTCCGAAGCCCAAACAATGACCAGCTTTCATGTCTACGCTCGGGCCGTCGTTGGTTGCCAGCTGCCCCTCCGCCACTGCCGGCAATACACATACCGCAGCAGATCATTACTATAACACGGTGTACTCCACCCGTCGCGTTGACGTAAAATGAGCCTACTCAGGGATACTGAAGTTTAGGCGACTTACACGAAAGATGCAAGACTTAAGCAAAACAAAAAGCCTTACCGTTAATGCCTTAGCGCCAATATTTACCGCCGACAGCATTCGCTGCTCCTCTCTGAAGGGTCCAGACTAACCCATCTTGGTGCCCCGAGCATCCGCCTACGCCATTCCATAGCGAGACACTATGCGGCACCGACTCGGTAGGACGGCCAGTCACCCAGCGTAGACCACAAGACGCCTTTCGTGGTAACTGCAAAGAACCAGAGAAAAAAAAACACAGAATAATAAAACCTAACACTTGGATGACGAGGTTTCCATTCTTCTTGCGGAAATGGTCCGACATCTATTCAGCAACCACCTCCATTGGGGGTGCAAGTGCCAAGTGGTGAAAATGATCACTCTTCCTCGATGGCGCTCACCAACCAAGGGGGATGGGTCTGGAACCGGGGGGCGATGCATAGATGATGATGATGATGATGATGTTGGTGGTGGCGGTGGTGTCGTGATGATGATGATGATCATTGTTATATGGCCTAAATGAATGGCTCACACTCACTCTGGGGGATTGGTCAAAAAAACAATTATTTAGATAGTGGATCACATGTTACTTTATTTCTAATGAATTTTAAAAGGGTTAGAAGAAATCAAATTTTACTAATTGGAAGCAGGATGTTTAAATAAAACCTGCTGAATGAATGACGATGAACCACGTTCTGGCACGTACGGTTTGAGGCACATGGGCAGGGTGTGTGGGATGCTTAAGGGACTAGGGTATGTTGCCATCAATGAGAATCATTTAAAATCGTTGACGTTTTGTCCTTCTATAATTTCTCTTTTCGTGCGGCATGTAGCGCTTGAAATATCTATATTTACAGCGTGGACAATCGCCACTGTAGGTATGAGCCAAGTTCATTTATGTTATAAGACAAAAACAACTCCCGACATCAAGCCAACCACACCCAGATACGTTTCAATAGAGGAGCTTGTAGATCGCCGTAGTGTGTGCGGCATCTCCCGAAAACTCCTCAAGGGGTTACGTGTAACACGGTCCTTGAACTTTATGAGCTCGAAGTTAGAGTCAACCATTCGCTGCAGCTAAGTGCAATGCGTGATTCAAGTGCAAGGAAGCGTAGAAGAGCCTGCCAATGCAGCATGGAAAGGAAGAAGGACGGAAGTATGTTTATTTACAGAAAGGCAGAGAGGTCGGCCTGAGCGATAGCTTGCTCTAGCCTGCTACTCTACACTGGGGGAAGGGAAGGGGAAAAGGAAGATTAATGGATGACGATGGTGAGATAGAGAGGTGAGTACGTAGTGTTCTTTCTAGCTGAGACACATTTTATAGCCGCGCACATAGTCCAGTTGTTTCTAAAAAGGTAATAACTGCTCTTGTGACCGCAGTTGCACTGTTGGTGTCTGGCCAAGGGCCCAACATGGTCTCATCAGTTAATGACCTACTGCGATATTGTTCAGTAGAAGAAATCAGTGTTTGTCGTTCACGTGCGTATGCTGGGCAGACACAAAATATGTGCTCAAGTGTTTCTGACACATCACAGTGTTCACAATTAGGACCGGTGTCACTGCGACCGATGATATGTGCGTAACGTCTAGTGTACGCTACACCAAGACGAATGCGGTGGATCATACTTGTGAGTTGCCGTTTCAATTTAGGAGGCATGCGGAACCTCATTTCCGGGTCCAATTTGTGAAGTCGCTGGTGTCGCCCTTCCGGTTTGGTCCAGTGCTGAAGTGTGTAGCTGCGCATCACGCAGCGAAGCAGGGCGTTCGTGTCAGCTCGTGAAAACGCAATGCGTACTTCAGGGGCACTGCTTAAGGCATTTTTAGCTTCAACGTATGCCTCTTCGTTTCCCATCACGCCGCAATGAGCGGGAATCCACTGGAAAGTTATAAGATGGCCATTTGTTGAAGCAACCTGAATAAGTTCTGTGATTTCTATTGCCAAGCTGTAATATGGACCTTGCTTCATGATGCAATTAATGGTTTGCAAAGCGGGTTTGGCATCACAGAAAATCGTCCAGGCTCGAGGTTGCTCTCCGGAAATAAATCTTATTGCCTCTCGGCATGGACATACAATAGCAACCGCTACAGTGTACAGCATACTTGAGTGTCAAATGAGAGCGAATGCGTAAAAGTATATATATATATATATATATATATATATATATATATATATATATATATATATATATATATATATATATATATATATATATATATATATATATATATATATATATATTTATTTATTATGAGATTCAACGGACAATAATGCCAAGAAAAGTATAGGGGAAGTTACTAGACCGCATTATACTGTAAATGCGAAGAAAGACAAGTGGTTGAAAAGATAACTAGCCGTGGGCAGGATCCGAACTTGCGACCTTCGAATAACGCGTTCGATGCTCTACCACTGAGCTACCACGGCGACTATCCTCCCAGCCACTTTATTGAATTTATATGTGAATTTAAGCGCTGGAGTGCCAGTCAGCGCCATCTGTAGCCATGGTGGCGAGTGTGGCACACTCTTTATGAGCCGGTTTGGCGTCACGTAGCACGTGAACGTATTGCGAGCTGGCAGCTGACCAATAGCGCCTCGTATGCAACCTCTGAAGGCACCAAGTCTGCCAGTACGAGACCCTCGTTAATTATTTAGGAAATGAGGGTATACTTAAGGGCTCGTTTTTCCATGTTCGCTACAATATTAATGAGATGTAACAGACAATATAGCCAAGGAAAGTATAGGTAAAATTATTAGATCTAATTGTGATGTAGATTTGAAGAAAGTGAAGTAGGTGAAAAGACAACTTGCCGTGGTCAGGAACCGAACCTGCCCTTGCTCGCAGACTTGGGACACGTTCGCAAGCTTGCCTTAAGCAGGCTTGATGTCGGGAAAGTAATCACGTTAATATGACTACTAAAGCGTTTTAGAACAGCAAAATAACGAGGCGTCACACAATGTAAATAGCATAACGAGTGGGTCGTCCAATGCTCTAACCCATTACATAGGCTCTTTTTTGGTCACCTATAAACTGTGGCACATACCCACTTCAGGCATAACTTCTCATTGTTGCCAGCCATTGCATTAACAATTGGCACAATGTTCCATGCTAGTTTTTAGCGGATACTACACTTCTCAGAAGAATGACGAAGGATGGCATAGCGATTTATTACTCCCCAAGGCAGAGTGAAGTAAATGCAGCTGAGTGGTAATCATAACACCTCAAATCTCAAAATTGCTCAAATTGATTTTTTTTGTTTGCTCTTTTTATGTTTTTTTACATTAGTCTTGTTATAATACCAATTCATTACACATAGTTAAAATGATCACACAAAAACTGCACTACACCTTCTTGGCCAATCCCCCTGAGTGGGTATGAGCCATCATCCCAGGGAAACAAAACAAAAGAAAACGAATGCCAGTCTACTATCCAGAAAAAAGTATTAATGCTGCCGTTGGTGCCCGCAGCAAGTGTCCCTGCAGCAGTTACCCAATGAGTGTTTAGAAAATGCTCTGAAAGAACGCTCATCTAGCTTTCGCTGCGACTGTGCTTCGCCCTCCGCGCAAGTCTGGCGTTATTTACTCTCGTGGTTACTGCCTTAATTTCATTTAATACCTTACGTTCTGTAATGGAAGAGGGACTGACATCTATAGGTACCAAACTGCCACATTTGCCCAATACCCGGCTTCAGGTCTCGCTGCTCACATCATCATTCACCTTTATGCCTTTACCGTAATTGAGAGTGAATCCCTAGAGCACTCCTTTTTGACGTAGCAAAGATTGAAAACGCAAAGGAAAGGGCTACTAGCGCTACCTTGCCAAAATTTTAATGTGTCTATTCCGGCGATTTTTTCATTTGGTGCAACCATATTCGGTTTTAACCACAGGAGCGTTTTCAATGCTGTATAACCTTTTATGATTATCTAAACGATTTGCGTGTTAGGCGTACGTTAATGCAGTTGTAATGTTTAAAGTTATGTGAATTTATTTTCGGGTTTGTTGATTTTAGTACTCTAAAGTTCTTTTTTTTAGATCTTGCAAGCCTATATTATTAGTCTGCCATGACTAAACCATTAATTTTCAACCTGTTCCCTCAATAGGCGAATATATTTTTTAAGTAAGGCACCATCCGATTTATGGTCTATCCCCCAGAGTGGGTTGCGCCAATATATTGAGGAACCGACCATTCAACCAACCTCGTCTTACAGTTGTTGCGTTTGCGTTTGGTTCGCAAAACTAGGGAACCCTGCAAAATAAAAAAAACCTCATATGCATTCAGCATGTTTCGAACAGATAGTAAAAGAAATCAAGCTCCAATGTAAATATTAGAGATATTTATATACGAGTTACAGTATGTGTTGGATCACGCTGTGATACACTGTACTCGTATGAAGCCGCCTCCCCAAAATTTAGCAGTAGCTAGCTGCCATGTTTTCCAGTTATTTTTTTATATGACACCCGGTGCGTTGCCATAACTTAACCTGTCCACACATCGGACTTGAAGTGTGTCCACCAACGGTGGAACTGGGGCAACCTTCTGCTAAAATTTGTTTCCCTTCATACGAAGTTGACCAAGGTCGCCTCACGACTTCATATACATGAAGCTGAGACGGCAAAAAATTGGAATAACAACATATGCGAAAGTAGTCGCTGTATTGTACCGGTTGTGTACATCATAAATTGATATCGAGCATGAGACGTAATGAAATAATTCTTGACAATTATGTTAGCCAAAACCATAATCTACGTTGTATGCAACAAAGTTTTAGTTGAAGAAACAGAGCTGGCGGATTGCGGCTGAGGTGACTCGATGCTTGCAGTCCACCAACGACCGGAGCCGCAGGTGCGAATTCAGTACATGTCTATAATGTCGCGCATCTTCCGCAGCCGGTGGGCCGAACCATTGCACTCGTTGGGTGACAGTCCACCGGTGACATTGTAGACGAACCATCCCATCACGAGGCGGCCCTTCGTGATTCGGCTCGAGTAATTGATGGCGTTCGTCATCTGCAAATACAGAACAAAGTGGCGACATTATCTGTAAACGAGCATCATGTGTCACATTTAGCCATTCCGCATGGACCGAGAGAGTAGTTACACTTGCCACTGGCGCTATCTCTCCCTCGCCACTTGATGACGTGATGGCGATGATGATCCCGGACAACGATTTGCTTGTGAAGTGTATGACGTCTCGATATGCTGCTCTACGATGCACTTCGTATGACTGGAAACAACCAACAACCACCAGGGAAACGGGCACAGACCTCGTACTTGCCAATTTCGGGCTAGATTCGATTCCACAAGACAGTAGTATCAAAGGCGAAAAGAATTCCATGCACAACACAACATATCGTTTCAGACCAGTAAACATTGTATTTAATTCTCCACCCCTTTGTCGTTTATTTGCATGCGCGAGTGATCGATATCACGGGTGAATTACGGTAGCATCGCACAATTTCACTGCTTCGCCCACTCATATTCATTCACTTCGTGGATGTCATGTTTTTTTTTCTACATAAAACACGTAGACAATAACAGCTCTAAGCGTAGGGTCCATCAGGACCTTCAGGTATACAGAACATCGGGTTTTGCAGTTGGGAATACGAAGAAATGCTCAAGTTGTTGAAGATGTCTTGTTTTCACTTTTGAACTGACCCTTCCCAAGTTTATAAAATTTTCTTTAAAAGATGACCGACACGCCGAATATTTCTCATACTTTCTCCATCAAAGTTCTTGGTTGGTGGTGGCAATGTCGCCATCAAAGAACGGTGAAGTGAAGTAGTGCATCATGATACAAACGAGCGCCGACAGAGAACGCTTCGGTAGCCACGCGATGATCACGCATAATGATCGATTTCTATAGCGGAAGGAGCAACCATTTTCTATAACACCTGCAATAAAAAAAAAAGACGCACCATTGCCGCAAAGGTGAAGCAATCAATGCGATAGCAACAAATTGGAGTGTCACGCGAAGAATGGCAAGCACATCGAAACATGCCCCGCGTTGCTCACGCACCAATGATGCATGAAACGTACTTACAGGTACAGAAGAACTCAAATAAGTTCCTCAGCTGCTACTTCGCTGTGCATCAAAAGTGCGCCCTTTTCGCAAACGGAGGCTGTGCAGTGAGCGCGGTGACGTTTGTGCGCCCGGTAATTACAACCGAATCATTCCCGTGAACGCACAAGGCGTCCGATTTTCCCCCAATGCGAGATAAGCGCATACACGTGTGAGCGTCAACCCCCTCCCCCCCTCCGCGGGGCGATGAACGCGTGGGAGGTGAACGCATGAACGCGTGCGAACGCAGTATGCGTGGAAGATGAACGCATGAGCACGCGTCACCGCGTCGTGACCAAGGAGAATTAAAAAAAAAAATTCTGGAGTAGAAATCATTGCCCAGGAGTGAAGCCCTGCCTCAATAAAGGTGGCGTCAGTGGCGGCCATCTTACTAGAGGCATGATAAAGTATCACCGTTCCGCGATCAAGAACGGAGCGTATCCCTCGCACGCCCAACAAGTGTAATGTGGAAACTTTTTTTTTGGGTCGCGTGCTCCAAGTGCGTCTCAGTGTTACTAGTTTCCCATAGTGAGCCTCTAATTGGGGGCAAAGTTCTAGGGAAATTCAGTCACCCATACTCGTTTCTGTGTGCTATTTCGTCGGGAACAACTATCGTTCACTATAGAACTAACGTAGAATTTACACTAACAAATTGAAGCCACTTGATCTCTAAGTGGGCACTATCAGAAAAGAGCATGTTCCCGGCATCTTGACAGCGGCAAAAGCTGGATTCACTTCTGCTGGCAAGGCATTGAAGGAGCTTCCACTCCAGCAATTTTTCTTAACAACGCTGAGGTCTCTTGAACCAAGTTGGCAACGCTATAGGTAGCCTTCATGTGCGCGCGCCTCCGAGCTGGCGCGCACATGAATGCTACCTGCTATGCGCATTAAATGCACAACCTCACTGGTATACTATCCTGAAAACACGATAGTCTCCCGAGATCGGCATCACCAGTGGCATGTGGTAGATATACATAAGTTGCCGTTTCCAAGTTGAAGGAGGTGCTCCTTCGTGGCTCAGTGGCTAACGCCACGCACTCATATGCAACAGGTCGAGCGTTCGATTCCGCGCGCCGGAGTCCTTTAAATGCGGAGCATTTCGTAGTCGCTCGATGTCGCGCTTCGGCGTTGGCGGTGGCGCCGTCTACACGCTTACTGTGCATGATCGTGTCTCGCGTAGACAAACTGTTGCTCCCCTCTTGCCTCGCAAGGCCGACGCAAGCAGCGTACGTCCGCTTGTGAAAAAAAAAAAAAAGGCTGCTCGCGCTGCACAACGGTTCACTGGCATCGCGTGTCAGGAATTCAGCCAAGGGCGTCTTTACTTGGCTTTCGCTTGACGTTGAAGACACTGCTTACCCTTCGTTTCATAAATAAGAATAACAAATACGAAATAACAATTAAGCATTCCCAAACCATTCCCAATTACGCAACATTCACGCAATGCCGGCTCTAAACTCTGCGACGCATTGACTCGAGTTTACCCGTGGGAAGTTGCGCCGCCATTTTTTTCTGGATTATTTTTCTTTCTTGCTTTTTCATATAGATACGGATGCATATATGGTGAATGACGGTGGTCGCCGACGCCGGCGGTAAAATCCAGCCGAGCGTGTACATATAATGGATATCGCCAAAACAGGCAGCTATCACATTGTTAATCATTCGAAGACATGTTATATACTTTCGAAGCAGCTCTCTTCACCTTCAGCTCCAGAGTCTGCGCGGTCTCGAAGCTTGCCACGTCAGTGTTACTAATCTGGGCGAAAGCGCACCCACCCTTGCCTGCGTACATAACTTTCGGCTTGTTTGGGCCGGGTTTGAACACCTTGTGGCACTCCTGCAAAGGCATGGCATCCAGAAACAAAACAGAGACAGTGATAAGTGGGCCGCGAAAGATAAAGGAGGCCTTGCGACCACGGTCACGCAACTACGCTGATCAGTTGCTATTCATCAGACCCAAACCAAGGTAACATAAATGGAACATGACAGCAGCGCCGATGGCAAAAATCTACATGGTTGTCAGTGTAAGTTTTATCGCACTCGTAATTGTTGGGGTTTTACGGCCCAAAACAACGACACATTTATGGAAGACGCTAGATTGCAGGGCATCCAAAATTTTGACCACCTAGTGTTTTTCAACAGGCATTTTAATTGGAACATGCGCACTTCCAGCAATTTGCCTGCATAAAAATTTGGCAGCTGCGGCTGGTATTCAATCTCGAAACCTTCAGGTTAGCAGTAGAGGGCCATAACAAAAAGACCACCACAGCGGGATTAAGTTATAAAGGAGTATATAGAACTATTACTACATATATGAGATATTCATTCCGCTTGATGAAGAAGGTCCCACCGTTACGACCTGCTAAATTCAGAAATATTTTTCGGCTTCATGTCGGCTACTTCAAATGCCTAAGGCATAACTCGAACACTGTTTGTGCACTATTTGCATTAATTAATTGACAAATTATCCTAAGTCGTTCGGTTGTCACGACAACTAGACAGAATATTGGCGTCGCTCCGTGATATCTGGCTTCTATTTCGGCTCAAACTCTTTTATTTATACCGAAGTTGTACATGGCGTGTCGTGAATATTTTGTGTACATTAAAACAAACCAAAAAAATGAGCCACTTGAGCACAGCGTGGAAACACTCAGACAACAAAGCTCTAAGCAGGCGATAGTATTGTATACGTGAAGAAAGAGGTTAGCCTGACTACGAGCATTGTCATCATTGAGCATCAATCACCATCGTTAGTACAATCATCATCATTTTCATACTTTGTTTATTTCATAATTTTCTACCCCTCTAGTAAAGCGACCTTCCTGACGCCTGCCAGGATCCTTCAATGCTATGTGTAGCGCAGCTCCCGATAGGCGCCACATATCAAAATCTGAACTCGGCATTGGCCGAAATTACTGAGGTCCGCCGATTGTCGCGTCTTTGGTTTACCGAGAAACAGATAAACGACGTGATGGCGCTAGTGCCACGTGTAGCGTTGAGCAACATGCGAAGAACCTACGCGTGGGGCGTCGCGGTAACCTGCTATTTTGTGTTTCTGCTCTCAGATGGCGCGACAATCTGCAGCCGCCGCAGAATCGCTTATGGGAACGTCCAGGTTTCGAGAGGCCATTTTCATTCTGGTGTGATCGAAGAACTCTCCTCTTCCACAACTACGAGGTCGGCGGGACAGGGTAGACTAAAGCCCGTTTCACATTCGAGCAACCGAGCGGCTGTGGTTGCGGCGATGAACACCGGCAGGAGGCGCGAAGGCGAGTTTGTGTGACATGCGCTGCTCTTGCGCTATGCCCGCCGCTCTGATGGAGCCCGAAGATCCGGTGTTAGTTCTCTTCGGCGCGCGTGACCACTCCTTGACCCCGCCTCTGCAGTCACGTGCTCCTCGTGTGACTGCCCATTCATTGGTCATTGTAAATACAGTGAAAATAACTTCCTCGGCTTGGACACGTTCAGTATACGTGTTTCACAATACAACATGAAATATGGTCGTGATATTGCGTGGCACAAGCGTACATGGTGATCTGGCGTCAGAGCATGGGATTATCACGACTTCATAGTTTAAAGCCAGTCACCCACTGCAAAAGGTACACATGCTACTGCACCCTTAAGGCCACACAGTGGGTGCATAGAAAGTTCGAAAAGATTTTATACACTAAGTATTTAAAGTTCACACTAGGAACAGAATATTGCTATCGCGTTCAACTCTCAAAAACTAAACTTAAGGGTTTCCCAATTTTTTTTAGTATATCCAGTAAGGCAAAGGTGTAGCGTAATGTCGAATAAAAAGCGGCGCTACTACCGCCATGTTCAGTGACTCCGGCTATGGAGGATAAAAAAATAACTGACTGACAAACACGTAATATATGTCCTCCGAGATTCTGGTAGCGTCGATGGCCATTCGCTAACCTTTCAGCATAGCTTAGTTTTCAGTTTGTTTTCGGAAAACGTTGCCGAATCGACGCAAGTACTTCGCTGTCGAAGCTTGAAGACACGAATTTAGGACAAATAAAGGCACCAGATCGTAGCTAGTGACCTTTAGAGCGCACGACGGTCACTTCATATGGGTGACCTTTGGCCTTTGGCGGCGCAAGCATGTTTTCAGGGCGTGGCCTGTGCATCATGTTCTCCTCAGTACACGATTGATAGTGGTGTTTGGAAAATGGATGCGCAACACTGGTACCTAAAGGTAGCATATACAGTAACTGTATTAGTAACTATAACGGTAACTA